>NW_027397068.1:65911698-66010437 GCF_003265705.2 Callorhinus ursinus | reverse complement strand
TGGGTATTATACGCAAACAATGAATCATGGAAAACTACATCAAAAACAAATGATGTAATGTATGGTGATTAACATAACATAATAAAATTAAATTTAAAAAAAAGTGAAGCTGCCAAGGAACTGCCAACACTGTGGAGAGCTCCCAGCAGTCACCCCAACCCCAAACCACCCAACACAGCTCTCCTCCCTCCCCCCCACCTCTCTATGGAATTTACAGGTTGACCGAGAACTATAGGGGTGCAGTCTGTCCAGGCCAGCGTGCTCTAGCTGTGGTTCAGATCCACTGCATCTGTGTTACCTAGAAACTCGTTAGCAAAGTACCACTTTGGGCTCTAGGCCACCAACTGCCCCAGATTTCTCCATCTTGGGACTGGTTCACTCTCCCTAGCTCGCCACGTAGCAAATGTTATCAGTGATTTCCCCATCTTCCCCCCACAGACCTGTAATGTCCACTTCATCAAATAGGTATCCATATAAATCTGGATTTTTGTTCTGGATTCTATCGTGTGCTATTGATCTGTCTTTCCATTGCTGTCTTAATTATAGCAGTATATGGAATAACTGATTATAAAGATAATGTATATATCTATATTATATACTGATATAAAATAGATATATAGTAAATAAATAGTATAAATATGACCATTAATATACTAGCACAGTGTATCAGTTCCTTTATTACAAGTTTTAATACATCTTAGGACAAACCCCATTTCTTTCTGTTTTTTATATGTGTCTATTTTAAAGGCTAATTGTTAAAATCAACCATTTGAATTACAAAAGATTTCTTGGTTTCTTTAGAAAAATGAACAGTTTCTCTCTTTTTTTTTTTTAAAGATTTTATTTATTTATTTGACAGAGAGAGAGAGGACAAGCAGGAGGAGTGGCAGGCAGAGGGAGAGGGAGAAGCAGGCTTCCCACCGAGCAGGGAGCCCGATGCGGGACTCGATCCCAGGACCCCAGGATCATGACTGGAGCCGAAGGCAGACGCTTAACGACTGAGCCACCCAGGTGCCCCCAGTTTCTCTCTTTTTTTAAGATTTTATTTATTTGACAGAGAGAGACACAGCGAGAGAGGGAACACAAGCAGGGGGAGTGGGAGAGGGAGAAGCAGGCTTCCCGCGGAGCAGGGAGCCCGATGCGGGGCTCGATTCCAGGACCCTGGGACCATGACCTGAGCCGAAGGCAGACGCTTAACGACTGAGCCACCCAGGCACCCGAATGAACAGTTTCTGATCTCCTTCTCATTCATCTCTCAATTCGATGCTGTTACCTTTCTATGCTTTTTGATTTCTTTATTCAAACAGCATACACGTACTGCTTTTAAAGATTAGCTCTATTTTTATTATTCTGTGACATGCATTTTTAACTTAACAATATTCTGCAGACCTCAGGTCATACGTGTTCATTCCACTGGATAGCTCCGTATCTTCCTTCAACAGTTGTTTCCTTCCAGATTTTTGCTGTCGAACAATGCTGCAGTAAACAGACTTGCATGTATTCGCGTGCATATCTTTGTGTAGTGCTGCTTTTATTTCCCTAAGAGCATTGTTCTAGGTGGAATTACTGAATCATAAAGGTATGTACATTGTAAATTTTAATAAGTTTGCCAGATTATTTTCTGAAAAGGTGTAGTGATTTACATTCCCCACCCCACCCCCACAGTGGGAAAAAGGACTATTTCCTCAGACCCCACTCCCCCCAATCTAGAGCAACGATTTCCAAATTATGGGAATTATTCCCAAGTTATTAATGTCTAAATTCTGCACATTAGAATCTCTCAGGGAGCTTACAAAAATGTAGAATCCCACGGCTCCCCTTAAACCAATTAAATCATGATCTTTGAGGATCAGTATTTGTCTGTATCTCTCTGGTGATTTCCGCACGTAAGACAAGTTTGGAAGGGCTGGACCAAATGTTATCACTTTTCTAAAATATTGCCCAACTGAGGGCAACAGTAGCTCATTGTTTTTAAAAATTTGCATTTCTATGACCCGTTTATATGATGATTCCATTTGTGTTACTTCTGTGTTTTATTTATCTGTCTTCTGTAGTCTCTATTTTTCTATTGTTTTTCTTTCACTTTTTTACAATTTCCAAAGAATGCTTTGTATATTAGAAAAATTAATAACCCTGTATATCATTTGTCTTGGCTTTATACAGTTCCTTAATTACACAGAAGGTTTTAATTTTTATGTCATCAGATATGACAGGTTCTTTTTCCTTTATAGATTCTAGAGAGCCTACAGTAAGAAGGTCTTTTCCTCTCCAAGATTATGAAAATGGTTGCTTGTATTTTCTTCTAGGAGGTTTATAATCTATCTGGAGTCATTTTTGTAGTTGACATGAAGTAAGAAGCTACTTTGTCAACTTCCAAACAGACAATTGTCCCAGTGCCAGTAGGGAACAAGACAGGGATACTTCCTTTTATCACTAGCTTTTAGCAGCCAAAAAGCCAGCATGGGGCTTGTTGAATAAATTAAGAGTGCGCACATACTATTTACTATAATGCAACGATTTTTTTTAAAAAATGAGATTAATCTGTATTTATTTATTGAGGAAGATGTTAATTATTTTTTTAAAAAGGTATGGAATAGTTTCTATAATATGCTCCCATTTTTGTAGGAAGAAAACCCATATTAACTGCATAGGGCAAGAAAATTTTAGAAAGATATATATGAAATTCAAGGCTTCACATTGTGAACAGAATCATCAGGGGGAGAAACAATTTTAAACACATTATTTAAATTGTGACAAAGAGCATGATTTGTTTTTGAGATCCTAATTGCTGTAATACTAATTTTAAAATCAAGCAAAAAGGAAAGGTACTTCTGTTCTTGCATGAGAGGCATTTGATTTGCTTTTTAATTAAAAAAACTATTTGAGTGTGCTTGAAATAAATGATTGAGAGTCATTTATTAAAATTACCATCTTAATGGCTGACTCGGCTCTGGATGGTCATCCTGAACTTATTGTTGGCTCCAGTTCCAGGGCGGAAGGGCAAAGGTGGACAAGCCCCCAGTTTCAGAAGAGGAGACTCCCTGACCAGGGTACTCAGTGAATCCCAGAGAAGAGCTTTCCTGGGAGAGATGTCCTCCCAATGAGATTCATTTGTTCAAGAAACACCTCAGCTTTCTAAACTACCCTCTCCTCTGGAAGTTACTGCTTGCAGGTGAGATGGGTCCACCAGGGACAGCTTGGTCACCGGAAGTAGTGGGGGCGACCGGAAATGGTGGGGGCGGGGACACCAGCCGCCCCACGGAAGGCCCAGGCATTTTCTAAATCTGCCTTTCCTCCTTGGTACAGGCGCCGCAGATTCACCTGCTAGACTTTTTCCTTGAAATATGCTCCTAATCAACGACCTCCCTTAACATTCTGCCTACTTAAGCCGGGCTTTGGGTGGGGCGCAGCCCCTCCTCTCTTCCACCACCCTCTTGGAGTCTGCTGATCGGAATGGAAAACTGATAGGGGCACGAAGGTCCTGGACGTTCATAAAGTCCTTTGTGTCCAAGTCTTATGAAGGAGGCTCCACCTGCAGCAGAGACTCAAGAGCCACAGTACCCGCGTGCTTAACCTGGTAGCTGGAACACCTCCTAGCTGTGTAATCTCAGCAAGTTACCTAACCTCTCTGTTCATTATCCTCCTGAGGAATAATACTAGTACCCACTGCAGGAGGATTGAAGACATCAGTGTGTGTGCTGTGTGGTGCATGGCAAGTACGAAGGGACAGATATGCTGGCCATTTGATTATTGTTTCCTCTTATATCAAACTGATTTCAGAAATAGCTATGGGGAAGAGCTTTCCAGGGCGCACAGTAATTTTTAAATTTTTCTGGGAGGAGAAAAGTTTGCCCACCCAGGAGACAGAGTTGCCCAAGAGTAACACCACTGGTTGCAGGGCTGCACTCAGTGTGACCCTAGGGCCCGTCAGACTCCCTTATCCTGATAGGACATCTCAGAATGACATCCCCACTGGGGCAGCCCTCCCATACCTCAATCTGGCTGCTTTTTGGGGTTCCTCCCTCAATGGCTTCCATGGAAAATTCTTTCTTCTTTCCACGGTTTTTGTTGGATTTTGTTTGGGGGGGGGGAGGGCCAGGGCTGTGATGTTCATCTCTGGAATGGAAATGTCATCTTCCCTCCTGGGTAGTTGGCACAGAAAGTTCTGCAAACCCTTTGGGCTTGTCAGGAATCATGTTGTTTGTGTCCTAGCTGGAAGCCCTGCCAGGTCTGTGGTCCTCGTCGTTCCCTCTGTTGTGAGTGCTGGCGTCGCCAGGGTGAGGGTTCTGGCCCCTGCGTGGAGCTCCTTTCTCAGGGCTGGGTACTCCCCACTGGCGAGGACAGGGAGCCCGTGGCTTCCCGGAGCTCTGCAGCAGTGGGAAGTCGAAGACCCGGATGGTGATGTAGTTTGGCAGATGATAAACCCTGTTTGTTCAGGATTTTTGGATTCTTTTGATTCTGTGAAGTCCTGGCACCCCTTGCCTGGGGCTTCATCAAGCAGTTTCTTCTCCTGGTGGTACCCCGAGGCCTAGCAGCCCTGCCAGCGTCAGAGAGCTCAAGTCTCCAATAGCAGAGGGGTAGGGGGCTGGAGAACAGAAGGACCCACTTGTCAAGGTATTTTACTGGAAATGGAACTCAGGAGATTTGGGAGGGAACCTATTTTATCTTTCTGCCTCTATGTAGCCATAGAGAATAAATGAAAAATCTCCATATTGCTCTAAGCTCTCTGATGTTGACTTCCCATTACTTTTTTTTTTCTTAACATAATCCAAAGTGTAGCAGGTTTTTTTCCATAGTATGAAACCTGGAGCCGCCTTGGGTTGTGTTCTTTTGGGGTCTAGGTCTTTCTACTTCCTGGACCCAGGGTCTTGTAATCCTTGGCTAGAAGGGCTTGGTACCAACATTGCCAAGTAATGAAAACAAGCTTCTCTATCCAAACCTCCTGGTTTGTTTTGTTTTGTTTTGTTTTTCATATTCCTTATACACATTTTATTTTTTGCATCCAAGAATGGATTCAATTGTAAGGATTGTTTGGTGTGTTTGTTTCTTTTAAGTAGGCTCCATGCCTAGCACAGAGCCCAACATGGAGCTTGAACTCATGGCCCTGAGATCAAGACCTGAGCTGAGATCAGGAGTTGGACGCTGAACCGACTGAGCCACCCAGGCTTCCCCAAGTGTAAGGACTGTTAAGGGGCGTTTTTAAACATTTGATAATACATCCCCAAAATAAGTGAATGGGTCACTTGCTCTGGTTTGTAATCCATTCTTAGTGAAGCAGATGGCAGTTCCAGTTGGGCACCTTCAGCCCTTCCCTTCATTTTGAAGGACATGCTTCCCTGGTGTGGTTGAACCCCAGGAAGCCGACTGCACTTCGTGTCCTTGAGGCACTAGGATGACACACAAGGCAGCTGCCACCGGTCGTGACAGGATCCCTCCCTGTAACTTCGTCCTCTTCTTATTCCTTCCTGCGCCCTCCAGCCTGTGTTTGGGGGTCCTCAGTATTCCCACGTGTGCTTTCTGGTTGTAAATGTGGACATACTCAAGAATCTTTACAGCTGAAACTCTGTTGAGCCTGGGGTGAACTCAAGAATTCAATCAGCCCATAAAACATGTGTATCAGCTCACAAACCTCTCATTGGCTTTTCTCACATTGATTTCTTGATGAAAAGACATCTGATGACAGGTCGAGCGCCGTAGAAAGGCCTAGCAGTGTACTGAGTTTGGAAAGTCACCCAGAGTGCTATCTTGTGGCCTTCTGAGTAACTGGCTCTTGGCAAAGGGTCCAGAACTGGCCACTTTGGACTCCTTTCCTCTGTTCCTAGCTGGTATGAGGTTTTCCCACCCGGTTTCAAAATCACTTTTGAAAATGTTGCCCAAATGCTTCCTTGATTCAGTTTTTTTTTTTTTCCTTGACTTTCATCCAGTTGGGATGAAAGCCACTATTTTGTCCGTTCTACCCAGATAGCGGGTGCCTTGGCCGAGGGCCTTGGTCTTACTCCTGGGCCATGAGATAGGTGCTGGTCTTGTGGCAAAGAAAGGGAGTGAGCCTTGCCTGATGTCACCTCTGAAGGCCCCACTGCTGGTGGGGTGCCACTGCCTCATGCCTCAAGGCCTCAGGTCATCAGCTAGAAATAGAGCTCCTCCTGGTGCCAGGGTACAGAGGAAAATCACTCCTCAGCTCACCCACCACTCCTGGCACAAACCAGGGGCAGGAAGGGTGCCTGGTACAACCTCAGAAACCAAAAAGCTCTGGCACTAAGTGTCAGGGACGATAGCAAAAGAAGTGCTTCTCAAGCTTTTCTGTCCAAGGGCCACCCACCAGAAAGAGAGGAGGACACATTTTTCTTCAGAACTTGAGGGACATAGCATGAAGCTTCCTGTCCAAAATGCCATATTTCTTTAAAGAGTCACATTTTGCCTTAAAAGTTCATATGAATTTCTCCGCTCATAAAATGTCAAACTTGTTTAAATACAAAATTAGCACATTGTCTGGTCTTGATTAAAATTTCTTATGTATTGGGGTGCCTGGGTGGTTCAGTGGGTTGAACCTCCGACTCTTGAATTTGGTTCAGGTCATGACCGCAGGGTCATGAGATGGGGCGCTGGGCTCCGCACTCAGTGGGGATTCTGCCTGGGACCTTCTCTCCCTCTCCCTCTGCCCTTGAGCCCACTCACACGCCCACCTGTGCATGCTCTCTTTCTAATAAATAAATGAATCTTCAAAATTTTTTCATATGTACTATGTGGCTTTAACTCCCAAGAAGCTCAAACCCCAGTTTATGAAGTGGGAATCATGTTTACACTCAAGAGAACTGATCTGATGCCTGCCATTAATGAGATTTCTGATCCTGGGAACCTTACTTAACTGTGTTGATCCTTAGTTTCCTCACTGGTCAAGTAAAGACAGTAATAGATCTACCCTCATATCATAGCTGTAAAAATAACCTAGAAAAATTTATATAAAGCTAGTACCTGGCATTGTGAAACACCCAGTAAATGGTACTTTTCTGTGTATGAATGTGGATGTGTTGTAACTTGGGGTGGAAAGGAAAATCAAAGATAATTCCTTATGCTGAGAGAACTTCAACATTTTGGCTTAGAGGTTATCTCATCCACACAGAGGAAACTCCTGTTGCAGGGAATTCACCTCACCTGTACTTCCAACCAGGTGTCCCAGATTGTCTGCAGGCAGTTCCGTTAGAAAGTATATCTCTATCTGGAATGAACATCTCTCGCCTGGACTTAGCACTACTTTCTTGGTGGTAGCTGTAATTATTGCAATTTTAAGCAACCATGAATGTTGAACATAAAACTAGTTTTTTAATGCACGTAGTCCGTAGTGTAAATAATAAAAGTTGTGAAAATTTGCTTCCCTGAGACATATAATCTGTATTTTGGGAGAAGCAAATCTAAATATGGCAGTTCTGAATTTAAATGTCCCTAAAGGCTTAAGAATATTTCATGTTGGAGAACGTGATGTGGAGCCAGTTCGTTGAGTAGAATCTACCTTCAGTCAGCATTTCAGCTTTGACAAGCTACACTGGACAAATTTAAAAGTTCCATGGATTGCTAAACATTCTCCCCAAAGCTGGTGAGCCCTGGAAATAACACATGGCACATGAAGACAACTCCATTCCTTGGTATTCCGAGAAGGATAGTAAGGGACAAACAGACTGTGGAGACACGTATATAATGAGAGTCACAGAGGAGAGGGGTGAAGAATTATTTGAGGAAATAATGGTTGAAAACTGCACAAACCTGATGAAAACCATCAGAGTACGCATCCAGGAAGCTGAGTGAATCCCAAGTAGGGATTTACATCTACACACATCATAGCCATGCTGCTCAACCAAAAAAAAATCTTGAAAGCAGCAAGGAGAAGATGACTCATCCGATACAGGTGAGAATCAAAAGGATTGATGCAGTAGAAGCCAGGGCTGGGATGATACCTTCAAAGTGCTCAAAACCAAACAAAACTGTCGACCGAGAATTCTAGATTCAGAACAATCGCCCTTCAGAAATGAAAGTGAAATAAACACATAACCAGATCAGCAAAGAGAAGTCATTCCTAGTAGACTTGCCCTACAAGAAACACTGCAAGCTGAAGGAAAATGACACCAGACAGGAACTCAGATCCACAGGAAGAAATGAAGAACACTGAAAATGGTAAATATGTAGGTTGATAGAAAAAAGATGTCCCGTAAGTATATTGTTTTCTCACTTCTTGTCTTCTTTAAAAGATACAAAGTTAGGAGCACTTGGGTGGCTCAGTCGGTTAAGCGTCTGCCTTTGGCTCATGTCATGATCTTAGGGTCCTGGGATCGAGTCCTGTATGGGGCTCTGCTCAGTGGGGAGTCTGCTTCTCCCTCTCCCTCTCCCTCTGCCCCTCCCCCTGCTTGTGCTCTCTCTTTCTAAATAAATAAATAAAATCTTTAAAAAATGAAATAATTAACAAATTATTTTAAAAACCAAAAGATACAAAATGTATAAGCCAATAAGTATAACATTTTATTGTTGGGTTTATGCATCTAGATAGAATATATATGACAATAATAACATAAAGGAGAGGGGAAAGACTGGAGCTCTCGGAGCACAGATATTTATTTTATCAGATTTAAGTGAGTATTAATCTGAGAAAGACCATGATAGGTTAAGATGCACACTGTAAGAGCAATCACCAAGAAAATGGTAAAAAAAAAATTAAGAGAAAAATTAAAATGGTACCCTAAAGATATTTATTTAAATAAAAAAAGATGAGGGGCTGGTAAGGAGGAACACAGGAAACAGACAGGAGACATGTAAAAACAATAAAAAATGGCAAATGTAAATCCAAACCCATCAATGATTCCATCAAATGTAAATGCTCACAGAGGGTAGTGATGAGTGTAATAACGGTAGCTAATCTGTCCTGACAGCTTCCTACCTTCAGGTCCTAGACCAGCATTTTAGATAGTTTTCTCTTATAATCCTCATAATAGCCCTGTAGGGTGGATGTTCTCATTTCCACTTTAGGCATGAGGAAACAAGGAAAATTGGGATTGAAGAACTTGCCCAGGGATGATAGAACAAGAAAAGAGAAGAGCTCCTTGGAATCAAAATGTCTCAGTGTGAAAAACCTAACCTCACGCTAACGAAGACGTGAATGCAGACACACAGTGGGAGCGGACTCGGGGAGAACTAAGCAGTGTCAGCCACTGTCCTTAAACGCGTCCCGTGTTAACCCCTATGGTCTTCACAGCAACACTTCAAGGTGGGTGCGCTGTTATTTTCTCTCTTCACAGGTGAAGAAACTGAGGCACGGTAAAATTACCTTGCCGACGTCACACGAGAAATGGTAGAGTGAGGCTTCAAACTGAGTAATCTAGCTGTAGAGCCTGTGTTGCCATATTATGTTGCCTCTCAAGTACTCACCTTATTTTCCCCCAACTCATCCATTAAATTACAGAGAAAATGGAGGAAAGGGAGCCTGCAGGTAGCTCTGAAAAGGAAGCAGAGTCCTACAATGGAAACCTAGGGTGGGATGGGGTGGGATGGAGGGGGATGGGGAGGCAATGTACTGGTCATTCCTGCTTTGTCATGATGGGGATTGGTTTTTGAGCAAATCATGCAAGTTTCAGATTGTTCATTCCAATTATCACTCCTTCATTCATAACTAATAACTCTCGAGCTTCCTTCTTCTCCCTCACAGAGAATGGGGGAGGGTTAGCCATTAGAAAACTATTTTAAAGAGCACCTCATATAATCCTCATAACCACCCTGTGTATTAGGTGTTACTTGTCACCATTTTGTTGATGAGGAAGTGGAGGCTCTGAAAAATTCATTGCCAACGATCATAAATCTTGTCTGTGGTGGAGCCAGGAAGTGAGGCCAGGTTCGCCTACCTCCAAAGTCTACACACTTCCTCCTGAGCCTGGGAGGAGGGAGCCTGGCATCAGAGTGATCTTCAGGATTCACTGCATTCCGTCGCCTTGATTTGAGGCAGTCAGTGGTGAGCCATTAGCAAGAAGGGGTTTTACAGAAACCAAGCCAGTTGTCATTCATTTAATTTTTTATTTGAACATCAAATAGATTGAGAAAATTGTTTACAGGTGCTTGAGCATCCCACTGGACTCCTTACTTTTTAAAGGTGCAAAAGAGGTTTACAAGTGTGTTTCATTAAACAATGCAAAGCTGCAACAAAACAGAATCACATCAATAATAGTATGCATCAGCGAAAAGGCATATTAAACCATTAGACACAATTTGGCATATAAGCCTTTTCCCATAAAACAAGAGCTCTACATTGAAGAATATGCTGTGCACAAAAAGCATTGTATATAAGCTGTGAGAGAACATAAACTGGCATAATGTCACTTATTAATTCAAGTCTCTATGACCAATGACCTCTCTGTGAATGCAAAGGGGTCCACATCTCAGGCACCTGCTCATGGGGCTGTATGTTGTTTCCAGGGTACACAGCTCTGTACAAACACACTGAAGATGGGTTTGGAACATGGCAGCATTTACATATTTAAAAAGTTCAGGCACATTTGGATGCAAAAAAAAAAAAAAAGAATAGAAATTTTTCTTGAACCTCTGAAAGTGCAATTGAAGTGCCATAATCAAGGCAGCAGTTACTGAGAAAACAATTATAAATGCCATAGAAAGAGGTCACACTCACTTTAACCCAAATGAAAAGGAGATGCAGTTAGAAACAGAGGAATCACACTAGTGAGAAGATGAATATTTGGGACCACAGTTTAATTCATTTGCTCCAGTTGAGAGTAAGTTTTCAGGGAGTTCACCTAGGAAGTGTGCAGTGTAATCTGGATCATCCTCCCCAGACTTGCACTGAAGGGAAGCAGGATAGCCTCAGAAACTACTATACTACTCTATCTGCCTTCCAAATAACTAGTTTCTCAAAGCAGATTTGCCTGTGAATATTAGCTATGACTACGGCCCTAGTGATCATTCCCGGCATCCACAGTCCATCTCAGAGTAGGAAAGTACGAAGAGGAAAGGATTTGGAATTGGTTTCATGTAGGGGTTCTCTAAACCAACAGCCTAACTCAATGGCCATTTCGGTGTCTAAAATTTTAATGCGAGAACACCTTAATGTGATCGAGAGTAAATTATCAGGAAGTCCCTTACTTGTTCAGCCCCCAAAAGGCATGGGAAATGGCATGGTTAGATGGCCTTGCAAGGTTCAGAGGAAACTCTAACCAGTGATTCCACTTCCTTTGGGGCTGGATTTTGCAACCTCTGTAGGGTCTTCTCTTTGTATGAACTAGCCTCTCTGATGGTTGCATGACAGCACTCCAGAATCATTACGGCAAGCCAGGAGCCAGGCAACGGCCAAAAGAAACACAGACCACTAGCTAGCTCTTCCTTAGATTGGACCGTGGACGATGCTTGCTCTTCCGTAGAACTCTGGCTGCCATTTTAGAAATGGTTGTCATTCGCAGTTCACAGGGCACGAGAGGAATACAGAAGCCTGGTACATACCCCAGGTGCCAGTATCCATCTGCCTCAAAATACTTGCAAGGCTCTTATTACTGTATTTCCCACTCTTGAAATTCCTGAACCTACTTCCCCACCCTACCCTAACCCCTAGGTTGATTATATCTTTTAAAACTTAAATTGCCTCGGGGAGGGGGGGGGAAGGGGGAGATACAACATGTTCCCTACCCCCAACAGCAGTATCAGCTGCAAAGTGTCAGCTGTCCATTAGTGGCACTTCAAATAAGAATAAAAAGAGATTTCTAAAATTATTTGAATTTTCCTGGGCTAACATTCCAACCATCTGGTGTTCTCTGCCCATTTCAAAGGTAGTAGTATCTTTAACATGAATACAAACACATTAGATGAACAATGTAAAACCCTCCACTTTATTATTGTTTGGATTTAGCTGGTATTACATCATCTATAGTACTAGAATTTTTTTGTCTGTTTTTATTTTTTTAAAAGAAAATCTAAGTATAAACATTAAAAAGAACCCACTGACCCATTAGGTACTGTCCAAAAATATTACTACTGATATTTTGGTAAAGCAAAATTAGCTGCCCTGAATAATTTTCCTTTGCAGGCATAATCTCTGCTACATAAGATTGTCTATCATTCGATATCCAACAATAGGCGTCTGGATTAGTGCTATTTTGTCTACTGTGGATATAAAAGTTGATATGAAATGTGATCTTCATTTAAATGAATAATCACCAGGCCCTATGCATCAATGACTGCATACATGACAAGGTAGCTATACAAAAAAACTAAATATTTTTCGTTGGTTTTGCACGTTTAACCCAGTCAAATGAAATCCAGAACGGAATTACTACATTCAATTGTCTGATAAACAAGCATTGTAATTTCAAAAAAAATATATATTATGCTATATAAGGTGCTTCTTAAACAAAACAATAAAAGAATTATGTTCTAAACATATCCTTACTGCAGATACACAAAATTGCCCCTAAATTCAGATGCACATATATGAAAAAAACTTCTTTTTTTTTTATTTTTTGGCCCTCCCAGGTTCCCAGTCCTTTGGTGCTTGCTTACTAAGTAATCAAAAATGAATGAAATCCACTTTTTGAAACAGGCATCCCAAGAGAAGCCCTAGAAGATTGGCTGGGTTGTTGGCTAACACATCACCTCTCAACGGGGTTTGAATTATAGAGAATGAGGTCACCGGAGGAAACCAAACTTACTTTTTGGCTGAGAAGAAGAGATAAACCCTAGTTGCTCTGGAGAAGCAAAGGCCTAAGAAAGGCTGCCCTGTGGCTGGACTGAGCCCTTCTTGTTTAGCCTATAGGTCAAAGGATTCCTATGGCCCAATTCTAGTCTCGCTCTCTTGGCTTATGAAGTTTAATGAAATGAGCTTTGGGGTACTTTTTTTCCCCAAGGCCAAACCCTGGTTTTTGGATGAGCTCTAAACAACCAAGAGCACACAGAGTCTGACGAGGTCCCCGGCAGCCTGAGTAGTGAGCCTCTAATCCTCGCCCTCCAGCCCCACCCAACAGTGTGCTGGGCCAACTGTAGGAACACAGTTATCTACTGCTGCTCCTTCCAGTCAGGGTGGCGAGAAGAGAAGGGGCGCCCACGGGTCCCAGGGCAGCCCCACAGTGCACACAGGGCCTGCCAGGGGCACTCCTGGACAGAGCTACCGCCGGTGGCAGGATCACCGAGAGCCTCTCAGTTTTATCCGGTTTCTATCCTACTTTCCTCCTGTTCTCTAGTATTTACAATAATCATGCACATTTACTATTGACCCAAGTGCCCCAGGGCTAAAAGTGTCACCAGGGTGCCTATTGATTTAAACTGCCCTTGGTCATATGCTGGGCACTACTACGCGTGATGAATTCACCCTCTGTGTAAGTTACACACCAGGAAGATCCTAGCAGAGCGCCCTCTGCTGGCGAGTGTGAGCCCACACAACACTAGGTCCTGAAGCTGATACTCAGCAAGTCCTGGGGGGAGAAGGCTTTCTTTCATGAGTTGAAAACAAAAAACAAAACCCCAATAATTTATCCCTTAAAAGGAAACTGGTCTATGTGGAGGTGACTTAACTGGGATCAACTTGCTGTTTTCCATAGGTCCATGGGAAGCAAGAATTAACTGGAACCCATGGCCTGTACAGTGTTCTCAAAAACCAGTGGAAGAACATTCAGCGAATCTGAAGGTGCAGTGTATTAAGTTGACAACGTTTTGACAATTAGGAGACCTTCCTTCTCTGTGGGCATCTTGTATTCCTATAGGGCAAATGAATGGACAATCACTGAATATTCAGCTCCAGCCATGCAACAGAGCAAAAGCTTTAAGGTATTACTTTAATAAAATGATATGTTACTATAGGAATACAAGATGATGCCATAATGAACCCTTGACCTAGCTTTCTCCCAGTCAGCAATTAAAGGAGCCACTTTCAAGTCTTTCCTGGGGCTTTTTCTTAGATCCATTAAAAAGCACTTCACAGAGATGAAATGTCCACTCTCCAGGTCTGGGTCTCAACAAGTAGCTTAAATGCACAGTCACCTGAGTCCCAGCTCATAGACTGAGTTCAGTCATGAAAAGCTACAGAATCCTCATGCTTAGTAATGTAGCAAAGGGGGAGAGAGAGAGAGAGAGAGAGAGAGAGAGAGAGAGTCAAAGAATTTAGCCCTGGAATCCCTCGGCTGTTCCCAAAAGAAGGCGTGCCACTAAGAACTGAGCAAGCAAACAAATGGCCACTCATATTAGAAAGCCACGGTGGTGGATGCATGCTGGAGTGTGCGCAGGAGCGGAACTCTGCTATCGTGATGCATGACGTGGGTAAAATGCCGCAGGGATTCTCAGGACCTTGGGGTAGCCTGGGAGCTCTCAGACCGTGGTGGGGAAACTCCCTGCCTCCTCGGTGATGTAATATGCTTGCAAGGAATGTGATGAAGTTGAGCCCGTGGTGGCCAGCTGGCTCTGGCTCATCTCCTCCACAGGCGCACCCCCACGGCTGGCTGGGGCATGCAGGCGGTGGGCATCCAACATCTCCAGCAGCAGGTCGTAGAGAGGCACCACGTTCTTGCACTTCATGCTGTACAGATGCTCCATGCCTTTGTTACTACGGGTGGGAAGACACAGAGAGGACCACTTTAGAGCATCCCAAACTCCGGGGCTGCTGCGACGCCTAGGAAGGGGAAGTAAGGGAAACTCCAAAGACACCTGCCAGCCAACCTTTCTCCCTGTTTAAAGAGCCATTTCAGGGTTTGCTATCCAGGTGACTTCCTTCCCCTGACTCAAGAGATGAGGTTCTCTTCCCCTCTATTAGCATTGCATCTAAAAAGAGAACAGAGACGAGACAGCCGTGTAGGAGGGAGTTTTTTAAAATGCGGAAAACAGGTCAAGAAGTTGACTTGCTTCAAACTTCCCAGGTGTTTGCCATTTAATCAGAATAAAATCTAAATTTCTTTCCAGGCTCTACAAGGTCTAAGTGATATGGCTTCTGCCGACCTCTCAGAGCTCCCCCTGCCTTTCTCCCCTAGCTCATGCTCTTTCGCCACGCTGGTTTTTGTGCTAGAAAGGAAAACAAAACTGAGCTTTTTCAGAGAGAGCTTGAAGAAACTGAGCGCTTTACTTCCAGACACAGGTTGTTTGCACTTGCTGCCCCCTCTGCCTGGGGGCTCTTTCCCCAAACCTTCAAGTGCCACCTCCTCTGAAAGGCCTTTTGCTGCCACAGTCAGTGACCTCAAGGCACTACAGCTTTCGCTGTCTTCTTGCATTTGCTCCGTTTTCCTCCCAGCGCTAGGACAACCTGAAATCCCTCTCTGGACACACGCAGGCTTATTCTTGCCACATTCGCACACACCAGCACACACGGGGCAAGCTCCCTGGGGGGCAGCGATGTGCCCAACCTGCACGCAGCAGCCTACAGCAGTGCCAAATATGTGCTAGATGCTCAGACAACACGGGGCAAATGGACACGGAAATGTAGGCAAATGGCATTTCTTCTTTTAACTTCCATCCTCCCCTGTCTTCCCCCAGCCACAGCTCTGCTCTTTCCCCACCACACCACGAAGGGGAAAAATATAGAACAACTCTTAGCGATCTTGAGATTTTTTTTTTTAGAAAGAATTATGTATCCTGAGGAGATGGGACCAAGAGAGTGTGCTGGAAAATATTTGCAATTTTTGGTAGGGGAAGAGTCGGCACAAGTTGGAGACATGCCATGAAAACACAGCATCAGACTATTCAGGTCTTACACCACCACAACCTAATTACATATCTAAGTGGGGGTTTTTGTTTGTTTGTTTTTCATTTAAAATGCTGTTAATGTTAAATGTCGGCTGGATCTCACACTGTCTTGCTCGTGCAACTTAATGAATCACATTTATAGTCACATGAAATCTGGTGTCAAGTTCTCTGAGTAACAACATATGGCTGGGGCCAAGCTTAATAAAACAGAGTTCTGTGATTTAGACTGGCTGTAATAAGGCACCAAAACATTAGTGTGTGTGTGTGTGTGTGTGTGTGTGTGTGTGTGTGTGCGTGCCCCAGAGAGAGGGACAAAAATGCTCACAGCTTTCAATAGAATAGCAGCTTCTCTCCAGCTTTTCACACAATTCCAACAAACTCTGGAGAGCTCTCTCACCGTGGCTGCCCTCCACCATACGTTGCCAATAAAACTACCAGAGGCCTGTAAATTTAGTGCAGATATGTCGGGGTATTAACTAATTAGGCTTGCTACTGCTGAAAAGCAGTTGACAGATTTGAAAATTCAGCAATTCCTACCAACAAACAAAAACCTTCGTCTGCAATATGCTTTCTACAACATCTTTGAAATTCCTAGCCCAGAGTAAAAGCTAATACATTTCTTCAAGGGGAAGGTTACCCTCTTAGCCAGGAAATCTGGTTAGAGGATTGTTATTCTGACACACTCCCTGCTTCCCTCTTTGTAATATTCATAAAAATAAACAGATGGGAAAGGATTGGAAATGTGTACTCAAGGCAGTCCCCCACTCTACCTGGCCAAGGTGAGTCCTCTGTTTGTGATACCAGATGCGTACGGAATCCCTGAGAAGAGAGACTACAATCACTCTCTCTCAAGCTTTGCCAAGTGGAAGTCATCAGATGGGCATTTTGAATTCGCAGGGTAGGGAGAACACTCAAGTAATTCTCATTCAGCCATTCACTGACATATGCATTCACTCAGCAGTAATGTTGTGAGCCTACACGATATATAAGCCACCATATACGGGACCGTGGGGGAAGACAAAAAAAGATACGTTTATCTTCTCAAGAAGCTACCCATTTTCAAGATTCTCTCCAGAGAGGGTGATTCTTGGGACTCTGATGGGACAAGCTTCTTGCCACTTGATGCATAATCTCAAGGTTTGAAAGCCCCTTAAAAATCGAGCCAACCCTCCAGACACCTTGGCCCTTCCCTCACAGCCACTAAGAAAAGAAATTTCATTTTCATTCCTACGGTCTGGGTGTAAGCCCAAGGTCACATAGACTTCATCACACATGGGTACCTGATCCCTAGTATCCGCACTTCACCTCATTTTTATGGCCTTTCTGGAGTAAAGAATTTTTTCTTTCTCTCTCTCTCTCTCTCTCTCTTTTTTTTTTTCCCCCTCTACTTTCTTTATCTCTCCCCCACAGGCTGAGTTCTGTTCATGGAAATGTATCCACTAAGCCTCTGGCCAGCCACTTTACATGACTATTTGAAATGGAAATGAGAACACTTTCTCCTTTTGGCACAGAAAGGCTCCATTTCCTTTGCTAATATCCTTCCTTAACTCCTATACAAAATATTTATTGAGTGGTTCCTATATGCCAAGCCCTGTGCTAGGTGGTGTTGGGTACCCAGAGTATCCAAAGTGGGTTGTGGTAACTGCCTCACAGAGTTTACGGTCTAATTGGGGCAGAGAGAAAAATAAAATGGGCTGCAGCAATCGGGAAGAACAGGGTGCAATTCCCAACCAGGTCAAGGGTCAGGAGACCCTTTCTGAAAAGAATATCTAAGCCATGATGGATTAGCTTACTCTTCACAAAAATCCATTCCCCATGCCACGTGCCCCTGATCCTGACTTTAAGCCTCATTATGTGATTTGTTGGCCAGTGGAACATTAGTCGATGTGACTCAGCTAAAACATGACAATGCACTTGCCCTTACAGGCCTGCTTTCTTGTACCTCTGCCATCTCTATGAGAAGAATATGGCCCAACTAACCTGTGGGTACAAGGAGACTAAAAGACACATGGAAGCAGAGTCACCTGGCCAACCTGCAGTCTCCCAGCTGTGCCCAGCCTCCATCAGCTGTCCCACAGATGTGGGAGTGAACCCAGTGGGGATGGACAGAGCTGCCAGCCAATCATGACCAGGAGAACAGTCGTTTATGGCCAGAGCTCAGACTCTCGGGAAGCCCTAGAAAGTTAAGTAAGGGCTAGAGCACAGGAGTTATATAAGCAAAATAAAGGGACTCAAGCAATAGGAAACTATTTCAGGGTTTTAAATAAAGGCATGACGTGAGGAGATGTGGTATGAGCTGGCCGCTCTGGCTCTGGTGTGGAGATTGGGTTAGGAAGGGTCAAGACTGAAGGCAGGGAGGGGCGTGAGGTGGCCCCTGCAGAAATCCAGAAGGAATGATGGCTTGGATGCGGGTAGCAGCAACGAGGGGTGGAAAGGAGGGATCTGAGAGGAATGGGAGGAATCAGTGTTGACTCTCCGTGAGGCGTGAGGCATAGGGACTGAAGTTCTCTCAGAATTTCTAAGTGTACTAGGAGGAATGTGATGCAGGAACCATAAGGGATGCACCCAGGGCCTTCAGAGACTAGGCGTGCTCATAGACTGTCCTTGCCTGGTAGGACAGAGTGAACGACCAAACACTGCCGTCCTCCCTCAACCCGCACCCTGCGCGCCCCTCCCCCCATGAGACCTTGTGTGGGCTTCCAACTGAGTGCAAATGTCACGTCCTCTAGGAAAGCTCTCGAAGGCCTGCCCCGTGCCCTAGACAGATTTCGGTCTCACCTCCCCTGCCCTCCCACAGCACTTATGCCTCTCACGTGCCAGGAACTGTGCCAAGTGGGCTATCTGCATTCAGGTATCAGCACTTTCCAGCCCAGCGGTACACACGTGAGGGCTGGTGTTCGTGACAGGGCTCCTGTGGGGAACCTGAGGATGCCTCACCTCATGTGCCTGATGTGGGAGAGGATGAGGAGGAGCTGGGCCAGACGCCGGTGCTGCTGCTGCAGTGTGAGGCCCGCCTTGGCCATCAGATGGATCAGGGTGTCTGTGATCTTGTCCAGGACACGGTGGATGTGGTCCTTCTCTTCCAGAGACTTCAGGGTGCTGGACAGAAATGTGTATACTCCTGAATGTGCAGAGAAAGAGTGAGACAGAGAAACTCAAAGACAAGGAGGTCTAGGAGACGGGCAGTGTGCGTGCGACAGGACACCCGGCCGGCGCCCCCCCACCCACAGCAATGGGGAAGTTTGGGACCCATTTGATCTAAGCAACTCTACAAAATTCCTAATCAACATACATGTCCGAGAGCACCGAGAAACCTATCCGGCCTCTTGTACGTGAGCCAATTTCCAGGATTTGACGTCAAGATTCCCGGGAAAGGCACTGCTTGCCTTGGGGCAGACACTAGCCACCCACTCTCTGTCAGGTCTGACACCAACACAAACTCTCCAGTTAACGCCCACAACAACCCTATGAGAGACGCATTATTATTCCTTTTCTCGGGAAGAAACCGAAGGGCAGAAAAATGCATTAACCTGCTAAGAGAACTCCCCAGGACAAAGCAGAGCTGGGAATGAAGCCCCACGTGCTGACTCCACACCACATCTGGTCATTATTATGGAGACTCTCAGGAGACATGTGCCGCTCTGGTTAGATGCACAGAGAGCAAGAATGATTTGTGCAGTGATTGACAGGTCATTTTTCCAGGTAGGATCTAATTTGCTCTTACGTTTCAGGTCAGGCTTAGGGCCTTTTTCGTCCTCAGCTCAAAGGTTTATGATGAGGGTGGGGAGGTGTAGAGGACCCTGGGAACTGCTGTTTTTCACTGCCAGGCTGTTTGGTTTGGGGTCTCTTCGCCCCCCCCCCGCCGCCCCCCGCCCCCGGCTCTTGCCTTTGTTCTGGTGATAGACCCTACTTCCTGGGCCACAGGACAGAAATTAGACAATCAGGTCACTATTCTTTGGGACAGTATTAGCCCTGAATTAGACAATCAGAGCTTTTTCTGGGATTGTATATGGAAGTTGTGAGACAGAAATTCTTCCCTCTAGGTTGCTGAGCTTGGAGGGTGAGAATACTCAGCTTTCAAGTAGCGGCCCCTTCCCTGAGCGGGGGGAACTTCCATCTGCCGAACTGAGCTGAGCAACAGGAAGCAGAGGTGAAAGTTACATGGCAGTGGGGTGAAGGGGCAGGGGGACATCTTGGCTCCAGTCACGAGGCCCTACTCTTACATTGTTTTCCTTTGACCTGGAACTTCCATAGCATCCTTTCTAACACATGAATCCCCCAATTCCCTTTTCGCTTAAGATAGTGTGAGTGGGGTTTCTGCCCCCGCTTGTAACTGAAAGAATGTGACTATTTGAGTTGTGAACTCAGCCCAAGGACCAGAGGAAGGTGAGTGAGAAAGAGGTGGAAAGTATTCAGAGCAAGAGGAGGACAGGATGGATCAGTCTTGTCTTGGGACCATAAGGATGGATTTCCTCTCAAGTGAATACTCCAGAAATAAGCTCCAACCCGCTTAATCCTACCATGTGACAAGGTGCAGATGATGCTGTATTTTTCTCCAGACAATGCATTATGTATTTAGCAACACTTCTTTCGGTCTCAACCTCTATTGAGACCACCTGCCCTCATAAAGAGATTTCTTCTCATCCCCTCCCCTCCTGTTCCTCACTGGTACCTTCAAATTAAGGCCCCCCAACTCTATGAACCCCTGACTCTATACCGGTAATGTGGTGACAAGTCACTGCTCACAGCGCAGCCCGTAGGTTGGGGATGGGGAAAATACCTCCACCGTGGAATTCATAGTAAACAGAGTTGTAATTGCCCAGAATGGAAAATGGCTAAGCTTTAAAACAAATACAACAATAACAACAACACCAGGATGGTCAGGATCTTGGCTTACATGCGGTTGAATAGACTAATGCAGCTTTTGGGACCCAGGGACCCTCGGATCCAAAGCAAATAGACCACAGAACGAGTAAGCAACAGACAGGCAGTGAAATAAGAAAGAAATTGCTGGATTCCTTTACCTATGTTCCATGTGAACTGTTGATAGAGAAAGAATGTGTCCATTAGAAAAATGGGCAACTGTCCAGTGGCCCTGGGGTTAGCCTGCAGGTGATGGATAGTGGGAAAGTGGTGCACCCACGGGTTGGAGGTCAGAGTCACCTCCGAGCTCCTCTGGCCCTACCTCTCACTTCCCTCTCTGTCGTCACACACATCGGAGCCTCACATCTCCAGAGGCGCTGCATCTGGCTGGATGTCCTGGGAGCCTCCCAGGCCACAGAGCTGAGTTGATCCAACTTGGATGATGCCTTTTCTACCAATTTCCTTTTTTGTCACCACGGGGGATGCTGGCCTCAGTCACCAATAATCCCGTTCTGGTTCAAGGGAACCAAAGACACAAGGAGCAAGCAGTTTCAAGGTGACACCAAGCCACCTTGCTCTTCCTCCACGTGAGTGCACGCATGGATTCCTTCCTTTGGCAGGTTTCATTTAGGACCTACTGTGTGCGTGCGCTACGTTACTTAATAGGGATTCCAAGCCTTATTTTAAGTGTTAATGTTTTAAGTGCAGATATTTCCTGTGGAGAAAGAATTTTCTTAACACTGATTCTTGGGCTGCAGGCCATTCTCAGAACAAGCCTGTTTTTCTAGTCCTGTTTTGGCACCAGTACAGCTTATCATTTCATCCTTGTCAACAGTTGATTCCTAGCTATGTAAATATACTCTGAAATAAAAATACTGTCCTGCTGAAATGCCAATTATTGACAACAGCAGCCATCATCCTTTTGGGTTTTTCTGGCAAAATGCGGTCCATGTTGGCTGCCTGTCGCCTCTAAGGAGACGTTTGTGAGAAACAACAGAAATCCAAATTCACAGAATGCTTCAGGTGCTCCAGCAAATACAAAACTGGGCTGCTGGTAATTTCCATATCCCAGGTGGTCTCTGCCGCTCTGGACGGCTGCACCACTGTGCCCAGCAGCCTAGAGCCAGTGATCAGACAGTGAGGGCCTTCAGAAATATTCTTGCAACAAGGCTGGCTTTGCAACTCTCAGAGATGCTCCAAATCCCCAAGATGGAAAAAAACAATCTGGATGTCATTATCCAGTCTTAAAGTGTTATTAGCAAATCTGAGCTTCTACATATTCCGAATCTTGGCCAACACCAGGAGATGCAGGAAGAGTCTATGGAGAAATCTGAGGGTAGAAAAGAATGGTAGAAAAGAAGCCACAGGGACCCCCCCATAGAGAAGAGATCTCAATTCAGTCTTTCTCGCTCTCTTGCTCTCACCGACTCTTGATTCCGCTCTCTCTCTCTCCTCTCGTTCTGCTTGAATCCTCTCGCTCTTCCTTCTTCCTTTTCTCTCTCCACCCCATAGGAATCCCCCCCTACCGCTGTCACTTGTCCAGACGATGGAGTCTTCCAGAAGCTGGAGGAAAGCAGGACTGGACACTGAGGGCATGTATGCATGTGGCTGTGCCCAGAGGGGAGCGCTAGCACAACCAGGCACTGCCCTGCACTCGCAGGTGCATCTGACTGTTCGGAAGGGAATGAGAAGTGCTGAGGCCTATGGCTTAGCAGATGCTTCAAGACAAATTCTTCAAACAAGGACACATGTTTTCTTTTCCAAAAGGAAGAATGTGACAGTAAACCCTGGGAGAATCCTTCATTCTATGGCAGTTGGACCAAATTAAAAAAAAAATAAAATTAAAGGGTAAAGGTAGCAAAGAAAGCTCCTCAAGTCCACAGTGGTAAGTAGTCTGGGCCAGCAAGCTGCCACTCCACTTCCATCAAAAGGGACTTCCCTTTCTCTCCTGTTCACCCAGCAACTAATCCACAGGTCGGCCTTTAGGCCTTTAACCCTAAAGTAAGCAAAGTGCGCGTCTGCTCAGAAATGCCTTTGCAACTGACAGTTTGATGAGCACCCCATTTGTTTTGTGCTTCACCTACGACTGCAGTTCTTCTTGGGGATCGTACTGTTCACTGTGGGGTTTTGGGACAGTTTGCGGTTGCTACAGCCACTTAATGGGAGAGACCTGTTGGATGTCCTACAAGGTGTGGGACAGTCCCAAATGATGAAGGATTTTTCTTTTCCTTGAATGTACTAATGAATTAATCCTACTACAAATAAAAATTTTGTCGTGAAAAGTTTTTACAAGACTGTACACAAAAAGTCCAGTATGCAGGTTGGCCATGTAGAAAGGGAAGCTTAAATGGAATACCTTTTCTCCATATTTTTAAATAATTTATTCACTTGATGCAGCCAACTGAAGGTATCACATAAGCTTTCCAACTATACGGTTAGTTGAAATGATTTCAGTGCAGGTGTATGGGTACTACAAAAGAAACATAACTGGTTGCAATATAGAGAACAGATTTAAGACTCTTCTTCTAAGCAAAATTAGAATCAACTATTATAAAACAGTAGACATCAACAAAATATTGTGTTATTGCCCCTATGTGTTTTTAAGTAATTTTGTGGCATAATAAATCCATTTTGTGAAAAGTACATATAAAATTATTTTGGGGTTCTTGTCTTCTGTCTTGGACTGACATTGTCTCCAGAGGTTTCCCACAGACTTCTTGATCACCTCTTATATGTATTATTGTTTCTTTTTCCAGTTCATCATCTCTTCTCCATTGCTTATGCAAAGGATATGGTCTCTAAGACCTTTTTAAGTTCTATATACTGAATATCTGCCTTGAAAGTTATGAGATTTTAAGATAGGATATGTTTCATAGGAGAGTATATTTCCAGTATAAGAACATACAGAGACTGAAAGAGAAGGGATGAAAAAAGACTTTCCATGCAACTAGAAATGAAAAGAAAGTGGGTAGAGCTGTGCTTATATCAGAAAATATAGACTTAAAAATAAAAACTTTAACTAAAGACAAAGGAGGGTATTACATAACAATGAAAGGGTTAATGCAACAAGAGAATATAACATTTGTAAATATTTATGCACCCAAAATAGGAGGGCCAAAATATATAAAGCAGATTTTAACAGACCTAAGGGAGCAATACAATAATAGCAGGGTACTTTAACAACCCATTTACATCAATGGATATAGCATCCAGGCAGAAAATCAGTAAGGAAGACCAGCCTTAAATGACACATTAGACCAGATGGATGTAATGGATATATACAGAGCATTCCATCCAAAAGCAGTAGAATACACATTCTTCTCAAGCGCACATGAACATTCTCCAAGACAGATCACTTTTTAGGCCACAGAACAAGTCTCATTAAACCGAAGAAGACTGAAATCATTCCAAGCAGCTTTTCTGACCACAGTGGCACAAGACTAGAGATGAAGTAGAATAAGAAAACTGGAAAAATCACAATGGAGATTAAACAAAATGCTACTAAAGAACCAATGGGTCAATGAAGAAATAAAATACCTTGAGATGAATGAAAATAGAAATACAACAGTTCAAAATCTCTGGGATGCAGCAAAAGCAGTTCTAAAAAGGAAGTTCATAGCAATACAGGCCTACCTCAAGAAATAAGAAAAATCTCAGATAAGCAATCTAACTTCACACTGAAAGAAACTAGAAGTAAGAACAAATGAAGCCCAGTGTTAGTAAGAGGAAAAAATAATTAAGATGAGAGTAGAAATAAATGAAATAAAAACTGAAACAAACAATAAAAAAGACTAATGAAACTAAGAGCTACTTCTTTCAAAAGATAAACAAAATTGACAAACCTCTAGCTAAATTCACCAAAAAAAAAAAAGAGGGGGGGGCACAAATAAATACAATAAAAAATGAAAGACAAGTTAAAACTGATGCCACAGAAATACAAAAAAATCATAAAAGACTGCTACAAATAATTATGTGCCAAAAAATTGGACAATCTAGAAAAAAATAGATAAATTCCTAGAAACACACAATCTTCCAAAATTAAATCATGAACAAATAGAAAATCTGAATAGACCAATTACTAGTAAGGAGATTGAATTGGTAATCAAAAAACTCCCAACAAACAAAAGCCCAGGAAGAGATGTTTTCACTGGTGAATTCTAGCAAACATCCAAAGATTTAATACATATCATTCTCAAAATCCTCCAAAAAATTGAAGAGGAGGGAATGCTTCCAAACTCATTTTAAGAGGCCAGCATCACCCTGATACCAAAACCAAAGATATCACAAAAAAAAAAGAAAAAAAATTGCAGGCCAATATCCCTGATGAACAGAGATGCAAAATCCTCAACAAAATACTAGCAAACCAAATTCAATAATACATTAAAAGGACTATCCACCGTGATTAAGTCGATTTATTTCAGGGATATAAGGATGATTTAACATCTGCAAATCAATCAATGTGATACACCACATTAACAATCAAATGAAGAATAAAAATCATATGATCATCTCAATAGATGCAGAAAAAGCATTTGACAAAATTCAAAATCCATTTATGATAAAAACATTCAACAAAGTGTGTATAGAGGGAAAGTACCTCAACATAATAAAGGCCATATGCCAAAACCACAGGTAACATCATACTCAATAGTGAAAAGCTGAGAAAGCTTTTCTTCTAGGCTCAGAAACAAGAAAGCCCATCTTGCTACTTTTTTTCAATGTGGTATTGGAAGTTCTAGCCATGGTAATTAGGCAAGAAACAGAAATAAAAGGCATCTAAGTTGGAAAAGAAGAAGTAAAACTGTCACTATTTGCAGATGACTTGATACCATATACATAAAATACTAAAATCTCCACCAAAAAATTGTTAGAACTAATAAACGAATTCAGTAAAGGTGCAGAATACAAAATAAAAATTCAGAAATCTGTTATGTTCTATAAAAAACTATCAGAAAGAGAAATTAAGAAAACACTCCCATTTAAAATTGCATCAAAAAGAATAAAATTCTTAGGAATAAATTTAACCAAGGAGGTGAAAGACCAGTAGTCCGAAAACTTTAAGACACCAACAAAAGAAATGGAAGAAGACACAAATAAATAGAATGATATCCATGCTCATGGATGGTAAGAATTAATATTGTCAAAATGACCATTCTATCCAAGGCAATCTACATATTCAGTGTAATCTCTACCAAAATCCCAATGGCATCTTTCACAGAACTGGAACAAATAATTCTAAATTTTTCATGAACCTACAAAAGACCCCAAATAGCCAAAGCAATCTTAAGAAAGAAGAACAGAAGTTGGAGACATCATGCTTCCTCATTTCAAACTATACTACAAAACTAGAGTAATCAAAACAGTATGGTACTGGCATAAAAACAGACACATAGATCAATGGAACAGAATAGAGAGCCTAGAAATAAACACATGCATACATATTCAATTATTTTAAAAGTAGCCAAAAAATATACCATGGGGAAAGAACAGTCTCTTCAGTAAATGGTGTTGAGAAAACTGGACAGCCATAGGCCAAAGAATGAAACTAGACTACTATCTTACAGTTATCACCCACAAAAATTAACTCAAATGGATTAAAATTTGAATGTAAGATCTGAAACTATACAACTAAAAGAAAACATAGCCAGTAAGCTCCTTGCCATCACTTTTGGTGATGAATTTTTTGGTCTGACTCTAAAAGCAAAGGCAATAGAAGCAAAAATCAAGTGGGACCATACCAAACTAAAAAGCTTCTACACAGCAAAGAAAACTATCAACAAAATGAAAAGACAGCCTATTGAATGGGAGAAAATGTCTGCACACCTTATATCTAATAAGGGATTAACATCCAAGATATATGAAGAACTCAACTTAAAAACAAACTAACAATCTGATAAGAAGTGAGTCGATAATCTAAGTAGACACTTTTACGAAGAAGACATATAGCTGTGGCCCACAAGCACATGAAAAGATGCTCAGTATTGCTAATTATCAGGGAAATGCAAATCAAAACCACAATGAGATAACACCTCATACCTATCAGAATGGCTATTATCAAAAATATAAGAAACGGTATTGAAGAGGATGTGGACTGTGCAGTGTTGGTTGGAATGTAAACTGGTGCAGCCACTATAAAATAATGCAGTGATCTAGTTTCTGTTATTGCAGCTTTCTTTTTCACTTCTATAGAATGTCACTTGCAATATGCCAGTTTATTGTTAGATTCAACGTTCTTCGTTGATAAGAGTCCTATGAATAAAATAAATATGAAGATAAAGCTTTATTCTTTAGTGTTAGAAATATATCTAATAACTAGCCTCGTTAGTAGAGCAATGTATTAAAACAATGTTTTATGTAAGAAGTGTTTCTCTTCAACACCAAATACCTACTAAATATATCAATTACTATTTATAAAAAGAGCTTTCAAACGCTCCCCAGAATATCCTTTTAAGTATGTCAGTGAAGTAACTTGTTATTTGAACATTGTTTTAATCATTATAAAACACTGATTACTGTAAGTCTTCTTGATCCTGTGGTATTGATAAGAACCGGTAGGTTTGTATCAAATAAAGGTATATTCACTAAGGGCTTGGCAAACAAAATTAACAATGTCAATTTAAGTTAATAAAAATCTCCCAATGTGGAAAAAAAAACACAGTAGGGAGGTTCCTCAAAAACTTAAAAATAGAACTACTATGTGATCCAGCTATTCTTCTGAATATTTATCCAAATAAGATGATGCTACTTTGAAGAGGTATGTGTGCCCTTATATTCATTGCTCAGTCAATAGCCAAGATATGGAAGCAACCTACATGTCCATCAATGGACAAATAAAGATATGGTGTATAGAGTGGAATTCTACTCGCCATAAAAAAGAAGGAAATCCTATAATTTGTAACATCATGGATGCACCTTAAGGGTATTATGCTGAGTGAAATAAGACATAGGAAGACAAATACCATATGATTTCACTTATATATGGAATCGAAAAGATATAATACAAATAAAAACAAAACTCATAGAGAATGAGTTGGTGATCAGAGGGGGAGGGGGTTGAGGGTGGGTAAAATGGGTAAAGGGGGTTAATTATATCGTGATGGTTAATTATATCGAGGGTGGGTAAAATGGGTAAAGGGGATTAATTATATCGTAAAATGGGTAAAGGGGGTTAAATATATCGTAACTAGACTTATTATGGTGCTCACTTTCTAGTGTATACAAATGTTGAATTACAATGTACACCTGAAACTAATGTAATGTTATATACCAATTTTGTCTCAATTTAAAAGAATATATGTTCCTGTACCTTTCTGCTCATATTCATCCTGTGTCATAACAGATGGAATTACTTTGACAATACATATAATAAAGCCCAGGTCATGTGCCATATTATCTTATTTCCTCATTATTTTTTTTCATTTTGACAGTCTTTGGTTTTCCTTGGCATGTTTTTACTAAATCAGTCTAATTGATTTCTCTCTTATCATATAAAAATAGGTTTGCTTAGTTGTTAATTTTCTTATTCCAGGTATTTATCTCTACCTCTGTTTTTTCATATGCCTGTACTTCTTATATAGAAAAGCTCCTGGTCGGGGGTGTCTGGGTAGCTCAGTCTGTTAAGCGTCTGCCTTTGGCTCAGGTCATGATCTCGAGATCCTGGGACAGAGCTCCACATCAGGCTCCCTGCTCAATGGGGAGTCTGCTTCTCCCTCTCCCTATGCCCCTCCCCCCTGCTCATTCTCTCTCTCTCTCTCTCAAATAAATTTTTAAAAATCTAAAAAAAAAGTTCCTAGTCATCTTACATCCAAACGTTCTTTGCAGATAGGTACAAGCATTTTCTTACATTATGTTTTCTACTGTAGTCAACTTACTATATGAGTTATAAAATCACATTGATTTTTTTAAAACTATGTGTATAGATAAACCAGTATTTATTTCATGTCAGCATGCTCAAAAGGATATGTATTTTTTATTAGACTGCTACTGCTTACTGGCAATGCTATGAGATTTTTTTTCTCCAAAGTCTGTGATTCTCAAACGTGGTTGTCTCAGAATCTCCTGGGGAATTTTCTAAGATACAGCTGCCGAGGTTCCACCCAAACCTGCTGACTGGAAGCTGAGGGTAGCGTTCTGATATCTGTGTTTTTAAAAAACTTCCCATTACTGAGGGTGCAGAAGGGAGAGGGGTGGGGCATGGGGTGACCAGGTGATGGGTATTAAGGAGAGCACGTGTTGGGATGAGCACTGGGTGTTATATGCAACTAATGAAATCATTGAACACTACAACAAAAACTATACTATATGTTGGCTAACTGAACATAATGAAAAATTTTAAAAAATTAAAAAAAAAAAGAATTTCTCTTTCTGAAAAAAAAAGAAAAAAAAAACCAAAAAACCTCCCCCACTGGTGAGTCTAACGCCTCCCCAGGATTAAGAGCCATATGATAACCATGGGTTCTTCATAGTGTGGCCGCTGAAATGTAAAATCTTGAAAACATGGACTACATCTTTCTTCTGTGAAGAGTACCTTATCATAATGCAAAATGACTTTGAAGATAGCTTCTCCATGCGTTTCCCTGCCATGTGTGGTCCTCCTTGTCCTTTTTCGCCCTTCTGGCTAGCTGGTTGGAATGAAGAGTTCTTGGAAAGACCTTGGAAAGCACCCAGTCAAGACTGTGGAGGCTTCATCATCCTGAGTCCCTGAATGGTCACACTACTGAATTGGAGAAAGGGGCTCTAACACAAGCCTGTTCATGCACCCAGCATTATTAAGTAAACAAGAAATAAACCTCTATATATTTGAGCCATTATGCATTTTGGAGCCTATTTGTTAGAGAAGTCTTCCGACTCTAATGCAGGATGAGAAGTATTTTATGGTTTAATGACTAAATAAATGAATTTGTATTACAAGAGATAAAGTCACAGGGATGTGACTTTATACCTCCTTTTGTTGCATTTTTCCACATTTCTAAGGCCTTAGGTTTCTTAGTTTACTTAGAAGTTATTTCTCTTCCCAAATGCCAGTATTGCCACATTTTGTTATGGAAACCATGATCTAGATTCTAACCACCTATCTCCCGTCATGCTAACTGTTCATTCTAGATACTAGCATAGTTGATAGCAACCGATAAGTTAAAGAACCGAGGGGCAAGTCCAGGACATTGGAATGTTTAATTATGATTGAAAGATGCAGCTCCCAATATTACTAAGGATTTAAAAGTCACTCTATGCCATGCAGGACCTGACTACTTGTTTTATGAATTGAGCAAGAGTATTGCTTTGAGCAGTATTTATCCATAGGTAGGAAACTCATCCTTCTACTGATGTGATTATTTACCTGAAAGTGAAAAACCTGTTCATAACCTAATCCTTGAACAAGATTTACTGTTACACTAGTATTTGTAAAATCACATAGTCATTCAAGTCCTCTTCTAAGTGGTCTCAGAGTGAGAGGGATCACAGCGAAGATAAGTGTTCTTGCCAGAACCCAAAATGAGAACACGGTAGTCCATCTGGCATCACTGTGTACTCATGAGTACCCTCTTGGCACAAATGACTACACAGAGATCATATGCTAATGATTCAGTGATATTTATCAATTTAGTATAATTTTTAATGAAATCTAGAAACCCTAAAAGGGTAAATACTTGGTATGTCAATACATTCAAGCTGACTCAAAGGACAAATCCCTTAATGACTTCAGATGGTGAAACTGATGAACTGGTTAAATTGACTTGAGAAGAAATCTTAAATGTACACCTTTTAAGAAAATAATTTAAGTGCCAGCCCTGTGTCTCGCTTTTTTATTGAAGTATAATTGACATACAATATTATATTATTCTCAGATGTAGAACATAGTAATTTGATACTTACATAGATTATGAAATGATCACCACAAGTCTAATTACCATCTGTCACCATACAAAGTTTTTACAATATTATTGACTATATTCCCTGTGCTGGATAATTACATCCCTGTATCTTATTTATTTTATAACTGAAAGACTGTACCTCTTAATTTCCTTCACCTATTTCATCCATCTCCCCATTCCCCTCCCCTCTGGCAACCACCAGTTTGTTCTCTGTACTTATGACTCTGTTTCTGTTCTGTTTTGTTTGTTCATTGTTTTGCTTTTTAGATTACACATATAAGTGAAATCCTACAGTATTTGTCTTTCCCTGACTCATTTCACTTAGCATAATACCCTCTTGGTCCATCCATGTTGTTGCAAATGGTAAGATCCCATTCTTCTTTATAGCTGAGTAATATTCCATTGTGTGTGTGTATACACACCTACACACACACACACACACACACACAATGTATCTCACATCTTCTGTATCCATTCATTTATGGATGGACACACAGACACTTGAGCTGCTTCCATATCTTGGCTACTGCAAATAATGTTCTGATGAATATAGGGGTGCATATGTCTTTTTGAATTAACATTTTCATTTTCTTTGAATAAACACCCAGAAGAAGAATTGCTGAATCATATAGTAGTTCTATTTTTAATTTTTTAAGGAAACTTCATACTATTTTCCACAGTGGCTGCACCAATTTACCTTCCCACCAACAGTGCACGAGGGTCCCCTTTTCTCCATATCTTCTCTAACATTTGTTATTTCTTTTCTTTCTGATAAGAGCCATTCTGACAAGTGTGAGATCATAACTCACTGTGGTTTCAATTTGCATTTCCCTGATGATTCATGATGTTGAGCATCTCTTCTTGTGCCTGTTGGCCATCTGGATGTCTTCTTTGGAAAAATGTCTGTTCAGGTCCTTTCCCATTTTTCTATATATGGCTTTTGCTATATATCTTGTACATCTTGGATATTAATTCTTTATTGGATACTACTTCATTTGTAAATATCTTCTCCCATTCAGTGGGAAGTCTTTTCATTTTGTTGACGGTTTCCTTCACTGTATAAGAGCTTTTTAATTGAATGTCATCCCATTTGTTTATTTTTGTTTTCTTTGTCCTTTCCTGAGGAGACAGATCCATAAAACAATACTAAGGCGGTGTCAAGGAGGTTATGACCTATGTGTTCTTCCAGGAATTTTATGATTTCAGGTCTTATATTTAAGTCTTCAATCCATTTTAAGCTTATTTTGTACAGGGTATAAGAAAGTGGTCCAGTTTCATTCTTTTGCATGTAGCTTTTATATATTAAATTGCAGTTGTGGGGGAGATTGGGCAAAATGAGTGAGGGGGGAAGGAGACACATGTTCCCAGTTATGGAATGAATAGGCCACAGTAATAAAAGGCACAGAATTAGGAACATAGTCAATGATATTGTAATAGTGATGTATGAGGACAGATGGTAGCTATACTTGGATGAGCAGAGCATAATGTATAAACCTGTCGAGTCACCATACTATACACCTGAAATTAATGTAACATTGTGTGTCAGCTATACTGAAATTAAAAAAAAAAATGGCAGTTTTTAATTTTTGTAGTAAATTGTATCCTAACCTTATACCTTTTAGGATAAATCCATTATGGATCTACGTTTTGCATAAAAGCCTTATTTTGGTTAGTTATAACTGCAACATATAAAGAAAGAGCCAGGGTTCTGATTTTCCTATTCCTCAAACAGTCAATTACTAAGGTTTCTGAGGTCAAGAAGAAGATGTTCTGAAGGGACATTTGATGGAAAATGTGGAACCCATCTATTACAGAGGGATTTATTCACAAGGTTCCATGCAGAACTCCTAGTCCCAGTGAGCTGGCCTGATCTCAGAAGGCCTTGAGGGCTTCATTTTTTTCTCCAGAGAAGGTAGGCCAAAACAATCTGCATAAATTCATTTCCCTGGACCTCACTTTTTCTTGCTTGGCATTTCAAGGGCAATGAGCAACAACACAGAGCAGGAAGCAACTCTTACACGTTGGAGCAGACTATATTTTCCAAAGATGACCACAACAATATTTCCCATCCAACATGCTTCTCTACAACATGATGCTGGCACGCCTCCCCTAGAGATGTCTGAGCTATGCCCTCCCTTGAGTCTGGATGGACCCGTGACTGGCTTGTAATTAAAAAAAAAAAAAAAAAAAGGACTAGAAGGAACGCTGTCTGACTTCTAAGGGACTATCACACAAGGCCATGCAGTTTCTGCCTTGTCAGCTGGGATACTGGCTTCTGGAGTCCTTGCCACCTTCTAAGAGGTACAGGGCACCAGGCTGCGGGGGAGCTACAAGGAGAGACCACAGATGATGGGCACCTTCATTGACAGCTCCAGCTGATGTCCCGGCTGACAGCCAGCATCAACTGCCAGCACGTGAATAAAGACACCTCAAGATGACTGCACCAGTAACTATCAAACTAACCCCTACTTCATGAGTCTCCCTATCTGAGGGATGGTGGAAAAGTGACAAGATATTCCCTCTGTGCCCTCGCCAATTTCATGACCAAGAGAATCCAAACTTTTTTTTTTAACCTGTTTTGGGGGTAATTTATTACCGAGCAGCAGTAGGCCGAACACACCTGGATATCTGCACAACATACCCAGAAAGGAAAATGATCCAGAAATAGGCAGATTGGAGATTGGACTCCTGTGCTGATTCATCATGAAATGAAACTACATTTTAATACTTCCTCTTCCACATTATGAACGCTACTGCCTATGAATGCCTTAATCTAGCCCTTGACCTTCACCTGTGGTATAATGATAAGGGCCTGAACTCATCCTATCAGATACCATGTGCAGTTAACAATTTGCATTGGAAGCCATTAGCCCTGACCACTGCCCAGCTTATTATCAAAACATCTGGATCTTCTAACTGGCAACCCAAAATATCTGCATCTGGTTTCTCACCAGAGAATAAAACACTCCGAGTTCTTGGTTACATTATCCTTATCAAGCCTTAATTGTGAGAAATAGACTTTGTAGAGATTGCCCAAAGGAGAGTTTTTATGTTAAACAACTGGTCTATTTACTTTTATTTTCACTAAAAGTCTGTGAACCTTATAATGGAATGTGTTCTCCTCTATGCTTTGGCCAAGAGAAGGAAATTTAGAGCCAAATTTGTGGCCCGCTCCTAAGAACTGTACAGATGTACTTCTGTGTGCTGATTTGACTCCTGGATTTATTATTTCATTCACTCTGTTTTCCTTTTTTATAAATTTTGTCAATTATTGGTTTACTCCCTTTGCATTACATAAAATTTTAAGAAGCTATTTCAAATTTTCTGTGGAAGAGGCAATATATGCATCAAATAATTAAAAAGACATCCCTCTATCTTCTGTCAAATCAATAAACAGTGTTAGTGTGAATGAAAATGTTTATAAAATATTCATCTGACTTAGCTTCAAAGCCAGAAAAAAAGTGCCATATGATCTAAGAATATATAATAGGCTGAAATGCACATGAGCTCATTCCCCTGAATTGAACAGCACCGCTTGAGTACCTTGCAATGTTCAGCACTCGTTGCTAATAGATGAAGGTTGCACATTCTTCATTCTGATTTGTATGTTTATCTCCAGAGCCACAAGGTTTCAGATATACTTTTCACCCAGATATAAAACTGAAATGGCTGATAGTTCTCTCTGATTATTTTGGAAAAGATAATTGGCGTCAAAAATTACTATTTTGAAGAGACAAATGGGTAGGGGGATGATACCTCTGGTTCTTTAGGTTTTTTTTTTTAAGATTTTATTTATTTATTCATGAGATACAGAGGGAGAGAGAGAGAGAAGCAGAGGGAGAAGCAGGCTCCCAAGGAGCAGGGAGCCCGATGCCGGACTCGATTCCAGGACCCCGGGATCATGACCTGAGCTGAAGGCAGATGCTTAACCATCTGAGCCACCCAGGCTCCCACTGGTTCTTTAGGTTTATCAGTTTCGTCATTTTGAGTGAACACGACAGTAGATGAAAGTTATATTGATAAAGTGTCAAATGACTGTGACAGGTTTCTCATTTTTCCTTCAGCAGAGAAAGGTTATATTACATTGCAAAAAGGAAATGCAGAATTCCAGAATTATAGATTTAAAAGGGGCCTTAAGTTCATCTAGTTCAGTAGTTTTTAAACTATTTTGAGAATCAAAACCTCTGAAAAAGGTGAACCTCATATAAAACCCTCACATATAAACTGGGTGAAGTGAAACTTCAAAAGCAGGAAAAATGAAGGAAGGGGGCTGGATCCCACTCACTCAGCCTCTCCTCCTCCACCAGAGTCTCCTTCTAGAACTTAAGTCTTCAAGCAGAAGAACATTTAAAAACCAATGATCACATCATTACAAATGGCAAGATTTCCCCTTTTTGATGGCTGCATAATATTCCAGTGTGTGTGTGTGTATGTGTGTGTGTGTGTGTGTGTACACACTACATCTTCTCTATCCATTCATCTGTTGATGGACATCTTGGCTCTTTCCATAGTTTGGCTATTGTGGACATTGCTGCTATAAACATTGGGAATGGAACTAGAGGGTATTATGCTAAGAGAAATAAGTCAATCAGAGAAAGACATGTATCATATGATCTCACTGATATGAGGAATTCTTAATCTCATGAAACAAACTGAGGGTTGCTGGAGTGGTGGGGGGTGGGAGGGATGGGGTGGCCGGGTGATAGACATCGAGGAAGGTATGTGCTATGGTGAGCACTGTGAATTGTGTAAGACTGATGAATCACAGACCTGTACCTCTGAAACAAATAATACATTATATGTTTAAAAAAAGAAGAAGAAGAAGATAGTAGGGAAAAGTGATGGGGGGGAAATCGGAGGGGGAGATGAACCATGAGAGACTATGGACTCTGAGAAACAAACTGGGGGTTCTGGAGGGGAGGGGGGTGGGGGGATGGGTTAGCCTGGTGATGGGTATTAAGGAGGGCACATATTGAATGGAGCACTGGGTGTTATACGCAAACAATGAATCATGGAACACCACATCAAAAACTAATGATGTAATGCATGGTGATTAACATAATAAAATAAAATTTAAAAAAATGATCACAAAAGAATGAGAAGGCAAGCCACAGACTGGGAGAAAATATTTGCAAAAGACATACCTGACAAAGAACTCTTACGCAAAATATACAAAGAACGCTTAAAAGTCAACAATAAGAAAATGAACAGCCCAATTTAAAAATGGGCCACAAAACTACAACAAATACTATTAAAATTTACATGGAACCAGATAAGACCCCAAACAGTGAAAGCAATCCTGAGAAAGAAGGAAAAAGCTGGAGGTGTCACAGTCCCCGATTTCAAGATCGATTACAAAGCTGTAGTAATCAGAATACAAGGGTACTGGCACAAAAACAGACACATAAGTTAATGGAATAGAATAGAAATCCCATAAATAAACCCACATTTATATGGTCAGTTAATCAATGACAAAGGAAGCAAGAATATGCAGTGGGGAAAAGACAGTCTCTTCTGTAAGTGGTATTGGGAAAACTGGACAGCGACATGCAGAAGAATGATACTGGACCATTTTCTAACACCATACACAAAAATAAACTCAAAATGGACTAACGACCTAAATGTAAGACCTGAAACCATAAAAATCTTTGAAAAGACTACAGGCAGTAATCTCTAATATCAGCTGTAGCAACATTTTTTTTAGATATGTCTCTTAAGGCAAGGGAAACAAAAGCAAAAACAAAATATTGGGACTACATCAAACTAAAAAGTTTTTTTCACAGCAAAGGAAACCATCAAGAAAACAAAAGATAACCTACTGAATGTGAGAAGATATTTGCAAGGGACATATCTGGTAAGGGGTTAATATCCAAAACACCAAAAAAACAAACAATCTGATCAAAAAATGGGCAGAGGACCTGAACAGACCTTTTTCCAAAGACATCCAGATGGCCAACAGACACATGAGAAGATGCTCAACATCACTAATCATCAGGGGAATGGGTGAATCAAAACCATAATGACATATCACTTCACTCCTGATAGAATGGTTAAAACCAAGAAGACAAGAAACAACGTTGATGAGAATGTGGAGAAAAAGGAACCCATTGTGCACTGTTGGCAGGAAGGTAAATCGGTACAACCACTGTGGAAAACAGTATGGAGAGTCCTCAAAAATTAAAAATAGAAATACCATATGATCCGATAATTCCACTACCGGGTATTTACCCAAGGAAAACACAAACTTGGAAAGATATATGCACCCCTATATTTATTGAAGCATTATTTACAACAGCCAAGACATGGAAGCAACTTAAGTGTCCACCAGTGGACAAACAAATAAGAAAATGTGGTATACGTACACAATGGAATGTTACACAGCCATAAAAAGTATGAGGTCATACCATTTGAGACAAAACGGATGGACCTAGAGGGTATTATGCTAAGTGAAACAAGTTTGAGAAAGACAAATACCATATGATTCCATTCGTAAGTGGATTCTTAAAAAAATTTATAAACAAAAAGCAGAAACAGACCTATAAATACAGAGAACAAACTGATGGTTACCAGAGGGGAGAGAGATAGCAGTTTGGGCAAAATAGGTGAGGAGGAAAGGGAGATACAGACCCTCTGTTATGGAATAAGAACAGTATGGGAATAAAAAGCAGAACATAAGGAATATAATGATATTGTGAAGGCGATGATGTCATGGGACAGATGGGAGCTATACTTGTGGTGAACACAGCATAATGCATAAACTTGTCAAATCACTTAGTTGTACACCTGAAACTAACATAACATTGTGTGTCAACTATACTAAAAAAAAAAAAAATGGGCAAAAGACCTGAATAGACACCTCACTGAAGAAGAAATATACAGATGGCAAATAAGCATATGAAAAGATGCTCCAGGTCATGTGCCACTAAGGAACTGCAAACTGAAACAACAAGGAGATACCACTACACATCTATTAGAATGTCCCAAATCTAGAACACTGACACCATGAAATGGGCAAGGATATAGAGAAACAGGAACTCTAGTAAGAATGAAAAATGGTATAGCCACTTTGGAAGACAGTTTGGCAGATTCTTAGAAAACTAAATATCCCCTTCCTGTAAGATCCAGTAGTCATGCTCCTTAGTACCTACTCAAATGAGTTGAAAATTTATGTCCACACAAAAACCCACATGTGGATATTTATAGCACTGTTATTTATAATTGCCCAAACTTGGAAGCAACCAAAATGTCTTACAGGAGGTGAATAGATAAACCAACTATGGTACGTCCAGACAGTAAAATATTACTCAGCACTAAAAAGACATGAGCTACTGAGCTATCAAAAGATGTGGAGGAGTCTTAAAGGCATATTACTAAGTGAAAGAAGCCAACCTGGAAAGACTATATACTATATGATTCCAACTCTATGACATTGTAAAAAAAAAAAAAAAGCAAAACTATGGAGACAGTAAAAAAAAGATCATTGGTTTTCAAGGGAGGGAGGAAGGAGGGCTCTATGGGCAGAGCACAGAGTGAAACCATGCCAGATGTTGCTATAATGGTGAATATGTGCCATTATCCATTTGTCAAAACCCATAGGATGCACAACACCAAGCATGACTAATGTCAACTATGGACTTCGGGTGATAACGGTGCATAATGTGGGTTCATCAGTGGTACGACAAATGTACCATTTTGGTGCAGGATTTTGATAGTTGGGAAGGCTATGTGTTGGGGGATAGAGGAGGTACATGGGAAATCTCTGTACCTTTCACTCAGTCTTGCTCTAACCTGCTCTAAAATGCACAACTGTTGTAAAAAATAAAGTCTATAAATAAATAAACAAAAATAAAATTAAAAAAAAATTTTAATGTAAAAACCGCCCAAACCCACCTATCCCTTTCAGTGACTTTAGTCATTGGGAAACAGGCTCTGAGAGGTTAGGGAACCAGGCCAGTGGGTGCTAGAGCTAAGAGGGGTTTAAGGCAGGGCAGTGAGGCTGGACTGGCCTGGGGTCACCCTGTCAGTAAATAAGTGGCAGAGGTGGGACCAGAACCCAAATATCCTTCACACCTAGCCCACTGCTTAGAAACTACACAAAGAATTTCCTAACTTCAAGGTGTGTGAGAAACTAGAAATGATTGCCAATGGACTCACCTCCAGAGATATTTGAAAAAACTAATAATTTTCCTGGAATGACTTAGGAGCAATCCAGCCTTTCAAAACCGTGCAGGATGGTGTGGAGAAAGGAACACGGTGTACATGGACATCTTCTAAGAGTCTCTTTAATTAAGAACTTTCACCAAAAGGTTGACAATGATTACTTTTGTGTGGCAAAATTATGATTCCTTAGGAGATTATTTTTCTTGGTGGTTTTTCTGTATTTTCCAAGTTCTCTGCCTTGGGCATATAGGACTTTTGTAATTTGGTGGAGGAAAATGCTATTAAAAATACAAAATCAAAGTTCCTTTCATTCCTATTATTTCATGAGCTTTGTCAATGCCTGGACTGATGAGAGAGAAACACAGCTGGTGAATAGAAATTCCAAGGAATAAGGAGCTTGCTGTAGGGATATTACTTATTACTATTTTCATAATATTTCTATCATCCCTAAGGCTGTTCACATTTCTGAAACTCTTCAAAGCTTGTCATTTTGACAAGAAATAAAGCTAACACATTTGTCACTAAAGCTTCTGAGAATAATTTTCTCAGCTAGAAATGCTTCTGACATGTCATCGACAGCCCGGACTACATGTCTAAGTACAAAAGAAGATCAGCTTCAAAGACTGGCAACACTTTTTGTCCCCAGAGGACTTTCGAGTTGGAATGCAAAAGAAAGCGTGGCACTAAGGTTTTACTAAGAGGTGCTGGGCGTTTGGCTTTCACTGGATGTGAAGGTTATGTTCTCTTACTCAAAGAGTAACATTTGCAGGGGCGGGGGCATGGGGTAACTGGGTGATAGACATTAAGGAGGGCACATGATGTAGTGAGCACTGGGTATTATATAAGATGGATGAATCACTGAACCCTACCTCTGAAACTAATAATACACTATATGTTACTTAATTGAACTTAAATTTTAAAAAATGTCAAAAAAAAAAAAAACAGTAACATTTGCTATACCAAGAGAAAGAGCAGATGCTTCTTCACTTGTTAAGAAGGTGAATTTTACGTTCTGGGTTTAATTCATCACTGTTGATGCCAGTTTTAAAGAATGAACAAACTGCTCCTGCCAGTCCCTTCCTAACAGTCCTGATTAGCCATCCTCAGGGTTGCCTGGGCTGGAGCCTGGACCAGCTTGCCCAGCATCTGTCTGCTTCCAGCTGTGAGAATGTGGAGACAGGCCTGCATTTGATCCTTGGGCTGTCAGCGACATTGGACAGGGCACTCTTGGAACCAGCAGCCCCTCCATCACCAAAGAATGGTATGGTTGGAGCTGTAGTGGGCTCACATGGTAAGCTGCTTCTTCTAAACTCATTAGGGACTAGGAAACGTCATGTCACTCTCACAAAGTCCCAGAATCCAAAGCCAGATGATATCACAGCATGCTGCACAAGCAAGGGTTTTGTGATCATTCTGAACACAGGCAAATGAAACCACGGGAAGAACCAGGTTATATTTCCTTGGATAAGTTTTTAATCTTGGTAAGTTATTTGATTGCTTAATATTTTTCCTTTGGAAAAAAAAAAGACTATAATAGTAATGATGATATTGGCTTATATTTTTAAGCTATCTTGCTCTGACATAACAAACCCATAAGGTTGGCAGGACTGTTTAGAATTATTGCTTCTCTTTGCTGGTCGAGGAAACCAATGAAGAGAAGTGCACTTCCAGCCATTCAACCTGGTGTCTTTCTTTTGATAAATATCACTTTAAAAAATCAGTGGCAAAGGAACCAAGAGCAGAAGGTGAGACATAAAATGGCAGCCCTTTGTGCACCCTGACAGCTTGGAATAAGGGGAGGCCCAGTGTCTGCGTAAGTCACAAACCTGAAACTTAACATAACAAGCACCTATACAGACAATAACATAAAACAAAATTCTCTAGGTGATAATTTGCTTCAAAAGGGGTGAGTTTGGAAGGTTCCTAACATGACACTTATAATATGACCAATGAAGAAGTTGCTGCCTATGGGTCTTTCACAGCAGGGGCAGTAGCTGGGCAGCAGGAAACTGTCTGCCCTCTCCCACCTGTCTGGCGGTCTGCACTCACCTGTCTCTCACATTGCATGCTAAGGTTACATTTATGTAAAAGTGTAATTTGATAAAGCTTTCTGGAACAGTAGGTAACACAAATCAGGAGCTTTTTGTACCCTTTTACCAGCAAATCTACTTCTACAAACATCCAAAGTCATAAGCAAATGCGGGCAAAAGATGTAGGAAAAGAATGCAAAACAAGCATAGTTTATAATACCAAAAAAAGAAAAAGCACTTAAATGCTTAACAATATCAGGTTTGTTGAATTAATAAGGATATATCCTCATGAATGATTACGCAGCCACTTAAAATATTCTTTCTATGGAAAGGATATGTGTAAAATACTAATTAAAACGTGTAAATATAAATATGGTTATAGTACACTCACAGTATGGAAAGAGAAGAAAATAGTACCTCACACAAATGGAGTGTTAGTCTAAGCAGATATTGTTTTAAGAGCTAACTTGGATTAGCAGGTAGGCACTATTACAATCTCCATTTCATGGACCAGGAAACAGAAGCACAAAGGGTATAAGCAACACTTGTCCAGACCCCTACAACTAAGAAGTATCAGAAAGGGGATCTGAACATGGAACTAGAGTATCTTGCTCTTCACCCTTACACTAGATCGCAGTGAGGTACATCAAAATGTCCAAATGGTTGCCTAACTTCAGGTCGTTGTTTATTTCTCTAGTAATATATTTTGTATTCTTAAATGATTTCAATTGAACATACCACTTTACAATTGCAACCTTTTTTTTTTAATTAAGTTTTCTTTTTATATCTGTCTCTGTCTTTAGACTATGAGGCCCTTAAGGTAAGAACTGCCTTAGTAATCATCACTACTACTATCACTATCAGTATGACCATTGGGTCACCTTGATGGCGCTGCCCTAGGTTTCAGGGAGCAGTCCTTACGTCTCACCTCATGTAAACGACAGGGTAAAAACTACTACAGATAAGGCAACGAAAGGCAACTTTGCATCTCCAGCACTTAGTACGTGCTTGAAAAGTAGTAAATACTCAATAAAGGGTAGTGAAGCTAACAAATAATAGCTTCTAAAGCCATGGATATCACTCAGTTCAGTGGGGGTATTGCTGTCTTTCTTACATGCAGGAAGAAAAGTAAAACCTGAAAAGTAGATATAAAGTAAACACTCAGAGAAAATAGGCCTGAGGCAGTCTGAATCTACCTCAACATAGAGAAGCAGCCGTATGCCCTCTGAGGGAAAGTGCTGGAAGAGGCCAAAGCGAGGCTGTGCTCCAGGACCCCATGGAAGAGGGAGGCGAGGAGAGAACTTACAGCAGGAAGTCTGTTTTTCCATCTTTCTTTCACCATGACAAAAGCAATTAGAGAGCCATGAGGCCCCGAGTGGAAGGCTATACCCAGAAGTAGGTCTTCCAACTAAGTTCAGGGATGTTCGGTTTAGACTAAAAGTTGATGGTACAGCTTCACATTCCATTTAAATGTGTCAGGAAGCATACATATTCTATTATGGCTTTTACTTATTTAATGAGTATGTTGTAGGAAAAGATAAACCCATCAAAAACAACATTTTATTTTACTTGTGAGCTCAAGAAATTAGTGGGATCTTATTGTTGTTTTCTCAAGTGTCAAAACACTTTTAAACTATAGGTCAATGTGCCAGGCATGAGTGAAGTGAGGGCACCTAAGGTCCTTCCAAATATAGGCCCCCCTGAGTGTACTTCTGGTCCTTTGATTAGAACAGGGTGGTCTTGACACCAAAATCTTGGTAAGCTATTTGATTGCTTAATATTTTCTCATTGGAAAAAAAAAAAGACTGTAATAGTAATGATGATATTAGCTTGTATTTTTAAGCTATCTTTCTCTGTCATAACGAATCCATAAGATAGGCAGGACTGTTTCAAATTATTATTTCTCTTTGCTAGTTAAGGAAACAAGTGACGAGAAGTCAGTGGTTTGATGAGATCCTCACTGTTAGATGAATGAATGGTGGGGCCAGAACCTTCCCCCTTGCCTTTCTTCGGACTCCAGCTAAGTCCTCTCATCCTCAAGACTCAGCAGACCTATCAGTCCTCATGTGGGGACCCTACTGTCATGCGCTTATCTATATCACAGCCCTTATCTCATGATATGCAAATAATGCATTAATTATCTGTGCCCCCAGATCTTACTCATCTGTATGCCTCCAGTGCCGGCAGAGGTCTGAGCATGAGCAGCTGATCCCTCAGGGTCTGCAGAATGGCTAGTTTCATAGTACACTAGAGAACTATTTTAATGTAGCTGAAAGATCATCATCTATACCGGTAGTTTTCAAACAAGGTTTCACATATTCCTGAGAATTAAAAATTGATTCCTAAATGTCTTTAAATTGTCTTAGACTTTTTAAATTTTGTGTTTTAATTTTAATGATATTCTAAGAAACACCATTAGAACATTAATATCAGAATGTTCTGCATTACTTACATCTACAGTTCTCAATCCTGGTGAGATTGGAGTCTTGGGTGGGAGGGGAGCTTTAATCAATACTAATATTCAGGCCCTGAACCTGAATTACATCCAAACCAATTACATCAGAATCTCTGGAGGTGGGTCCCCATGGAGGGATTTTTTTTTTTTTAAAGACTCCCAGATGATGGAAATGTCTGAAGCACTGATACTCACCAATCTAGATGATCCATATAATCTTTGTTTCCTAAGTAACACGTTTTCCACCCGTATTTACAATTGCCTCAAATCCAAAGTTACATTTTAAGTACCTCAGATAAATAAATACAGAAGCAAACAAAATATATAAAAAGCCAGATGATATCACAGCATGCTGCACAAGCAAGGGTTTTGTGATCATTCTGAACACAGGCAAGTGGGGGAGGGGGTAACTGAGTCATCACTAGAGCACCTGGTAGACCAGCAGACCGGAGGTCTACCCCAGGCATGTTAGAAACAGCAACACAATTTCTGTAAAAATATTATTAGTTTGCCTTTTAGTTTGTATTTAATTTGTGAATTTGTTTTGGTTTTGTTTTTATATAAGAACTATAAACAAAGTTTATACTTGGTTGTCCATTTAAGTAATAAATATGGTTATACATATTTAAGCAGCATTATAGTACAAAGAACAAGAACATTTAAGTCAGTGTTTAGGGAGTTGGTGGCATCTTTTTCTTTTAAATGGGTCAGACTTAAGAATACTGATTTCATAATTTCTGGACCCTGGTCCAAAGGGTGGTTGAATCAAGGACCCAGGAGATGGCTTCCCCCTTTGTTGGTGCCCTTGTGAGCACAAAATGATAATGTCCCTCCCCAAGGTTCTGAGTATGATTGGAAAACTGTTCCTAACATCAGAATACTGCCAGGATTTCTAGTCTCCCAACAGCTGCTGCATTTTGACCCATCCCAGGAGGTCCCATTAGGACTCCCCCAGTCTTTCCCAGGCTACAGGTATTTGGTTGGTTTCCCGAGTTCCACAGAAGCTCCAAGAGGTATGGGCAAGATGCAGGACCCAATCCACTCGGTCTGGGGCCTGAGACTCTTGCATTCACAAGAAGGACACTTTGGTCATGAGAATGCAATTTTTTAACCACAAATGGCAGGGGTGAAATCCCGCCTCAGAATTTCCAGGCAGGAATTTATTTATTATCTATCTGCTAAGAACACCGTAATTCCTTTCATAGGGAAGCAGCTTATCAAAAGGCATCCATCATCCCCTAAGTAAACGGCAGAGTTGCTTCTCTTGAATGCCAGACCTCTCTAATGACAAAGTCCATGCCACACCTAGTTTTCAGGAAATTAGTGGAGACCTTAAGCTTGTTTCAAGCCGCAGGGAAAGACTCTTGAGAGTTGAGTCCACTGCCTATAGAATCTAGTCAGCCAGAGAGAAGGAGACAATGAGCCACTTAACAACAGCGAAGTATCATTTATCTCAAAATCACACTAGGAAGGCTCCCTAGGGAGGAAGCTTGGCAATGCAAAGAACTCAAGAGATAATAGAATCAAAACTTCTCCACCAGCCAACAACTGCATACCTGACAGTGTGCCCATTGGCAATTTCCAAGGCCTGTTCCTGTCAGAAACCTTCAACCACTGAGAATTAATGATCCTCAATGTTTACAGTCAATATGTTTTTAAAATGTTCTTTCATCTAAATATAGGGACTCTGAATCATTGTCTTATTTCTCAACTTAAAAACTATAAATGCTCTAAATAACTGTCTAATAATTAACAGCGTAAAGAAATCAGCTCGAGAGAGAGGAAATATTCTTTGTGATGAGAACTTGTCCAAATCAATCATGAAGTAAATGCTTCTCTGCCCAGGGCCGTGGTGAACACATATAAAGCAAATGGGTGTCACAGCTTCAGGATCCTATGCTCTGTTAAGGCACCAAGATGATGACATTCACCATATTAACAAAGCAAAACCTAATGACAGACAAGATCTGGCACCATTTTTACGTTTATGTTTAATACATATGCTCCTGGGCGACATTCCATATCCCTTTTTTTCTTAAATGAACACCGGGGTACACATTTTAGAAATGTGGCCATAATTCTTTCTAGTATTTTGTTTTCCTTTTCGCCCTACAGTTTTTTACCTTTACTCCTCTTTCTTACTCCACCAGCTGAAAGAGAAATGTTGTCTGAAGGCAGTTGTGATAAACGGGTAATCATGAGAACAACATTTCTATAGAGTAAGACATTTCAGGAAGGAGGCAGGGATCCAGCAGGCCCAGGGAAGACTTCTGGGTACCTGGAGTTGTGAGTCGGGAGAGGAAAGGGGATCTAGGGTTAAACAGGGGACAGGGGAGCTGGAGTTTGGCATCTGATGGGCCCTCCAGGGACCCAGGTGGATCAAGTCACCAGGGAGTGAAGGAAGCAACACTCTTTGCAATTACTGGGGAATAAAACAAACTGTGGTCAGTAACGAGTTCGGAAAAGGGGCAGAAATAATTATTAAGTTGAATTTTGAAGGCCAAACCAAACATTTATTAGAGATTGTAGACTTATACATATTAAGCTTTGATGGGTGAATTTTTCGGAGTCTTGAAAAACACCCACTAAAAGAGTAGTGATCTAAATGGGAGTGGACTCTGAGGGGCTTGTGAGACTCTCATGTGGGGAGAGGGGGATGGGAAGAAACACAATGAATGGATGAGTGAGCACATTGGGATTTGTCTGCCATTCACCACAGCGGTTTTCATTAAGGTTGGCCAACATTACGGTTCAATTAACAATCGATTATTATCCATGAGACCAATCTTGCTCTAAAATTTCTCTCAATACCATTAAACAGCACAATTAACCAAGTCTCAGGGGAAGAGTCACAGTCTCTATTATTATTATTATCCTTCAGTCCCTGTGTATTTTTTAAGCCTAGCAGGAAACCTTTAAACTAAGGTACTTAGGTATATGGGGTGCCTGGGTGGCTCAGTCGGTTTGAGCATCCAACTCTTGGTTTCAGTTCAGGTCATGGTCTCAGGGTTGTGAGATCTCTAAAATAAATAAATAAATCTTTTGGGCGCCTGGGTGGCTCAGTTGGTTGGGCAACTGCCTTCGGCTCAGGTCATGATCCTGGAGTCCCGGGATCAAGTCCCGCATCGGGCTCCCTCCTCAGCGGGGAGTCTGCTTCTCCCTCTGACTCTCTTCCCTCTCGTGCTTTCTCTCTCTCATTCTCTCTCTCTCAAATAAGTAAAATCTTTAAAAAAAAAAAAAAAACTACTGATGTAGTATATGCTGGCTAATTGAACATAATAATAAAAAATTTAAAAAATAAATAAATCTTTTAAATAATAATAATAAAAAGAAGGTATGGACTGGCTCCTTTTTTTTTTTTTTTTTTTGTGGTGAGAGAGAGCGTGAGCAAGCCAGTGGGGGCAGGGGAGGGGTGCTGGGGAGGGGCAGAGGGAGAGGGAGAGAGAGAATCTTATGCAGGTTCCACTCCTATGCTTAACCGACTGAGCCATCCAGGGGCCCCTGCACTGGCTCCTTTTGAACCAGAGATTCCCAAATGATGGTGCCAGCTTCAATTCACTGATTGAAGGCCTACTGTGTTCCATAAACCGCGTTTGACATCTTATATACAATTTTCCTTTTAGTTCACAGTAACCCAAGGAGATGGGCATTATTTTTTCCCATTTAACAGTTTGATATTATCTGGATCTGAAAAGGATGATATGTTTCATAATGGTAGAAAGAGCATATGACGAATGGGAACCTTCCACGACCTCCTGGTCATGTCCAGCAAATAAACATCTACTGAAGGACTGAACGGCATGGCACCTCTTGACAGTTCACAGGTTAAAGACTGTGAGAACTGTAAAAAAAATTTTTAAATAGTTTATAGGGAAATCAGGATGTACATGCATGAAGAAGACATCAAGGTTAAATTAAAAAACTGAAAACACAAAACCAAAAACCATGTCATTCATTTTTGTGTATTTGGCACAAAATTTCTGAATTATTGAACAAATGAATGAAATCAGTCAACCAATTGACCAAATGCTAGATTGAGCGATACTGGCTCTAAGAACTAAAATAATCTAGCGAAGGGAAGTTCATTATGGACCTGGGTGGTCGCAAGATTTCCTGAATGAGATGAGGTCAGAGTTGGGCCTGGAAGAATTAGAAATACTGGAATTATCAAGAAGGACTGAAGTCCCACTGGGTAGGGGGAATAGGGTAAACAAGCCCAGATAACCCCTTCCTGGCCCCCTGGTCCGCTTCTGCAGCACCAGCCGTGCCTCCTGTCACTGGTCCCTCTCAGCCTTCTGCTCTGAGCTCATCTGCTCTGCTCACATTTCCTTTGCTTGAGTTCTGTCCAGCTAGTTCTCAGAATGCCTTGAAGCTGGCATTGATTTTGCTAAAGCATCTCTGGATTAACCAGGAATGCCTCTGTCCTTTAGTGGAGAGCGGAAAAATAGTGTTTGTCCTATGAATGATTCTAGGCTTTTGTAAGCAATGTAATGAATTATTCTTAATGAGGCATAAATCATGACGAATATCTCCCATTCCCAAACAGCTGTGAATGGGCTTCCCATGGAAATTTCAGCATTTGGGAGACCCTCTTGAGAACTGCAGAAAGTCACTCCTAGTAGTCCATAAAACAACATTTCAACTCCCCTTGTGCCTCTGCCTCAAAGTCAGGGCCAACATAAACACACCCTCTCAGACTTTGGTGACAGGAACACAGCACACAACCCAAAGCTCCCCCATACACTGAGGTCTTGTTTCCCAGGAATCAGAAAAGCATCTTCCAGCTCAGGCTTCCTGAACCCTTTCCAACTTGGCTTCTGTCAGAGATCCCCGGAATGACCGTCACTTTGTTCTTTATCTCATAACAGGTGAAGCATTGCCCTGGATCGGAGTCATGAATTGGTTGGGTTTTTAGAAAAATCCATACTTTCAGTTGTGGGCAAAGTTTGTTAGGATTGTAGTAACCCCCCTAGGATTGACTGCTTTTTTACTCTGAAAAGTCTTCCAGCACCACACCATTGTGTTTCCGTCTTGTCCTATCTGATTCTGTTTTTCGGGAACAATATGAGACACTAAGAGCTGTGCTCAGCAGCAGACCTGCTTTTGCAAACACAGCTCACTTCTGGATTGGAAAGAGTGGTTTCACTTTTTACAGGTCGGGGGACAGCTTCTGTTTTGTTACTGCCTGTGAGTCAGCAGCGCCGTCCTTGACAGAAAAGACGTGTTGCCACCCTGATATCTCTCTCATGAGAAGGACAACTGTAAACTCTGTCAGACTACAGTGCCTTGTGTTTCCGAAATAGTGTTCCAACCCTTCAAATGCAAGGAAGGAGGCTCACAGAAGCTCCTGAGAAAGAAGGAGAAGAACAAGGATAGTGAAGGGAACTTCAACCAGTGTGAGGAGGAGTCAGCGGGTGGTCCCATCTGGCAGTGGGGAATATGTTTTGAGATTCTGGGTCCAGTCTTTCACAAAAGACTTTGTTGTGAGGGCTGAAATTTTTTTTCCTCTGGGACTTAAAAAATCCTGGGTCTGGGTCTATGCATTCAATATTTTGATGGCACAAGTCTTGCCCCTTATTTATATAATATTCTAAAAACCCTATTCTGTCATAGGAACAGAACAATAATGTAGGAAGAGGCTACACAGATTTGAAGGGAAATTTTTGGTGACCAAGATCAGAGCATCTACTTGTGTGGATTATATAACTCTGGTGAATTTTCACTTCCTGTCTGGAGTGTTATATCCTAGTAAAAGTGGGCAAAAAGTCCCAGCACTTGATAGGCCCGCTTTCCCTGAAGTCAACAGATTGCCCACAGGAAAGCTGTCAGCGTGTGCCAGCCCTCCACTGAAGAAGGACCAGGTTCAGGACCTGGCACGGTGCAGCCGAGTGGCATTGCTCCCAGAAGTCTCTTCCAATAAAGAGCCATTGTGGGATATGAACCCTTCAGTGTACCGGACAAATGACTGAAATGAAAAGCACAGTGCGTGTTAGTGGAACCAGAAACATGAATGAGTGGGTCATATCGTTTTTCAGGTAACTGTTCTGTAGTTCAGTCCTTGCCTACTGGAATAGTACAGATTTCCACTGATCAGTTGATAAGTGAGAATGATTACTGTCTAACCATGAAGTGATACAGGTTATTAGCACTGGTGGGGAAGGGAAGTGGAAAATGGCTAGGGGAGGTACGAAGGGGTTGGTGATCTTCGGGAAGAGAAGACAAGACATCTGAAAAGAGAAGAAAGGGCCGATTCTCTCCACATGGGATCAATACAAACTCTGGTTCAGCCATCAGGGAAATTAGAGACCCTATCTCATTCTAAATCAGGTGTAGGGCTTCAAAGTACCTACGGTTTCTATGTGAGAATGAGGTCTGAGGCATGAAGTAGGGCCAGGGCCAGGGGTCAAGATCCAGGCTAAAGGCATCTACTGTGCAGGTGACACCCAGTTGTTGAGCTTCGGGTCCCACAGACTGGATATCTAGTGTCCAGATCCAAATACTGAGGGCCAGAAGGAACACGGCGCTAATTAAGCTGAGCCATAGTTTCCATCTGGGTGACCTGGACAACCTCTTTACACAATAGGTGACCTTCACGGCAAACAAAACAAAACAAACCCCTAACCAGATGCCACTCTCAACTAAGCTTTCTCAAATCAGTCGCTAGGAGGGCACAGTTGAATTAGACCCCTTAGACCACATGAAAGCTGCTCTTTCAGCTGGACCTGCCCTGCGTGTGCCTCGGTTTTAGGACCAGGTGTTTCTATCTCTGAGCCAATTATATTTGTCGCCTAATCAGTTTTGGCCAGAAACATGGTCAGTCTCAAATAAGCCTCTTTCCTTATGATCTTGAACTTGATGTTGGTCATTTGGTCTACTTACTTTCTGCCATATACAACTATCAACAATCGATGCCCATATACCTGTACCACTTTAGTAAAAACAACCACCTCAAACTAAATAAATAAAATTAACAAAATGAAAACATCCCAAATATCTGTAAAAGGATGCAAATATTTCAACAGAAAAGCCATTTGGTTCAGTGTCCAATTTGTGTTCTTCATTCGTTGTATCTGACCAGTGTGGGTTCCACCTCTATAAGCAGTCTACAATGACAATAGGTCATTTTAAATGTGCATCAGTTGTTTCTTTCAATTTATGATTATGCCTTTGCAATAGGCAGCTTATATCTGGCTGAAAATACACATAAATCTTTCTTCCAGTAACCCAGCAGTAAATTCCCCCATGTTATCAACTCACCAGAATTAAGCAAAATGATGGATTTGAGGCACACGAACTCCTCTCCCTGGAGATTCATCATACGAAACCGAGATGACGTAGCCAGCAACATGTCAAAGATCTCCACCATGCCCTCTACACATTTTCCCTGGTTCCTATGAAAACACAGAAAATAAAAAGAAAAAAAATAGTATTAAAGCACAGAAAACCTGGGGCTCCTGGGTGGCTCAGTTGGTTGAGTGTGACTCTTGATTTTGGCTCAGGTCATGATCTCAGTGTTTTGAGATCAAGTCCCACGTTGGGCTCCAGGCTCGGTGGGGAGTCTGCTTGAAATTCTCTCTCTCCTTCTGCCCCTCCCCCTGCTCATGTGCTTGCTTATTCTCTCTCTCTCTCAAATAAATAAATCTTTTAAAAAAATAAAGCATAGAAAGCTTTCAGACCCATGATAAGGTTCACATTCATAAAAATCTACTGGCTCCAAATCTGTAACAAAAAAACTGCAGCCCATTCTTTTTGTGGAACATGAATATTCATTTGAATTCTAGAAGGCAAAACAAAAAAAAAAAGAAAGAAAAAGCTTTTCCATCAATAAAACATTTCATTTCGAATTCTTAGAAGAGACATATTGTTCAATCTCCAAATCTGCCATGTTAAATACCAAGCTCTTCAAAGAGAACACAGGCAGTACCTTTTCTGACATCAGCCATAGCAACTTTTTTCTAGATAGGTCCCCTGACACAAGGAAAACAAAAGCAAAAATAAACTACTGGGACTACATCTAAATAAAAAGCTTCTGCACAATGAAGGAAACAATTAACAAAACTAAAAGACAACCTACTGAAAGGGAGAAGATATTTGCAAATGACATATTCAGGGCGCCTGGGTGGCTCAGTTGGTTAAGCGACTGCCTTCGGCTCAGGTCATGATCCTGGAGTCCCTGGATCGAGTCCCGCATCGGGCTCCCTGCTCAGCAGGGAGTCTGCTTCTCCCTCTGACCCTACCCCCATCTCATGTGCTTTCTCTCTCATTCTCTCTGTCTCTCAAATAAATAAATAAAATCTTTAAAAAAAAATGACATATTCAATAAAGGGTTAGTATTCAAAATATATAAAGAACTTATATCCATTCAACAACCAAAAAACAAATAACCCAATTAAAAAAATGGGTAGAAGACATAAACAGCCATTTCTCCAAAGAAGACATATAGCTGACCAACAGAGACATGAAAAGATGCTTGACATCACTGATCATCAGGGAAATGCAAATCCAAACCATAATGAGATATCACCTCACACCTGTCAGAATGGCTAAAATCAACAACACAACAATAGGTTTTGGTGAGGATGTGGAGAAAAAGGAACACTTGTGCACTCTTGGTGGGAATACAGACTGGTATAGCCACTGTGGAAACAGTATGGAGGTTCTTCAAAAAGTTAAAAATAGAACTACCCTATGATTCAGCAATTGCACTACTGGGTATTTACCCAAAGAATTCAAAAACACAAATTCAAAGGGATACAAGCACCCCTATGTTTATAGCAGTGTTTTTTACAATAGCCAAGATATGGAAGCGGCCCAAGTGTCCACTGATCGATGAGTGGATAAAGAAGATGTGGTACAGTTATATAATGAGTGCTATTTAGCCATCAAAAGAATGGAATCTAGACATTTGCAACAACGTAGATGGAGCTAAAGAATATGTTAAGTGAAATAAGTCAGTCAGAGAAAGTCAACTACCATACGATTCAATTAATATGTGGAATTTAAGAAACAAAACAAATGAGCAAAGAGGAAAAAAAGCGGCAAACCAAGAAACAGACTCTTAACTACTGAGAACAACCTGATGGGTTACCAGCAGGGAGGTGGGTGGGGGAATGGGGGAAATAGGTAATGGGGATTAAGGAGGGCATTTGCTGTGATGAGCACCAGGCAATGTATGGAATTGTTGAAGCACTTATATTGTACACCTGAAACTAATTTAACACTGCAAGTCAACTGTAATTAAAATAAAAACTTAAAAAATATAGAGTTCTTCAATCTATGGGTAATCAAAAATGATTAAGGTTCAGCTAAATGATTTATCTAAGTATTTATTGATCTGCTATATATTCTAGGCATGTGGTCACTATAGGAATAAAAACAGAGCCTCTACTCTCAATATGCTCAAAACCTTGAAATAATATAATCAGGTTTAACAGACTTGTATAAAGTGCTTTTGAAATACAGGAGGAAGTATAACGAAGGACTGTGGCTGGGCTGGAACCATTTGTGTTGCCAAGGATGACAGGTAAGGATTACCCTAGTAGGTAGCATTCGTGTTGACAGTTTAAGAAATGCAGGCTTTCATCAAGCAGGAGTGAGAAGGCATCATTGGAAGAGGGTCTTAGACATGGACAGGAAGAGCAGAGTGAAGGACATAGAGTGGTGTGCTAGAGGTACAAAAGAGACAAGAGATTAACCTGGGAAAGGAGAAAAAGGTCAAGTGATAAAGGATGTACCACATTATAAGAAATTTAGGCGTTTTCCCTGTGCAACAGAGCCTCTGCATCGAGGATTTAACATTAGTAGTTGCAACAAACCCGAAGGTTCATAACATGTTATATTTAAAAAAGAAAGTATTGGTATCTTTTTCATAGGGCTGTTGCAGAAGTTCAATGAGATAATACACGTGAAAGGAACTCATTCATCTTTTTGTTCACAAGCTGAACTGGGGGCACGTTGTCTTTGAGGGGGACAAGAAGAATTTAAAATATCCTATGCATATGCAAACATATATTTGTGAAAAATATAATAATTTAAAACATGAACAGTAAGCACATTGTCCAGTACTTTGTTTTATTTTTAATTAATGTATTTTGGAGTTCAACTGTTCTTAACAGCTGCATAACTGTTTCTTTTTTTAAATTTTTTTTTAAAGATTTTATTTATTTGACAGAGAGAGAGACACAGCGAGAGCAGGAACACAAGCAGGGGGAGTGGGAGAGGGAGAAGCAGGCTTCCCACGGAGCAGGGAGCCGGATGTGGGGCTCGATCCCAGGACCCTGGGATCATGACCTGAGCTGAAGGCAGATGTTTAATGACTGAGCCACCCAGGCGCCCCTGCATAACTGTTTCTAATAGCATAAGTTTTGCACTGAACAAAGTGCTAAAATTTTTTGAACCATTTCTTTGTTGGCTGACATTTCGTTTGACCTCAAGGATTTTACTGTCACAAACATTTCATGCAATAACTAGAGGACTTAATGCATTTTTAATATTGATAAATAGTTCAAACATTGCTTCCCAAGAGCTTGTACAATAGGCTTTTGGTAGAAGAATATATTGGTATAAACTCTTTCTCTAAGAGACCTGCTCTTACCCTTTGCTGATATTTTTCTGTGGGGTTATTAGTCATTTTCACGTTGATTCTTAACTGTTCTTTATATATTATAGTAATTAGCCCTGTGTTCTATGTGCATTCAGTGCTTTTCTACTGGCTTGTCATGTTTTTCTTTTTTTTTTTCTGGTGTTTTCTTCTGAAAAATATTTAATTATTACATAATCGATTTGCCAAACTTGTTGTTTAGAATAGTATGTCTTGCTTGAAAAGGTCATTTCCCTTTCAGTAACATATGAAAAAGCATCTTATGTTTCCCTCTAGTACAGTTCCATGTTTTTATACTTAAATCTTTCTGGGATTTATTTTTTTATAACAACTGTACTGAAATATAGTCACATATCATATCATTTACTCATTTAGAGTGTACAATTCAATGGATTTTAGTGTATTCCCAAAGCTGTGCACCTGCTTTTCAGGATTTACTTGGGTGGCATGTGAGACAAGACTCAGCTTTGTATTTGTCCCAGGCAGCTAGGTAGTCTTAACACCATTTATAGAATAAACCATCTTTTCCACACTGATTTGAAATATGCTAGGTACTTTTTTTAAATTTTTTATTATTATGTTAATCACCATATATAACATCATTTGTTTTGGTGTAGTGTTCCATGATTCATTGTTTGTGCATAACACCCAGTGCTCCACGCAGAATGTGCCCTCTTTAATACCCATCACCAGGCTAACCCATCCCCCCACCCTCCTCCCCTCTAGAACCCTCAGTTTGCTTTTCAGAGTCCATAGTCTCTACTGGTTCGTCTCCCCCTCTGACTTACTCCCCTTCATTCTTTTAATAAATCCATTTCTTTCTTACAACTGTCCTTTAAGGTAGTATTATTTTTGTTGTTGTCAAAAGTGAGGGAATTAGGACTCAAAACTATTAAGTCAGACCATACTATCCATGACCAGAGGAAAGAATTCCAACACGATTTTCTTTGTCTTCCTTTTTCACCCTACTTTAATTCATACTTGCCCCTTATAAACCAGGCCTTGTGCTAGACATAAAGCTGCAGAGAAGAAAGACATGGGATTCGTTCATAAAGAGATCCAAAACAGGAGTGAGACAGTCGGAGAAAAAACAGGTACAAGACCATGGGCTACATTCCCCCAGAAAAGATATAGAAAGAAAGTCTTACAACTAACGTCAGCCTCCCATTTAACCCACATCAATATTGAAGCAATCGCCATAGACTTCTCAGATAAAGGTAAATGAGATTTTATGTAAAGTGTTCAGAATGGCAGGTGGTACCTAGTAGCAGCTATATAAAACTATCACTATGAGATATCTGGATAAATAGGGCCACAGCTGTTCAGGCTGTGGTTAGCCTAAATCATCCAGAAAACAATTGCCACAGTGCATTTTGCTTTAACTGTGGTATCCGGGTTCATGGAAGCTCTCTAGAAACAGAGGGGAATCTTTAAAATCTATGTTGCTCAACAGGGGGATGAGACGGTGGTCTCACCGAAGGGTGACTCGGCCCGAAACAGGGACAGCATACTACAAGGGAGTGTTTCTTATGTGGAAGTCTAAAGTAGCACATTTTCTTTTTTTTTTTTAAAGATTTTATTTATTTATTTGAGAGAGAGAGCACAAGCAGGGGGAGCGGCAGAAGGAGAAGGAGAAGCAGACTCCCCACTGAGCAGGGAGCCCAATGTGGGGCTTGATCCCAGGACCCTGAGATCAAGACCTGAGCCGAAGGCAGATGCTTAACGGCTGAGCCACCCAGGCGCCCCTAAAGTAGCACATTTTCTTTCTAGTGAAAAAATAAACAAGGATAGGGGGAAATGTTCGGAGGATGAAGCTTTAAAAATAACAACCCATAGCCAAAACAGAGAAAGGTTCCTTTCTCAGTATAAAGTTTCTGTTTACTTAACAGACTGCACGGCAGGGGAGGAAATCTCAGTGTGGGAGGGAGCCTGCGCTCACCTGCTGTGAGCAAAAATTCACTTCAGAAATGGAGAAAGTGAAGCTCTAACAATTTTCCTTTCTTCCTTCGTGTCCCTTCTCAATAGTCTCCCACATTTTCCCACGAGAAGCTGTTCTTAAGTGTCTCCCTCTCAGCCTTTTCTTCCCCAGACATGCTGTGGATTCTCACCAGCAGCTCTCACCCGAGCACCGTTCCATGCTTGCTCCTCAGTACCCCACAGGAGCCAGGGCCTGAGCCCTCAGCAAGGGCACACAGCCATGGCTCCGTGTGACTGTGTGTGTGTGTGTGTGTGTGTGTGTGTGTGAGAGAGAGAGAGTGAATGTGAGTGTGTGTGGGGGGGGGGTGTGTTTTCATTTAGAGGATGTGGAAGGAGCAGACATTAAATATACATCATTGAGACATGTTAAGAAGACCCTGGGGCTTACCTTCCATGCAAACAAAAGTTCTTCTCAACTTTGAGGGCACCTGGGGGAATATTCATACTCATATTGAATATTCATTTCAATATGCAGTGAAGCTGCAATTTTCTAAGTATTGCTTTAAGAGTCTTGAAGAACTTTACACTGACATCTCTATTAAGAGTAAACTCACTGTCCTTTCAATGGGGAAACCTCACTTGTTCTAAACACTTCAGCCAATCCACTATTTATGTAATAAATTAAAAATATGTGATTTGATTCTCAGAGTCCATAGTCTCTCATGGTTCGTCTCCCCCTCCGATTTCTCCCCCTTCATTTTTCCCTTTCTACTATCTTCTTTTTTTTAAAACATATAATGTATTATTTGTTTCAGAGGTACAGGTCTGTGATTCATCAGTCTTACATAATTCACAGCGATTTGAGGGGCACCTGGGTGGCTCAGTTGGTGAAGCGTCTGACTCTTGGTTTCGGCTCAGGTCATGATCTCAGGGTGGTGAGATTGAGCCCCTGAGTCAGGCTCTGCGCTGGGTGTGGAACCTGCTTAAGATTCTCTCTCTCCCTCTCCTTCTGCACCTTCCCTCTCCCTCTATAAATAGAAGATAAGATAAAATGAAATGAAATAAAATAAAATAAAATAAAATAAAATAAAATAAAATAAAATAAAATAAAATATGTGATCTTGAAGATGTTTCTGGTAAATCACTAGAATGTTGCCCTCTTAGAAATAACTGCCTGGTTGTGTGGGTGTGGTATGTGTGGGTTTCCCATGAGTGCTATTGGCACAGGTGATAAGGCTGGTGATGTGAGCTAGTGAAGGGATGATGTGTCACCCTCAGATCAGGTACAAATCTATGTGGACCTCAAAGGGTGGACCAACACTTGTTGCTTGCCTAACACAAAGGGACCCTTTACCGTCCACTAAAGTCATTACACGTTGGGGTCAGGATTCTTTTTCAAAGTCCTGCTGAAATATTCTCTACAAACCTTAAGGAGCCAATCAGACTAGAGCATTTCACTCCATTTCAGAGGGGATGGATAAATCAACAGCACCAGAAATAGGTGATTACTAAGAATCTGGAGGTAAAATTACTGCAATAAGACAAAATTAGGCTAAATCTAGGAAGTGTTCCTAAGGTGGAGAAACATGTGGGGTATAAAGAGCAAGATTTATTTTTAAAGGAAGCACAATCTCAGTCATAGATCAGAAGCAGTTTACCAAACAGACTAGCCCATGACCCCCACTGTGAGATGTAACAGCCTCTGACAATGAACTCCTCCACCCGTGACATCAGTCCGTGTTCAGAGCACTTCAGAATCCCCTTGTGGGGAAACATTGTTCTGCTCCTTACCCTCTTCAGATGCAGTCCATCTGCACATAAGTAGTGGGAGAAGGAACAGAACTTGAGAGAACATTTGCTCGTGGCATGTCCTGGAAATTTGTCCTCTGTAGAAATGAAAGCCGTTTTTTCAGACACACTTAGCTACCTATTCCTCAACATGGGAGATAGGGTCCTAACGCGGTAGGCGGATCACACCTGTCCTTGTATATCTTCCAGAATAATCTTACAAAATTCCCCACAGCCTCTCTTTGTATGAAAAAATACTTAATAGATGGAAACAGAACACCCAGGACATCAATGAAAGACATTTAATTTCATTGTCCTCCAAAGAAAGTGCAATATGAGTATAAAAAGATTACAAATTAAGATGCTGTTTAAAATCAAAAGAGGCAGGTTTCATTGTATTTGAAGAGTTTCTGTATCTTTGATGTTACAAAAGTTCTCAGCACATGCTCTGAGATGCTGTGACCCTACAGATATGTGTACGATCAAGAGGTTTACATATACAACTCTTTGGCATGTGGAACAAAATGCTGAAGATGGCAAATCATAAGCAATACATCTTGAAAGATGCAAAATTTGAATGGCTGTATCTTAAGGCTGATTACTTGAGATGAAAACGGTTAAGACTTTGGTGTCTGACTGCCTGGGTTCAAATCATGGCACATCTATTTACCAATTATGTGACCTTGAACCAATCACTTAAACTGTGTGCCCGAATGCACATAGAGACAGAATCACCCACACGGGACTGCACAGCGAATAAGAAATAATTAATCCATTGGGATGTGATGGCTGTTTGATCCAGCAGTTTGCCTATGTGGATCAATAAAGAAACCGGACTGGATGTGGGGCAGTGCCATTAAAAAAATGTTTGCTCCCTTAGTGGCAAAAAGCAAGAAACAGATATAGCAAAGCTAGAAAGCTCTGTCACAACATTATCTGGTAATGGCAAAATATCTGATTAAGTCGTTCTCTGAAATAATTGGGAAGGCAGACCATGCACCTGGGGAAGTGGACAGAAAGAGTCAGAGTGATGGTGTGCAGTGGACACTACGGCTGCCATTAGTCAGTATTACAAAGAGGTAAGCTCAGGCAAGGGTTGAATGGTCCTTAAGCAGAACCTGTGCAAATGGGGAAGCCCCAAAGATAGTCTTCGAAGTTGGGAAAAGCCAACTGCCACTGGCCATAAAATATTCAGATATGAAATTGAAAAGGATCTGGGTATGAAAGATCTAGTAGGTTTCTCCGTGCTCAGAGCACTTCAGGTGGGAAAGGATGACACTTACAGGGTGTTACCTCCCATCTGAGCCCATTGTTTCAAAAAGCCTCAAGGAGCCACCAGTAAAGCTGGAGGGAGGGGCCAGAGGACAAAGAAGCAAATAAAAACATCAGACAAGAACAAGACTAAGATAGCACTTCGGCTGTGGCTGCAAGCAGATGGAACTGACAAGAGCAAAAAGAAGCCTACTATTTTTTTTTTTTTTTTGAGACAGCTCTTCTACCAAAGAAATCACAGCCTTAACCAAAAAACAAAAGCCTTGGGGTGCCTGGGTGGCTCAGTCGGTTAAGTGTCTGGCTCTCGATTTCAGGCTCAGGTCATTCATGATCTCAGGGTGGTGAGATCGAGTCCTGCATCCAGGCTCCTCGCTTACTGTGTAGTTTGCTTGAGATTCTCTCTCTTTCTCCCTCTGCCCCTCCCCACCCCTCTCCACCTCGCTCTTAAAAAAAAAAAAAAAAAAAAAAAGCCTCTGAGTTCTTATGCCTCCAACCCTAACATTTCAGCTGCTCAACATAGTAAAGTTTATTTCTTTCTTAGTCATTGTCCAATGTAGGCAGCCTCCTTGGTAAGGTGATTTTCCCATTCAGGGACCCGGGATCCTTCTGACCTCTAGTTCTGCTGGAGAGGTCCCTGAAGAGGTCTTTATGCAGACAGTTGTTGGGAAAGGGGCTGAGACAGGCACAGAATGTGCACTAGCAGGAAGCACTGATAGCTCACCAGAAGGACCTGCTTCTCCCCACTCACTACAGATGTGGCCAAGAAGGATAATGGAAAGAAAGAACCTCCCAGAAAGTGAAGCCAGGGTGCATGGAGAAGAGTGGAAAGCTCCTTCTTCCTAGAGAACAGATTCAGGGACTAATCAGAGAACTTTCAGGCTCCCGCCCATAGAAGCCTCTTCTTTCTGCCCACTAGGACGTCACAATTGCTGTGTGAGAGGGACACTGACTATTCCCTCCTCCCTTTTTCCTCTGTGGGAGTTTTTACTACAGTTGTTTACCCTTACTCCAACACTGGATATTGAGTGTATCTGTGGGGTAAGGCTTCCAGACCAGGAGGAGTCACATCCATGATCCATGGAGTGGACTGCACATCACTGAGAAATCTTTCAGTGGATGGACTTGGAGCTGGACTATTTCCCTAGGGAAGGGGCAGTGTGTGTTCTATGTGTGGGAGGAATGCATATTTGGTGTCCAGATGTGAAGACTGACAAAGACTGCTGTATTCACCAGAATGCATTTCCTTTTTCTCCAGCATTTCATCCTAGACAACATCTCCCAGCCTCCCTTACACTTAAGAGTGGCCATGTGGCTGGATTCTGCCCAATGAAACATGAGTGGAAGTGACTGGCATCACTTCTGTGATGAAATAGGGAAGAAACAGGTGTGCCTTTCCCAGTCCTCTTCAGATGGGGAAGAGCAAATGAAGAGCATTCCTAGGACCTAGTAGAGGGCCAAACCAAAAGTTAGAAGGATCCTGGTGTCTGAATGAGAAGATCACCTATCAAGATGCCTACACTGGACAATGACCTGAGTAAGAAATAAATTTCTGTGTGCTGAACAGCTGAAATTTTAGGGATATCTGTGGCAACCTTTAGCCTGAACCCCATGACATGGAAGAGATGCATGAGTCCGATTACCCCTGGTCCCAACTCACCCCTGACACACAGACACACTTAGGATGCAAAGATATACTTATCTTCTGTAAACATGGCTACTGACTGATCAAAGGGATATAAGAAATGTATTCTCTGGCACCTTGCTGTATAGATTCTAATCATTTCCAAGTGGCATGATTAGGAAAGATGTCAATGAGTATATGGCATTTGATGTAGGTCTCCAAGGATAGATTGAGTAGGAGGAAGAATATTCCAGGCAGATTAAATGGTATCGGTAAAATATGACAGGTGGGAATGATGATAGAGTGATGAGGAATCCAGCTGGTAGAGTTTGGTGTTTGTAAGGAGAGAGACTTAGAAAGAGCTTAGTCAGCATGTGGAATGGTTAATAAAAGGCTTAAGAAATACTATGTAAGGAAAGACTATGAAAAGCTTATCAGTAGGTGACATGATCAAGTAAGGGCTTTGTTATATTTAATTTGGCTTCAGTGTACAGAGAAGAGTGAGGGAGAGAGGAGAGTCTGGAAAGAGACTGCAGGCATGAGGAAGGAAGAGAAGGCACAAGAGTGACCATGGTTACGAGGATAAATAAGGGATATTTTGGAAATCTGCAAAGGAAGAATCAACAGACTTGGGTGAATGATCTACAGTGTTGGGCAAAGAAAGGAAGAATTTAAAGACACCTTTGAAATTGTATGCCAGAATGACTGGAAAGATGATGAAAGAAATAGAAAAAATAGCAGAAATAAAGAAACTTGGAGGATTTATCATATGCCAGTAGAAGAAAAAGACATTCCCTTAAAAAATATGGAATTTAAAATTTCTCAGGACTAAGTAGAGATATGACACGCAGGAAATTGAAAATGTTTGTCTGAAACTTGGAGGAGAGGCCAGGATTAAATATATGAATTTGGACTAGTTTATTCCACTTCTGATGGTGGGCATCTTTTCAAATCAGCACATCAAAATATATCTTACCTTTTAAATGAGTGCCTAGTATTTTACTGTATTCATATTTATTAAGTGCTCCCCTACCTACTAATGGGCATTTATACTATTTCCATTTTTGGCTGCAGCAAACAATGTGCAATTATCATGCTTGCACACATATTTTCCACACTTGCGAAAGTGACCAGAAAAAATTCTGATTCATGTAATATCAGAGTCAAGGAGTAAAAACATGTAAAATTGTAACAAGTACTGCCAAAATGCCTTCCAAAAATAGTTATACTAATTTGCAATGCCCCAAACAGAGCACGAAAATGTCTGAAAATAGAGATTTTGGAGGTATCTCAATAGAGATGGTTAAAACCAGGAAAGGGGGGCACCTGGATGGCTCAGTCAGTTAAGCACCCAACTCTGATTTTGGTTCAGGTCATGATCTCAGGGTCCTGGGATGGAGCCCCACGTCAGTCTCCGTGCTCCACAGGAAGTGTGCTTGTGGATTCTCTCTCTCCCTCTGCCTCTCCCCACCCCTGCTCTCTCTCTCTCTCTCTCTCTGTCTCTCTCAAATAATAAATCAATAAATCTTAAAAATTAAAAAATAAAACTGGAAAAGGGAGTGAGCTCATCATGGAAAGTGGAGAGACAGACAGACAGATGGAGAGACAGAAGAACCAGGCAGAGGGAGGAAACTGGGGAGCAACATCTCTGGTGTGGAGCCAAACTTGAACCAGTCAAAAGAAGGAATGGTCAGAGAATCAACAGAGGGGGACACTGACTATTCCCAGAGAATCAAGAGAGACAGGACAGGAGGGACCACAATGTTGAAAGTTAGATGGTGGCCAGGAAAAGGCGTGCAGTGGGATAGATGACAGAGACGGAAGGAGAGAGACATGGAAAATCAAGAAGTACAGACTTAATATCATCACAGGAGAAGGAATGTGTTTTTCTAACTGAAGAATAAGGGAAGAAATAATGTGAACAGAGAGAAACTCTGCAGCTACTGTTAGAAATAGTATCACTTGAAATTGTTTAGTAAATAGGAAGTGATATCAGTTGCAGAAAATATGAGAAGGTAGACTGAGGCTGGACACTTTGGGACATGGGAGGAAACTGTAAACACTGTTAGGGCCCTGGGATTGGTTAAAGCTTAAGAATGCCCTTGGAGGGGCGCCTGGGTGGCTCAGTCGGTTAAGCGTCTGATTCTTGGTTTCAGCTCAGGTCATGATCTCAGGGTTGTGACGCTGAGTCCTACATTGGGCTCCTCACTCAGTGCAGAGTCAGCTTGAGATTTTCTCTCTCCCTTTCCCCCTCCCCCGACTTGCGCACAGGCTCTCTCTCTTTCTAAAATAAATAAAATCTTAAAAAAAAAAAAAAAGAAAAGCCTTTGGATTTCTGGCCCTTGTCCAATCTTCTCAAGTCCATTTCTTACTACCTGCCCTGCAGTTCACACTGCACAACACTTCTGATCATGTGCAGATGATCCACAGCATTTGCTTGTGATGTTGGGATTGTCATCTCCATCCCACCCCTTCCTGCCCTTGGATTTTCTTTCTCATCTTTCCAGGCTCAGATAGGTATCTCCTCTTCTGGGAAGGATTCCCTGACAGCCTACCATTCTCTACTGTGTTATATACTCTTCCTCTATGATCTGAGAGTATCCTTTATATCAGTGGTCAGCAAATGCTTTATGTTAAAGACCAGAGGGTAAATATTTTAGATTTTATGAGCAATACCGTCTCTGTTGCATTGACTCAACATTTTTTTATGGTGAAAGCAGCCATAGACAACATGTAACCAATGAGCAAGACTGTGTCCCAATGAAACTTTATTTACAAAAATAGTAGCAGAGTGGATTTAGCCTATAGGCCATGCTTTGTTCATGCCTGGTGTATACATTGTTCTACACTCAGTGAATTTACACTCAAACACCAACTATGTGCCCATTTGGGTGGTAAGAAGGTAACAATGAGCAAGAAAAGAATGTGCCTGCCTCAAAAGAACTTACAATCTACTTGGGAGGCAGATAGTTACAAACAAAAAGAAGAAAAAAGGAGTAATTCAATAAAATTTTAATTAGTGGCATGAGGGGGGTGGGGAGGAAAACTAGGTGCTAGGGGAGTGAAAATCAGGGAGCCTTATGTAGGAGAGAAGTCTGAGATGGCTGCAGGACATCCTGAGAGATCTCAGAGACCTGGAGCTCAGAAAAACCTTTGAGTCTGGAGATTCAGTTCTGGGGACTGCCACTGGAGAGTGTCTGAGTGCGGAGAGAGAGGAGCAGACAGCATGGTGGGGGAATACTGCCTAAAAGGAAGACAGGTCTTGCAAGATACACAAGAGGACCAGTGGGGAAGATGAAAAAGAACCAGGGAGGAAGGTATCAGGAAGTACTGAATGATCTCTACATAATAGGTTAGAGAAGTCGAGGAAGATGAGCATGGATTGGGGCCAGATCAAGATGGTATCCTGGCTTTTTCTAGCAGTGTTGAGTAGCCTGGGGATGAAAGGGAAGCCAGTATATGGTGGAGGGGGCCCAAAGTAGGAAGACTGACTCTTTAGGCATGGAGAAAAGTCGAGGGGACAGAGATTGCAAAAGATGGTTTTGCAGTGACTGATTATGGGGCTTAGGATGGACCAGAAGGGAAATGAACTCAGAAGAATGTTTGTAATCAAAGAATAGGAGGTATTATGTGTCAAAGATAAAGAAAAGGTGCAGTAGGAATAAGGGCTAGAGAAGTAGGAGCTACAGAAAATATACCCTGGAGAGGGAGCTTCCAATTTAAGATACTACCGGATGTAGAGTTTCCAGGGGATGGCATCTCCTAGAGAGGAAACCAGTAACTGAAATGTAGAACCTTAAAAACACTGAGACCAATGCTCCTGTCATTATAACAAAGTACAATAGTAAGTAGATGACTAAGAATTGACAAAAGATCTGATTTTAAAAATTTCCCAGGGCCAATTTGTTTTTGTTTTTGTTTTATTTTTTTTTAATTTTTTTTATTAACATATAATGTATTCTTTGTTTCAGGAGTACAGGTCTGTGATTCATCAGTCTTATACAATTCACAGCACTCACCTCCCAGGGCCCATTTGTTTCTGACTCTTCAAAGACCTCCCAAGTGTGAGGTCTTTTCCTTTTAAGACTATTCTGAACAAGTGCAATGATCTGAAGGCGGGAAGAATAGGCCCAGCAAATTCACTAGGAGAGCTTCTAACTCTCATGCCCAGTCTTCCCTCTGCTCAACTGTCAACATGCAAACCTCGTGATGTTGAGCCAAATTCCATGCTTTCTGTGTTAGCGTACTTTAACTATCACAGGATATATGTCAAGACAAATGAGCTAAAAACATGGTAACAACTAGCAAAAGATGTCATTCCTCTTAGGAAGGGTACTGTTTAGATAGAGAATTACAGGAGAAAATGGAATAAAATGAAAACCAATAAGGCAAATCTTAAGAATATGGTCAGAAGATCATCCTCTTAGAGCGATTCTGAGAAAGGGAGCTAAAAACCATGTTGAATGACTCATAGAAGGATTGGATTTCAAGGGGAAACGAATTTGGATCCATTTCCTTGAGAAGAGTTGCTATGAGACCAAAAGCCAGGCTATCTTCACTGAGTGTTTGAGGAATAAATGCATGGAGCAATTTAGCTGCATTTTAGAAATGTAAAGTTCTCAGAAGCCACATTCCAAGTGAAGCAGAGCTTGCTGAAGAAGTTGGGAAATGTGACTCTAAACAGAAAATTTCCAGCCCTCTGCCTTTCCTAGCTTAAGTCCTTATTTAGCTTTGTTGCTGTTGCGGTTTTCATTTGACACATAACCCAACAACACTGGTGCCCAGTAAATGGACTTTCAATGAAAAGGAGAGAAAAGCCAAAAAGATCCTTTTAGGATAAAGAAGACCATGCTCATTGCAATCAAAGAAAGGGGTGAGTATTTCCCTCAGGCAGTGTCCTCAGGATATTTTTAGCTCAAGGAAAAAGTCACTCTCCTTCAGAGACCTGCCTTGCTGAGGTATTAACTCACCGATGACAGAAGTGTGGAAGTGGTTGCTAATAATTACTAGGCCACCCACACACATCTAACTCCATACCCAACTTCTTCCAGAATGAAGACCCTACCCATGCCCCCTACTCACGCCCCAACACAGGGCCTGAAGGATCCTCATTTCCTCCTCCTCCCTCTTAATACCAGTCTCCACGGTGGGCTCCAGTTTTGCAAAAGTTGTTGGGAGCCTCCCTTCAACCCTGGTGACAGGGTACAGAGAACTGATATACCTATTACTCACCCAGAAGGATTCAGACCCTCTTTGTTCATGCCAGTGCAAATGGCGGTCATGAAAATTATATAGGAAACGTTAGCTTGACCTTCCTGAAAGACAAGTCCAGATATTAGCTTCCAACACTTAGTCATCTAATGTCCAATTATCTTGATTAAGCTATCTGTCATACAGGAGTAAGACTCTAGGCAACTCTTTGCTATTTAGCTGTCTCACATCAGGAGGCCGATAGTCAAAAGAGTTTTTAAGCCAAGAGATATTTTCTAATAAATAGAACAAGCCTTAACTTGCACTCTTTTCATATACTTTTGGGTGCTAAAGTGGCAAGAAAGGAGGTTAGAGTTGGTTATCACAAATGTTTCTGTCAGAACGTGTAAAACACACTTCTGGGTTTGAATGGTTTGTCAAAGGAAGATGAAATTCTTTACTTTTATAAATAATGATCCACTTGAGTTTGCTTGTTCAGCGTGTACACTTTAAGAGCTACAGGAGGTCCCCAGAAAAAAATTCTCTAATGGTTGTGTCTACTGAAATGTCTAGCTGAAAAGAGATTCAATCAATCTTTTAAGATACCTACATCAAGTATGTAAAACATAAAGAAGAATACCTCAGGTATTCACTTTTCATTTGGATGTTTTGGAATTATACAAACAAGGCAATTAAGTAGTTGTTCTCCACCGTACTTCAAGGAGCATATTCTGTTAATGGGAGTGAAGGCAAACCAATGAACAGAGAGAGTGCTATGCTTGGATGTGAGAACAGGATTTCTGCTTTGGATAAGCCATTCGTTGTTTCTCCCATAAGGAAAATACAAATAACACCTCATGTCTTCATTAACCCAATTTTAGTTGTGCACTATTTTTTGAGTCCATTATATATGTCAGACCCTGTGCTAGACACTAAAAACTCAAAGATCAATTTCATCCATGTATTCCTTTATTCATTCAGTAAATATTTATTGAGTCAGAATCTCAATAGTTAGAGTCACTAAAATAGGTGTTGAGGGTGTAACAATGAGCAGTACATTGCCCTCCTGCAGTACACAGCTTGGTAAGGTAGACGGATATTAAACACACACACAAAACAATAAAATAAAACTATTAATTGCTATAAATGCCAAGGAGGAAGAGTTTGGGGTCAGATGAGAGAGTATAACTGGGGAACTATGTGAGATAAGGGGAAAGGCCTCTCTGAGGAGGTGACATTTATTCTGGAGCCTGAAGAACTAGCAGTTTAGATGGGACAAGAACCGTACCAAGGAGAATGACTTGTGTGTAGGTTTTGGAAGCAAGAAAATGCTCGATGAGTTTGAGAAACTAAGAGAAGTTCAACATCCTGAAACTCTGGAACTCGGTGGTCCCAGGCACAAGTAGTCCTGGAGAGACTGAAGAACCAGCCGTGGAAACGGTCTCAGGCTTTGAGCAGCAAGGTGGTCTTCATCCCCAGGCCAAAAGAGGCCATGGCACTTTCATGAGAATTCCTGAAAGAATTTAAGAGAAGGGTGACCAAGATTTGTGTTTTCCAAAGATGAGACTCACGGGGGTGTGGGGGGCTGATATTCCCCCAAGTCTCTATAGCAGGAAGAAAATAAAATTCACATTTCTTAACCCGGCCATCCCAGTTGCAAAAGTTCTTATGCACACAAAAACCAAACAAAATACACAACAATCAGTCATGGCCATTTGAAGGGCCTACAAAAACACAATGCTTTTCTTTCTTTTCCTTTCTTTTCTTTCCTTTCTTTCTTTCTTTCCTTCCCTCCTTCCTTTCTTTCTTCCTTCCTTCCTTTCTTTCTCTTTCTTCCTTCCTTTTTTTTTTTTTAACATAAAACCTTAATCCACTCACCATCCTTTAAGACAAATGACACATATCCAATATAGAGTGTTGGAATTCCAATGACTAAATCAGTGACCTAGAATTTTCACAGGGATCCTAGCCACTCATTCAGTTGGGATTTATCAAGCTCTTACTCAATCCCAAGCACTTTGTAAGTTAGTCAAAGCCCCTACTTTCCTGAAGCTTCCACTCAAGTGGTAGAGGCAGAAAACCCTCAAATAAATACAGATAAGATAACCTCCGATTGTGATAAGTGCTTTTAGGAATTAAAACAGGGAACCCAGGTGAACTGGTAGAGGGCCACCTTTGCTAGATTGTCCTTGAGGAGGTGGCATGGAACCGAGGCCTGAGTACAAGATGTACAAGACTCCATTTTTTAGAAGAGAAATGTTTCGTGTTTTTCATTAGGATAAGAAATAGAACAAGGTAGTTATTTTAATGGTTGGTTTTAAGGTTAGGAAAAACTGTTCTGGCTTTGAAATCCAATAAGGAAGAGCAGCAAATGCAAACCATTTTGCCAAACAATCCAAGAAACTTGAATTAAAAAAGTAGAATCGGAAGTGACCTGAGCACTATCTTCCTCTTAGAATCTCAGGCTTTTCATACTGAAATTGGAACTGCAACCACTAAGAGAGGCTTCCCCTCGAAGCCAGTTCACAAACTAGGCCCATGAACAGAGTCAACAGAAGATACCAGGACTTCTTGGCTCACATTTGAAACAATCCTGTTTCAACTGAGTATCATTCTTTAATGTTTACCATTCTTTTGGAGTTCTTTTGTTTCCTTCATCCTTTTTGTCTTTTCTTTTATTATCAACAATCTTTGCCTTGAGTTTACCATGTAATTTCTATTTTCCAATAACGTCATGTAATGCTTCTAAATCTAAGTTTTAATCAGATAAAAGTTTGGACATAAAACAAACATATCTATTTGAAGAAGGGCAAGTGATACTGAAAGCTGTCTCCAATGTGGTGGGGGGAGTGGATATGTGTCTGCCAAGTTATTGGCAGTTTTTTCTTGTAGCTCTCACATTTAGGTGCTCAGAGAAGTATATTTTTAAATTTTTCTTTCGATTTTCCTGTAATCTGAAAAATGTAGTCTTCTTGCACTGTGCAGGAACAGGTGTATCATGTAACTAGTAAAGAGCACTGTGTCAGGAAAAGTGGACTTGGGTTCTTGGCCCCCCCTCTGTCAGTAAATGGCTGTTGTAACCCTTGGGCAAATCTCTTAACCTTTCAGGAATTCCATTTCCTCATCTGTAAACAAGGAGGCTGGACCACATCAATGGTTTTCAAACCATTTTTTAAAGTGGCGCCCTTATTAACTAAAATATGTGACACTCCAAATATAAAACAGAATAAAGTACATCTGCTTTGGAAGAACTGTGAGTATGTCCCACAGACCCACTCCTTCCTTCTTTCCTTCCTTCCTTCCTTCCTTCAAGACCACCCCCTTGGTCATCTCCTTGGAAAGAACCATGGAAGACAATTTGAAGAGCACCACCCTAAACCTCAAAAGCTATTTCAGTTCTTAAATAATGATTCAGTGACGTTGTAAGAGCAAATGAGGTAAGTCTCAAAAATCGTACCTCATACACTCGAGGTTTTGTAGAATTACTAACATCTACAAAAGGTTAAAAGTATTTATTTACTCATTCTCTTGAATTACCACACTCCACTTTTGGTGACCAAACTTCTTAAGATACTGTTACTCTTATCTTAGCACCAACAAAATCTCATAGATTAGGCTATGATGCAATTTAGCTCTACTACCAAGCCTAACAATAATGACACAATAACAGTAAAAGCTAACATTTATCCTCTTCTTACTGTGTGCTAATAAGCATGGTCCAAGCACTTGACATCCACTCACTGCATCCTCATCAAGCTCCGTGAAAAAGATACTATGATTACGGAAAAAGAAATTGAAGCACAGAGAAGTTAAACGACTGCCCCACGTCACAGGTTGTTGGTGGAAAATCTGCAGTCTGGCTTCAGAGCTGGGCTCTCAGACATCACATAGAATAGCCCCCTCCACAACCATCCCCTTCTCCAGCTGGGCTCATGTTCATGTGCCTTTCCTCTCTATTGGGCCCTACCCCAAGCTCAACCCTCCTAAAAGGCCTCTCAGGAACCCTCCTCACACACGTATCCATGTATCTGAACATGAGTGTGGAGAACCATGCCCTGGTTGATCTCCAAGCTACTGCTGTGCTAAGACTTTGAAGATTCCTACAACTCTTCTCTTTTTTAAGCACTGCAGTCTAAGAGAGGGAAAGGTAATAGTTGATGAATGCTTATTAGAAACTAATATAAAAATTACGAAAATTTCACTGAGTCTCATTAACAGCAAGGCTCAACATCATCTATGTGACCTCAAAGGCCAGGTGAACCTGTTCTACTCCAAGCAGAGTCATGTGGATGGCACTTTCAGGAAAGAAATGAGAGATGATCTATGTGACCTTTATGGGTAAATGTGTCTTTCTCATCATTTTTATTCTAAAGGGCAACGTTCTGGCCTTTGTTTTCTTGTTCATTTGTTTTCATGCTATCCCCCTCTCTTTCATTTTCTCTCTCTCCCCTTATTAAATATTCCCAAAGCTTCAGGCCACAATACATGTAGAAATTATACCTTTAGTCTAACAGAATAACACTAAACTGGGCCAACGCCATTACTCTATGTTACCAGAAAATTCTTTAAGAAACTAAAGTAGGGATTGGAGTATAATCCTACCATTTCATCAGTGGTTGGCACTATAATATATTGTTCTGGAAACAACTGGTAAACAAAACTTGAGCCCATTCCTGGGCTTTTAGAAAAACATTTTTCTCCTTTCTTGCCCTACCCGGTGTATTCCCAAGGATTTGGTGCTGCACTCTGACCCCCCGGGCCTCAGTGATGGTTAAAATTGATTCTAAACCAAGGTAAACAGGGTTCCTCCCAAGGGCCTGGAGAGCTCCAGTCTGCAGAAAACTAATGAAGCCCTTGAAGTAGCCAGCTTCTCTTCCACCCACACTTTATTGAAATGCTTTTGAGTCTTATTGTGTTGTAATTACATACTATAGAAAACTCGACCAACATCTATTTCAAGGATTGGGCCCATGACTCTTACTAAAACATTTCAATTCTATTTTCCTGAGCATACAATCTCTAAATGCATCTGTGAGGGCCCTCCACAAGTATTTCCATTTCACATTTCAGAGAACTTAAAGTGGTGCCCATTCCTGACTTAGCTGACGGTGGATGCAAAGGGAAGGCTGCTGAGGCTGTCTGGGTTGTTCTCTCTTTCCTTATATTGTCAGTGTCGTATTTAAGCCAAACAAAAGGATCTTAACAACATGTATGTTTTGTAAAGTGTAATAAAAAATGAATATCCGTTTCTCTACAACCTACTTTCTTTTTATTTTCTTTATAAAATGCGTTCATTGCAGAGAGAGCCACTTTATCAATATTTCTTTTACAGCTAGTACTTTTTGTATCTTTTCTCAGACATAAGGCCCAACCCTGCCATAGACTTTTTCTTACATTTTCTTTTTTTTTTTTAAGATTTTATTTATTTATTTGACAGAGAGAGACACAGTGAGAGAGGGAATACAAGCAGAGGGAGTGCGAGAGGGAGAAGCAGTCTTCCCGCTGAGCAGGGAGCCCGATGTAGGGCTTGATCCCAGGACCTGGAATCATGACCTGAGCTGAAGGCAGACGCTTAACGACTGAGTCACCCAGGCGCCCCTCTTACATTTTCTGATAAAAGTTCTAGCTTTGAGTCTCAATTAAGTCCTTCATTCATCTGGAATTAATTTTTTCACATGGTAGGAATTAGGATCCGATTTATTTATTTTTCTACATAGATAACCAGGTGTCCCAGGACCATTAATGTAATGGTTCCTCTTGTCCCTCCAAATCTCAATGTTCCCTCTATCATAGGTCAATTGCTCCTAAATGTCAGTTTCTGAACTCCCTTTTCTATTTCATTAGTCAATGTGCTTATTTATACGCCATACCACATTGTCTTAATTATAATAGCTTTATGACTTTATAGCTTAGTTATTATGGTTTTTTACCCAACTTTCCCATCTTAATCTCAGCCTTCAGAAGCATTTAGGCTATCCTTGGTCTTTGACTTCTACCACATACGTTTTATAAGAAACCCAGAATTTTGCTTGGCAATGCACTGAATTTATAGATTGATTTGTGGAAAATTGATACATTTTCAATAATAAAACTTCTTAGCCATAAACATGGCATAGCTTTCTTTTTAATGCTCTATATTCCTGATGTCTTTCAGTAGAGGTACCTAATTGTCTCTATAGAGCTCCTGCCATTTCTTTATTAAATTTATTCCAAAAGGAGCACCTGGGTGGCTCAGTCGGTTGAGAGTCAGACTCTTGGTTTTAGCTCAGGTCATGATCTTAGGGTCATGAGATCAAGCTCGCATCAGGCTCCGCTGAGTGCAGGGTGTGCGTAAGAGATTCTCTCTCTCCCTCTCCCTCTCTCTCTGTTCCTTCCCCCACTCATGCTCTCTCTCTCTCTCAAATAAATAAATAAAATATTTAAAAAGAAATTATTCCAAACTACATTATAGTTTTTGTTACTACTATAAAAAGTATATATAATTTATAAATTAAAGTATATCTAAGTATATATTTAATTATGCATCTGATTATGTAATATTTAATTACGTATATGTATAATATATTATATATATATACTAATTTTGTATTTGTTGCTGGTATAAAAATTAGATTTGGTTTTGTATGGTGTATGTTGATTAAGTGGATCTTATAAAGATTCTGCTGGAATTGAATAACAGAAAGATAGCAAAGCAAGCTCTTATCTAATAATGTTTTATACCAGATATATCAGGTCTGTCTAAATTGCTCATGGCAAAAAAAGGAAAAAACAAAAATAGAAACCTGCAATTTTTTATTTTATGGGATGCAGCTGCTAAAGGACAGAAGTTAATCTCATAGACTTTTTATCTACGGAAATACTAACAAAATACAGAAAATGAGTAGCATGGCCCATCTTTAGCTTGTATCTTTTGCTAGTCGTTAGTAAAAACCTGGTGTTTGGACTGAGATCTATGATTTAGTGGGGTCTGCTTTGACAATTCAGCTCTTTGTGGTACTGCTATCCACAAAGTAAACAAAAACTGTAGCCTTCTATTTCAGAATTAAAAACACTGAGGATATGGTAAAATCTTTGAATAGTTGCACATATTGGAAACAGAAAATACAGAAATGATATGGTCAGGCAACAGAAATAAATAAAACAAGAACTGAGACATTTTAAAAATAAATCTGAAAATCAAGGAGAAACATTCAGAAGCAGACTAAATTAGACAGGACATAACAGCAAATAGGCTCTATGGACAACACGGCGTGGGAGACAAAGAATGCAAAGATAGAGTAAAGAAAAAGAATAAAAGGATTTAAGAGAAAGTCATAAATATAAAGTACAGGTTAAGGGTTTCCTTCGTGTATGGGAAAACTGACCTAAAAGGGTCAGCAAAGAGATATAGCTTAATAAGATTACTAAAATTTAAGTCTATGGGAGCAAAAAACAAAACAAAACAAAACCTGTAGCATTCAGGCAGAGTCCAAATCACTAATAAGGAGAAAGAAAATCACACTACCATCCAACTTCTTGCCAGCAACATTTCATACTAGAAAACAATGGAGCAATCATTTAAAAATACTTGAGGAAAAATGTGAGCCAAAGACTTTGTATATAGCCAATCTTTCCACATAAAGGACACAGAAAAACAATTATAAACATTTTAAAACTAAAAAAAAGCATCCTCATGAACCTCTCCTGATAAATGAAGCTCCAGACAACCAAAACCAAAACCAAAACCAAATACAAAAAAAACACACAAAAAGATTAGAAAACCATCAGCATATGGTCTGAGGGTGGACATTAAGTATGTTAAAGATAGAGTTAACAGAAAAATTGGGGTTCAGTGCTATAAAAAAGAGCATCTAAGTATTATAAGCTGTAACAGTGTATAAAAATACAAGTGATAAAAATAAGATGAAAAAGGAAGAGTCATAGAAATTATTAGCTAATGATTACCCCATAGGTACTGGCTGAATAAACTGATAATACTTGTCTCCAATAAATCAGAAGCTGAAGTGTACCTAACACTGCAAAGTTGAACACAAAAATAACCCTAGTGGCTAAAATTCCAGGGTGGTTGAGGATGTTAAATTTCCAGCTAACTTCACTACCACTCATGGTAGGAAATACATGGTTTGTAAAGGAAGAACTCACTAAATATATCTAAATCTAGCAATCAAAACAAAAATACAAAAGACTTAACAATAAGAGAAAATGGACAAATAAAAGTGGCAAAAAGACCATTTAATATGTGGGAAATACAAAATAACAGAATTTAAATCAAATATAAAGTTTGTATCAATAAATATAAGTTAGGTTTACTCACCTATTAAAAATTATTCCCAGATTAGCTAATAAAGTAAAATTCAATTATAGACCATATAAAATAGACACCTAAAGCAAAGATATTCAGATATGAAAAATATATTAAGTAAGTGAAAATAAAAAGAAACCAGGGGTCATGATCTTGACATTAGATGGCAAAATTCAATCCAGAGAAAAGGGAAAATGAATAAAAAACTTTGCAACACAAAAATCTATAATGGGTAATAGAGCTAAAGCAAATATAAGTATGTATGCATTAGATATAACAGGTCATAGATTTCCATTAAGCAGAAATTACAGAATATATTACTTCTCAAACTCAACACCCAAAAAACAAATAACCAAGTCAATATATTACTTCTCAAACTCAACACCCAGAAAACAAATAACCAGGTCAAAAAATGGGCAGAAGACAGGAATAGACACTTCTCCAAAGAAGACAGACAAATGGCTAACAGACACATGAAAAAATGTTCATCATCATTAGCCATCAGGGAAATTCAAATAAAAACCCACAATGAGATACCACCTTACACCAGTTAGAATGGCAAAAATTGACAAGGCAGGAAACAACAAATGCTGGAGAAGATGTGTAGAAAGGGGAACCCTCCTACACTGTTGGTGGGAATGCAAGTTGGTACAGCCACTTTGGAAAACAGTGTGGAGGTTCCTCAAAAAATTAAAAATAGAGCTACCCTATAACCCAGCAATTGCACTACTGGGTATTTACCCCAAAGATACAGATGTAGTGAAAAGAAGGGCCACATGCACCCCAGTGTTCATAGCAGCAATGTCCACAATAGCCAAACTGTGGAAGGGGCTGAGATGCCCTTCAACAGATGAATAAAGATGTGGGCCACATATACAATGGAATATTACTCAGCCATCAGAAAGGGCAAATGCCCACCATTTGCATCGACATGGATGGAACTGGAGGGGATTATGCTAAGTGAAATAAGTCAAGCACAGAAAGACAATTATCATATGGTTTCACTCATATGTGGAACATAAGGAACAGCATGGAGGACATTAGGAGAAGGAAGGGACAACTGGGGGGGGGGGAATCAGAGGGGGAGAAAAACCATGAGAGACTGTGGACTCCAGGAAACAAACTGAGGGTTTCAGAGGGAAGGGACGTGGCAGGTTGGGTTAGCCTGGTGATGGGTATTAAGGAGGGCACATATTGCAATGAGCACTGGGTGTTATATGCAAATAATGAGTCATGGAACACTACATCAAAAACTAATGAAATACTGTATTGTGACTAACATAACATAATAATAATAAAAAAAGAAATTATAGAATATATAAAGATAAATAAACACAGGCAGACACTTTACCTTCTACCTTAATAAGAATACATAAACTTTCATAACAAGTGTATATGGAACATTTAGAAAAACTGAACGTACATTAGGTTACAAAGAAAACCTTAATAAGTCCCAAAAATAATTGAAATAATATAAGCAGTATTCTCTGACTCCCAAAACAACAACAAAAAGTTTATTAATAACAAAACAAAACAAAAAACAAAAAATACCCTGGAAATTAAACTGTTTATTAAACAACTCTTGAATAAAAGGGAAAATAAAATGTGAAGTTGCTGAATATAGGATAATAAGTAAGATAACTTATCTTACTTATTATCCTTATTCTAAGGATAATATTCTAAGGGTAGATCAAATAGATAGATAAGGATATTCTAAGGATAATAAAAGCAAGATGCATCAGAATCAATGGGACATAACCAAGGAAGACCTTTGAGAAAACTCTTTGCATTAACTACCTCTATTATGACATGAAAATAAATGATTTTAAAATCAACTCAAAAAGCTAGAGAAGGAACTACAAAGTTAACTGAATGAAAGTAAAAGGAAGGACTTAATAAAGTCAAAAATATAATGATGAGTTAGAAAGTAGAAAACCAGTAGAACTAATAAGAAAAAATTTAAGCTCGTCTTTTGGGGAAAAGAATTGACAAAATACAGAAACCACTAGCTGAACTAAGTTTTCTAAAAGAAGGATAAAAACACAAAATAAATTACAAGGTGGAAGTAACCATCAAGCCAGAGGAAAATTTTTTAAAATCATCAGAAACTTTATCCAATTCAATGCAAATAATTTGAAAATCTAGAAAAAATAAATAACTTGATCAGATTTATATACCAAAACTGACTCCAGAAGAGGTGAAAAGTCTAAAGAGACTAATTACTACAGAAGAATTAAAGTGGGGGTGACTGGGTGGCTCAGTCAGTTAAGCGGCCACCTTCGGCTCAGGTCATGATCCCAGTGTGCTGGGATCGAGCCCCACGTCAGGCTCCCTGCTCGGTGGAGAGCCTGCTTCTCCCTCTCCTCCCTGCTTGTGCTCTCTCTCGCTATCTCTGTCTCTCTCTCCAAAATAAATAAATAAAATCTTTAAAAAAAAAAAAAAAGAATTAAAGTGTTCAGAGAGCCCCTCTCTGAGAGAGCCACTGGGTCCAGAAGGTTTGGAAAGACAAATCTACCAAAATTTGAAGATTTAAAGATCAACTGATCCCAATGCTACTTAAACTTTTCAGAGCATAGAAAAGAAAACTTCCAAACTCGTTTTGTGGGGCATGTGTAACACTAATAACAAAAACTGGTAAAGACTACCCAAAGAGAAAATTTCATACCAAAATTTCTTATAAATTTCAATGCAAAAACAATAACCTTCATTCCTTATAAAAACACCTAATAACACAGAAATCCATAGAAACTCTTGTAATAGGAATACAGGAACAAAGAAATGATGGTTACTTTGCCATTATTTTTACGAGGTATTAGAGGTATTATTTAACACAACTAAATAAGAAAAAACACTTCAGTTCTTAGGGATAGAAAGGAAGAGGTAAATAACCTATTTGCAGATGATATGATTACATATTAGGAAAGCCTATGGAAATTAATGGAACAACTACCCTAAACAATAAGTGAATTCAGTAAAGTAGTGTACAAAAATAACATGTAATATCAACTATCTACTTATGTGTAAACAATATGTACATTTATTTATACTAACATTATATATATATAATAGCTAGACATAATCTTAAAAATACATGCAAAATATAAATAAGGATACTTGAAAACACTTCTGAAAGATGCATGAAAATAATCTGAACAAATTAAGAGGCACACCTTGTTCTTAGGAAGATTCAACCTCATAAAGACATTAATACTTCCTAAGCCAACTTATACATAAATATGATCTTAATAAAATTATCAAGTTTTCTTATGGAGTTAAACAAGTTAATACTAAACATCACCCGTAAAAAGAAACCAGGAAGAATCACCTGTAAACCCCTGAAAAATCCGCAAGCAGCATTGGAGATAGAGCCTGATCAGAATTAAAACCCAATTTGGAGCTGCCATAAATAAAGCTATGTGATATTGATTCATAAGTAGATAAACTTTAGAAGATAAGTAAAATTTCATAGAAGGACTTAAGTTTATGAAGGAATTGAGCGTGTAATTAAGGATGCATCTCAAATCACTTGAGAAAATAATTTTTTCATAAATGGTGCTGGCAATACTGAAAAGCCATCTGAAAAAATATAAAAATCAGTCTTTATTTCATACTGTATATCAAGATAAATTCCAAATGGATGGACCCAAGACATAAGAGTAAAAAGTACTAAAAGCAAGCAGAAGTGAATATAATTATAACTTGGGGGCAGGGAAGCCATTCCAATAATGTGAAAGATTAATATGTTTTTGCCAAAGAACTTAACTTCCAAAAGCATTTTGCACACCAAAAGCCTCCATAAACAGTTGAAATGCAAATGAGAAACTGAGAACAGATTTTGGCAACTTATACTGAGAAAAGCTAGTCTATCTCTAACATACCTACAGTTCCTAAAAATCAAGGAATAGAAAAAGACAAGCTGGTACAAACATGGACAAAAATATGAATACACAATTCACCAAAGAATAAATGAAAGGGCCCTTAAACATAAATAAGATGCTCGATTCCATTCAAAAGTAAAAGGAAATGTAATTAAAACCATCCTGAGATACTTCTTACCTATCAGATTGGCAAAAATCCAAAAGTTTGACAATGTATTCTACCGGAGAAGCTGTGGAAAAACAAGCCCTCTCATACATGGCTGGTGGAAAAGCACAATGACAACTAGCCAGTAAAAAATTCTCATGGGACATTACTGGATGGAGCTAGGACAGCAGCTCCCTTTGCTGTTGCTATCAGCAACTAGAGCTCCATGGCTTTTTACCACCAAACATTTCAAAAGCTAGTTTACATTTCTTTTCCCTATTTTTTCCTGCCCATCTTCTCTTTTATACATTATACTTTCATTTAACACATTGATACTCTGGTTGTTGTTGTTGTTGTTGTTGTTGTTGTTGTTGTTTTCCTACCTCTTTACTAAAAATGTTCTCCTTAGGGACAACTGTGATCCCTAATTAATAAATGCTTAGTGCCTTCCCCTTGCTCCTACACATCTTTCTGTAGTATTTAGCATAATTCATCCGTCTCTCCCTTGGAATCAGAGACTGTGCTCCTGTTCTCAAACAACTCTCCCTTAGCCCCAGGCTGGCAGGTGGGATTCTCTTCTCCTTACAACGCCTAAAGGTCAGACTCTTAAGAGGTCTTTCCTCAGCCCTTAAGACATCTCCTCCACTGTCTTGTCTGCTTATCATATTCATCCCACACTTTTAACTATGGAGATGACTTGAATCTTTTATCTCCATCTCTCTTCTGACATCCAACTTCCTGCTGAACACAGCCTTTAGTACAGCCTTTCTCTACCTGAAACTCAACATGGATAAAGAAAAGCTCATCAGATATCCCCAATACCTACTCTTTCCCTGTCTTCCTAACTCCTGTGCATAGCACTGTCATCCCTTCAATGGCCGAGACCACAGATCTTGAAACTCTTCATCAGGTGGGCGCTCTACGCCACACTCACACTGAAGTAAGGGTTTGCTCAGGCTCTGCTCTCCTCAGAGGCTGAGGTGGATCCAGCTGCAGCCTCAACTGCTCATCCTGACCAAACCTGGAAGATACAGGAGAAGCCCTTTTCCTCTCAGGGGTATGCAGTAAGTAACCTTTCTTTATCATCATATCATGCTTGTTGCATCTTATTTCCCAGTGACAAAGTCATGATGAATCTTAGAATCAGTGGCAATGAAGAGTGGTAAATCATGTAAACAGGTTAAGAAACTAATTCTCTACTGTGCTTTAAAAATCAAAGAAAATACCAATGGTATGCTTTTCCCATATCTTTTCCATTTGATGAAATGAAAATACAGGTAAAATAACAAATAAGAGTATTTAATGACTTAAAATGCCACTAGAAGCATCAGAACAGAGACTTCATCCTTTTTCTTTGTATTAGGAGCCCACAAGAAGTCAACAACACCAAAAAAACTGGAACTTAATCATAGATCATGAGGTCATATAACCATGACACTAATAATAAAGACAATTTTGACTTATAACAGGAAATGAAAGCAAACATAGTAATTTCTTTTATCCTGAAGCCAAACTTCAATGCACTCCTAAAATTAAGAGCTGTCATCAATAGGAAAATATCCAAGTAGTAATAACACCCTGACATAAGTAATATTGCAAAGATGCATAATCTGTGATCATGGACCTTGATAAACCTTTGCCAAAACCTCTTGCTGCCCTCCTAACAGCTCCAAAAGGACCAACATGTGGAATGTTCTCACCTTTAGAGTTATCTATAATCACAGTATACTTTTAGGCAGGATAAATGTATAATAAGTATATTTATGCCAGCATGGGAATGTCAAGAGTGAATTGCTATATAAATGCAAGTGTAAACCAAGGGCTGATTTTTACTCTGAATCTATAACCATTAGAAATTGATGGAGGAAAATAACACTAGACATGAATGAACTGGGGTGCAGTGGGGACCTGCTTAGGTCTTGCTTTTGCTTGCATTCATTTGCATACCACTATTACTCTACCAGTAGACAGTAAATTCCCTGAGGACAGGTCTGCTTCTAAAACATCTTTTTTTTTTATATCCTCCTGTATCATGCAGAACCCCAGAGACATGGTGGTTCTCCATAAATATCTATTGAGTTGACTTACACTGAATCCTAACTCACACAGACTTGAGTTGGTCATCTTCCTTTATCATTGGATTTTAATGGGACTTGTTAAAATACATGAAAATCTTTCCAATGCCAACTACGGAGAGGTACCTGCACCAAAAGCAGATCTGAAGGGGATTATTTGGTTATCCCTATGTAGCATGTATGCCTTAAATAATATTAAGATATTTTAAAATTAAACTGTCAAAAATACTATTTTGATTATACTTAAGTCCATTAAGCTGATGTTTAATTGTTAATAATAAATGGTAAATACAAAAATAATTTGGTATGTAAAAATGTAAGAAGTCAAATTAAACTCCTACACAGGATTAATTCTTGGGTTGAAATTCCTCTTGAGAAGTTCAAGACTTGTGGCTTAGCAAGGTTTATTATATAGTGCTACTTAATTGCTTTTGTTTTTAAGGAGAAACCTTGGTTTCAACGGTTAGTTTTTTTGCCTTTTTTCAATAGAACCCCTACAAATGCTTTCATGACTTGATGGCCAAAATGACTTTTCCTGAAATTCCAGTATGTCTGTGTGTGTGTAATATCTTTCATGAGATAAAATTCACATGTCATAGAATTACTCCATTTAAAGCATATAATGCAATTGGTTTTTAGTCTAATAAATATTCTGATGCACTTTCAATCACAGGTAAGCAGTAATAACAGCAGGTTGATAATTTCTCCCTTTTTTTGGCCTCAATTTTTCTCCTGTACTGTTTACAATTTCATATTCCCAGGATTTGTCAGAATGCTCAATGAAAGACTTTTACAAATCAGTCAGTTGGCATTTGCTGTTGAGTAATTAAGGACTCGGAACCGGAAAGAACCAATGGATCCAGAGTCAGAATATAAATCTTTTTACCTGTGTTCTCAAACAATTAATGAGATAGAGCATAGAAAACAACCCACCGCAGTACTGTACTCATTTAAAGAAATTAAATAAATTTTGCCTTCCTTTCTTTTCTTTTTTTATCCAATTCTATAAAGCAGAGTGAAAAAAAGGTTATGAACACATTTCTTGAGATCTGAATGAAGCAAACAGTTATGCAAACCAAAGCCCACCTGGAAAGTTATAGAGGGAATCCAGCAGAATTCCCAGAGTGATGAAAACTGTCTCCAGTTCAGGACTGACTTTTCTGATGGGTGGATCACTTGTCCCCCACCCCTCCCACTGCACCTGCTTCCCCAGGTACTATAATGCCCCCCCTTCCATGTGGCACACATTTTTTAGAGAGGAGAAATCTGCAAAGGGAATAATATAGAGAGGTCCCTCTCTCCATACCCAAGAAACCTTTAGACAGATCACATTCTGAATTCATCAACTTATTTCAGGACTTTATTTTTTACTCTTCCAAGTAAAGAATCTACAAACAATTTACATCAAGCTTTACACAGGGAAAAAAAAAAAAAGGCTACTTTTTTTTTCCAGTGATTATTTCTTTTTTCTTTTTTTCTTTTATGTTATGCTAATCACCATACATTACATCATTAGTTTTTGATGTAGTGTTCCATGATGCATTGTTTGCATATAGCACCCAGGGCTCCATTCAGTACGTGCCCTCTTTAATACCCATCACCAGGCTAACCCATGCCCCCACCGCACTCCCTCAGAGTCCATAGTCTCTCATGGTTCGTCTCCCCCTCCGATTCCTCCCCTTCATCTTTCCCTTCCTACTTAAAAAATAAAAGCCAATAAAAGTGTTGCTGGAAGCACTGTTTTGCTTGCATGTTTTTATTTACATGTTTTTTCTGAAATATTTACAATAAACAAGCTAAATTGAGAAATGTTCTTGCTTCTAGAAAATGACTTTTTCTTTTCCACTTAAAATGAATGTATCATCTGGAAACAGTCTGCTATTTAGTAGAAGAGGCCAAATGCTTTCTCTGGTGCAGCAACCTGTTTTTCTCTTAAGGAAGAGAACTCATTCCTATTCCATGCCTACAAGTAGAACTTTCTGCTCTTCGATACTATTTCCTACAGACAGAGCCTCCTGATGTGGGAGCAAGGGAAAGAGCTAGATCAACAACCAGACTCTGGCCAGATACTGTATGAAAGGAATAGTCTATTTGTCCGAATTAAGCCCTGCTTTTCAAATGGACGAATAGTTGTTTCTCTGAGAGTGAAGAGGACTCGAAACAGAGTGCTTTGGCTTCACTGAGAAATCCACAAATATTTCTCAGAATTTGTTAGCGCTGATGGCGCCAGCAAAACAGAATTAGACTGTCCCTTGGAAACTGGATAGTCTTCCTGAACACGCAATTTACATTGTTTCCTCTAACAGTACATCTGCTTTCCTGCGATAGTAAACATAGTAAACTGTACTCCTGCAAGAACAAAGAGCCCCCACCAGGAATGATATATGTTGAACATTTTCAGTCTATATTTTTCCAACGCGAGCACTCAAGCAGGACTAAACGAAGAGACGCATTCCTAGTTGACACAGAGGACATACTTTGTGTTTTTTGGTGCCAAAACACACCAGAGGATTAGGTGCTAGAATGGAAAATAGTTCTCTCCATTTCCTGATTACTTTCACAGGCATTCTTATTATCTTTAACTTTCCTCTTGTAAAACACGCACACGCACACGCACACACACACACACACACACACAGCACGAGAAATTACTGGGTTCTTTAATTATACCTTATAATAATCTTTATTTCTTGGTTTTCACAGGAAGAGATGACTGCATGAAGTGCTTGGAACTCCTTGCTGCAGGACACAGGGAAGAACTGGAAAGTGTGGGTAGGCTAAGCACGCCAAGGGTAAAATTAGCCTTCGAGCATATGACTACCAGGAAAGCTCTGAACTACCAGAATCAAGATATCATGGGTTGTCATCAGGGAGTAAATCAGGCAATAACTCTTTTTAAATAGACTCAAGATAGGAACTATGTCCTCCGTTCACAAATGTGGGATGGCAACCCGGCAGGTTTTTATATTCCTGTAATCGCTAGACCCCGTGCGTCAGTACTAACATCTGAGTAATTACGAAGCATGACTGGGACAAATTTTATCCTCCTGATGGTCTTGCAAAGCACAAGGTTTGGGAGAACGGGACATCATTGTCATCAATCGCAGATAAGCCCCGCCTCCAGTTAGCATTGGTAATCCATGGGTGACGGGACTCTGTGGGACTCTGGGCTCTCTCTTTTCCCTCTTTCTATCATAGAGGTAAACAGCCAATGGAGGTGGCTGATTTTTCAAAGGTTGTGTGTGTCACAGAGCCTGAGCTAAAATTAAAAAGAGGAAGCTAACGTAAGGCTCATTTTGTGCTTGCCAACTGTCAGTTAAGCTTTGAAACTTAGGGATTTCTATGGTTTGTTACAAAAAAGTACAATCTGATGGGAAAAGAGCAACAGGGAGGGCAGAGTGGTTTATGCTAATCAGAGAGTTGGATGTTATCAAAAGGGCTAGAAGCCTGCAAGGTAAAAACATAAAAGGTTGTTCTCAGCTATCACTCAAAACCATCTTGCAGGTAGATGGAACTTCAAACGGGCTGCTGAGCACATATTTTTACTGTTATGCACAGATCAATGTCAGCAAAGGGAGTCATCCCTCCAATACAAAGGGTAATTTAATAATATTGAAATTTCCTAATATTTGGGTGCATGTTAATTAGGAAAGTGTAGAAAATTTTATATTATAAATCAAATTTTATTTTTTATATTTTATATTATTTATATAATTTACACTTATTTATATACTTTTCTAATTAGTAAAATGTGCCTGAGTGTCCTTAAATGCATTAAGATCTTGAGGAGTTTACTCGATAGTGGCTTTAGTTATGGGAAAAAATAAGAAGAAACTTATCCCTGTTTGGAATTCAGAAGCTGCAGAATAGGTTTGTGGAGTAGAAGCAGAAGTGGAAGCCTAAGCCAAGCGCATTTAGTAATTTTATAAATCCTTTCAAAACAGACGGATTTTAATTTCTGCAAAGTCTTTAAGGGACCAAGCCAGGAATCGATGAGTAACAATGAATAAGAAGTGAGTGAGTTGGATGCCAAGAATAGCTGAAATGACCATCAGATGATGTAGATTCTACTGACTGCCATAAGCCACCCGGGTGACTTCAGCCAGTGAGATTACCAAACAAGATTAACAAAGACTTACTGAGAATCATAGAAGACTTTGTGCATTGGAAGTAACAAAAAGATGAACAAGCTCTGGTTCCTGCCCACAAGAAGCTTACGAGCAGGTGAAGAAGAGAAGACACACAATCACAATGTCTGCATGGCCGAAGGGACTGAGAGCAGACCACACACAAGAACTGAGACCAAGGAAAGGCCCCCTTCACCTACAGAGGGGACAGTGTGAAGAAGAGTTTAATGGAAGAGTACATCTGAAATAAGCCATAAAGAATGGATACATTGCTGACAAGGAATCCTAAAGGCAGAGGACCTTTCAGAAAAACTTGAAATGTGTAGTTATGTTTATGCCCCTCGGGCTGAATTCAGTACCCAGGTGTTTTTAGCCTGGACAAGAGCTCACCAACTTCACCTAATCCTTGGCACTGCCTTTTGGACTCACACCCACTGGCCTTCCTCATTTACAGCATTTGACTGGTTCTGCAGATGTTTGTGTTTAGAGAGTCATAATAGAGAGTCATAATTATCAAGATAAGAGGTCTAGACAGTGTCTTCTAAGGAACAGAAAGAGCCAATTGAAGCTGAGTCGGGAAGCATCAGGATCACAACTATGCCTTAAAGAAATCGGGGGCAACACTGTGGGGGCCAGACTTAAAGAAAGAAGGGGGGAGGCCAAGAGAGACAGACGGTAGTGGAGAGGCAATAATCTGGAGAAGGGACAGTGAGGACCTGTGCAGAGGGCCCATGGGGGCAGAGGGATGGAGACCAAGGGGAGCTATGGATTTCAGAAATGGTTCAGAAATGACTTGATAGCTGGATAACCTGGTGGGGAGTGGTGTGTGTGGAATCCATGATTAACTTAAAACCGTATAGCTTCAGTGTCCAGGTGAATGTTGATGTCACAAACAAAGAGAATAAAGAAAAGGAACAAAATGGATAAGGCAGATAATATATTCAAGGGAGGGATATGGTGAGTCTGAAGAGCTTACAGGGCACTGAAGTAGAAAAGTCAAGAAGAGTTGTTCTCAACCAGGATCAATTTTGCACCTCCCCTCCTGCCACACACTGGGCATGTTTAGAAATGTCCAGAGACATTTGGGGTTGTTATCACTGCGGAGGAGGGGTGTTCTGAGTCTCTAGTACGTAGGGTTCAAGGGTGCTGCTAAACATCCTAAAATGTATGGAACAGTCACCACAAGAAAGAATGAGCCTGCTAAAAATGTCAGTAGCACAGACGTGGAGAAATCCTGGTCTAAAGGAAGTGAGAACTTCCAATCGAGAATTGAAGAAAGTAGGAACAGAGGGAGATGAGAAATTTCACTCATTCACACTGCAGTAAGAGACTTGAGAGAACATTACCTACAATCAAAGTATGTGGGAAAGAAAGAGAAGCAGGTGGTGGACAAAATCCTAGGCAATATCAATACCTCGTTAGCAAAATGAGTTCTTTGGGGTGGGGTAATGTCACAAATCATTTCACACTTATTTTTTAAGTCAACTCTACCCCCAACATGGGACCTGCATTCATAACCCCAAGGTCAAGATTTGCACGCTCTACTGACTGAGCCAGCCACGTGCCCCAAACCCTTTTATATTTAAAATGCAATGACATGATGACTGTTTTCAGAAAGTGTGTACTCAGAAAGATAGATATGAATGAAATGGGGAATCATGGAGAAGATCAGTAATGAATGAACATCCTAAAAAATTAAGCATTGAAGATATATTCCAGTCTGTAGCAGGGAAGCAGTGTATGTGGTCTGCAAATTTGTTATAACTTGGTCACAGAACCACACAGCTGTAACACAAGAAAATTAAGAAAGAGGAAGTTGGAGGAGGAGAAGGGGCAAGGGTGGATTAGAAGAAAAGAAGGAAGGAAGAAACAAAGGGAAACAAAGAAGAGGTGCGGAAGGGGGAAAACGGCAAGACAAGAGAAACGAGGGGAAGGGAGAGAAGGAAAGGAGAACAGGAAAAAAAAGAGAAAAAAGGGGGAAAAAAAGGAGAACAGTAGAGACAACCTCTAAAAGACACAGAATACAGCGCGAGCGAAGTTCTAAAGAACAAGACTCGTAGCCATCCTTGAAAATTTTGCCAAACGCTAATATGGGAATCTATCCCATGAACAGCAAAATCTGCTTCTTGAACAGTATCATCACTGCTTTTCAAAAACTATCTAACACAAAATGACGAAACAGTAAGCAACACCTGTACAATTCTCCAGTACTTAAATAAATTTTGCTGTGACTCTGCTCCACTAGGGCTTGCCAGAGGTTGGGAGGCCTGGAGAGGGACAGGAGATGGGGAGGTAGTGGGGTGCTCCAAAGTGAAGGAATGTGGAAGGATGCATCATAGCCACCTTGGCAGCCTTAGACTGCTGAGCAAAGGCAAAGGAAGTTTGCGAGAAACAGCTAGAAGATGGTCTTTTCCCATTCAAATTGTTATGGGGCCCACAAATACTAGGTATGCCTGGAAACCAAAAGAGGCATCACTGACCCAGAAAGAGGGTGAAGAACATGTGCACAGTGTTGAGCCAGATAGATCTTGAATTCCAAACTTGGCTCCACCATTGGCTAGTTTGATGCTGTTTGCGAGTAGCAGAATGGCTCGGAAACTTAGCTTCTTTCCGGTCAAGTGTGAATGGTAGGCTTCCCACGCATGCTGTGATGTTTAAAGGACACCATGTATGTAAAGTGTCAACCCAAATAAAACACATTTAATAAGGTTGCACATTTGAAAACTGAAATCTTCACTTTTGTAAATGAACAAGTAACTTTTATGAACTGAGAAAACTGGGAGTGGCCTTCAGAATGCTAGTCAAATTTCCTCCTTTAGCTGATAGGAAAATTGGAGAAGGAAATGAAGAGGCTATTATGGTTTGGATGTATGTGGGCCAAAAGAGACCTTAATTAAAGGCAGGTTATTCATTTTTTTAATATAAGATGAAGGTAGAGTTAGAAAATTAGAGTCCATAGTTATATACATATGTGTATATATATATATATATATAGAAACATACATTTTATATGTATATGTACATATGATATACAAATTACATATGCATATATTAGAAATAACAGAACTTCTCCGAGGATGCTCTATTATTGATGCCTAGCATCATCCAGCAGAAAGTTGTCCTTAACTTTTCTGTGAACTTCACTAGACTATATCTCCCACATTCACCCCTTTGTAAATACATCCCATAAAGTTCTTGGGCACCTCACAGAGTACCAAATAAAAGAGTTTTAGGAATAAACTGGTGATTATAAAGGATGTGCTTCCCCCAAGCTACAGTCAGGTCACTTACCTGTCTAGGAGCAAGTTAGGAGCAAATAGGAGCTTCCCTGGGTGCTCCATGGAGCGCCAGACAAGTCCAATCATCAGGATCTCTAGCCAGGCACATTCCAGAAGGTGGACTTGATCATGGAGGCTCAAATCGACAAAGCCTAAAACAAGACAAGAAAACCCTGCTGACTTAAAATGAAAAGTCATCATTACCAATGAAATGAATGCAACCAGGCATCTATTTCCTATTAGATGGTATGGCATGTAATGGAAGCACACTGGATAGGAAAGTTAAGTAACTATTTCTAAATCTAGTATATCAATGAACATTAATGTAGCAGCAAGTTTCTTGGTGCCTGAGTGTCACATCTATAGAAATATACTAATTTACACAACCCACTTGGCTATTTATAAAGTTCTATACTTAGTGTTAAAACTTATTATCTTAGACATTGTTTTTTACTTAGACATCTCTAAGAGCCCTATGTGATTACTATATTTCATTTCTGATTCAGTCGCAGATATTTAGGTACAAGAAATTTATTTTTATTTTTTATTTTTTTTAAAGATTTATTTATTTGACAGATAGAGACAGAGTGAGAGAGGGAACACAAGCAGGGGAAGCGGGAGAGGGAGAAGCAGGCTTCCCGCGGAGCGGGGAACCCGACACGGGGCTCGATCCCAGGACCCCGGGATCATGACCTGAGCCGAAGGCAGACGCTTAATGACTGAGCCACCCAGGCGCCCCCAGGTACAAGAAATTTAAACTATTTGTCTTAAACCAAAGACCAAAGTCACTAAATTTCTTTTTCTTTGTTTCATCACTAAGCCATGCTCTTTTTTTTTTCACACCGTGTGAAAGAAAGCCTAATGAAATACCATGTGTAAATACATAACTTGGGGGAGAATAAGTCAGATGAATAAAGTTGACATTATAATTACTTCTAGTAAGAAATACGAATGTGCCTTTGTTTGATAAAGGCTTTAATGGGTGATTAAAATGTTTCCTAATCATTACTGACAATATGGCAGATGCCTAATGATAATAATAATAACAACAACAATAAGCGAGAGGAGGAGAAGGGGGGAAGGGGGAGGAGGAAGAAGAAGAAGAGGAGGAGGAGGAGGAAAATGGCCAACTTATTGAGCCCTTACTACAGTTTTGAAGTACTAAACAATTAGCTGATCATTTCTGATGCATGGATGGGCCATCCTTACTGCTAAGTAGGTGACTAACCATATAGAGAACCCCCAACTAGAGAAAGACCTCAGAGTCTTTGCCCCCTGGAGTCATCATCCCCTAATCAAACCTCACCAATTCTATCTTTGAAGTAACACTAAAATTCTTCCTCTCCTTTCTATAGTCCCACTGTTACTATTTTAATTTAATTCCTAAGAGTCATCTTTCTGACTTTTGTAAATCAACATAATTATTTTGAGACTTACCCATGGTCTTCCATGTATGAATAGTTGATTCTTTTTATCGCTGAGTGGTATTCCATTGTATGGAAATATACAATAAATAAATGTAATTTGCTGATCCTTTCATTGGACATTTGGGTTGTTTCCAGTCTGGGGCTATTACAAATAAAGCTTTTATGAGCAATCTATGTACTAATTTTTTGTATGAACATAGGCTTTCATCTTTGGGGGGTAAATACTTAAGAGTCCAATGGCTGGATCATATAGTAGGAGTATATTTCACTTTTTAAGAAATTGCTAAATTGTCCATTTTATATTCCCACCAACAATAGATGAGAGCACCAGTTGCTCCACATCCTCACCGATACTTGGTATGGTCAGTCTTGTTTTTTTTATTATTTAAAAAAATTTTTTTATTTAAATTCAATTTAGTTAACATATAGTGTATTATTAGTTTCAGGAGTAGAATTTCTTTTTAATTATAGATATTCCAGTAGATGTACAGAGGTATCACACTGGCTCTGTGGTTTTAATTTGGATTTCCCTAATAACTAATGATGTCGCACATCTTTTCAGGTGCTTCTAACAGATCATTATCATACATTGTACTGATGTTAATTATGCATTTATCTGTAAATTCTGCTAGCCTGCATATTCATCAGAAGCACTAGATGCATTATCAAATTCTGCTTTTTAAAATCCATATTTGTCAAAAAAAAAATCCATATTTGTCGCACCTTCTCCTACATCAATCAACCGTTCCAAGGACCATAATAGTGTAGACTTTCTCAGAACAGGTATCTTCCCATTGGAAAAAGTGGGTTTCACTCATTTAAAGCAGGGCTTGCAACCGGAGGAAAAATGGGTAGCTCTGTTCATTTAAAAAAAAAAAAAAAAAACAACCAAAATATTAAAACACAGTGACTGGGTTTCAGGCCTCCTTGATAGAAAAAGGAACAGGTATCTGTCTGTACAACCCCCAGATATTTACCTCTGGAGTACACTGGGTTTAAAATGGACTAAACTTGTTCTGGAAGAAACACTGCCTGAGGCAATAGGAAATGTTTTTTGTTTTTTTTTTCAATACCCAGTGCAGTGTCTAATGGGATAAATTGACTCCAGTGAGCAGTACTTAAAAGGAAAGCTCTCAAGGAAGTTTTAATTCTCTAAGATTTTACCCCGATCTTTTGGGTAAAGCCTCAGAATAGCAATGTAAATGGACACTGTCAATTAAGCTCACTTTCAGAAATATTAACATTCAAAACTGATGTCTCCTGAGATGCCTGGGTGGCACAGTGGGTTGAGCGACCGACTCTTGGTTTCTGCTCAAGTCATGATCTCAGGGCTGTGAGATTGAGCCCTGTGTTGGACTCCACGCTCAGCATGGAGTCTGCTTGAGACTCTCTCTCTCCCTCTCCCCCTCATGCTCTCTCTCACTCACTCTCTCTTTCTCTCTCTCAAATAAATAAATCTTTAAAAAAAAGTGATGTCTTCTTTCATGACATTCGCTGTTTTACATGGGAAAAAATACAATCATGTGATAATGTCATCCATGATGATATGTACACCATGTTATTCAATACCCTCCAGAAACCTCAAACACACACAGGATGAGATTGGGGAGTATCTTTTGAGAGAACCACAGCTGGTCACACAACCATTTGATTTTGGAAAACCAAAGGAGTATTTTCTGGTAACAACCTTACATATTAAACTGAATCATACTTTTTAATTCTCGCTTCAAAACTTCAGTGTGGGGCACCTGGGTGGCTCAGTCGTTAAGCGTCTGCGTTCGGATCGGGTCATGATCCCAGGGTCCTGGGATTGAGCCCCACATCAGGCTCCCTGCTCCGCGGGAAGCCTGCTTCTCCCTCTCCCACTCCCCCTGCTTGTGTTCCCTCTCTCGCTGTGTCTCTCTCTGCCAAATAAATAAATAAAATCTTAAAAAAAGAAAAAAAAAACCTCAATGCTATTTAAGTCTGACACTTTTAGTGGTCTCTTGGGTGCCTCAGAAGCTCACCATAACCATTTGTACCACACAAGTCTGGTGATTATGAAATCTGTCTGAAGTATGTCTGCTAGCAATAGTTTTCAGTCTGGGTCTAGCAAAATTGCTGGGGCCTTCTGTGGAGATGATGTAGATCTCTCAAAAAGAAATAGTCTCTTTAGTTATCTTTCCCAGCTGTGCACACTGCCTTCAGACAAGGGTTATTGTACCTCTTGCACAGTGCCCTTTGCAAGTTCCTGGGCAGGGGTGGCAGTGGGGGCGCAAAGATGACTATCAATCAACCTTCTTGACGAATGTGAAGGCTACTAAAGACTGTCCATTAAAGACTTTAAATTCATAGCCAGTGGAGATCAATAATGTACTAAATCCCACACAAAATTATATTATCTATCAACAGACATCAAGTTTCAATCCTTAGCTTTTTCCTTATAAACAAGAGGAATGATCCAATGTGCAGTTTCAACTGGATCTGCTATAATAACATAAAGGCATTCCACAAGGTCTTTCTTGAACACTTGAAAGTGTTGCCAATATGAAGATGGGAGGGGGAAGCATTTATGGGATATGAATAGAGGCATCAGTGACAGATATTCTTACAGGTGACATAGTGAGAGATGATTCACCTCCCATCACTTGGGGTCTCACGTCTTAGTGACAGGGACAGTGACAAGGGGCCCTGGGCCTGCGGAATCCACACCAGTGGGACAGAATGCATACCTAAAAAGTAATAACAATAGTTTATTGAGACCAAGGGAGATCAGATGTAAGGAAATCTCATTTTATAAAATAGAATTTCAAAGGAAAGCAAACATGGGTCTTTTCCTCCAGCCCACATTCACAGATCGAGTAATAGAGTATCTAGAGATGGAATATCCTGGAAGACAGAAATGCCTCACCTCCTACTCCCCACCCACTAGGTGGGCAGGGATCTAATGAAGTTGAGGGAGGTCTCTTTCACAGAGAAATAACCCCTTATACATACAACTGGCTCATTATCTCTAGCTTCAACACCACATAAATACATTCCTGCCTTCTGTCCTCCATTATAAAATAATTGTTTTTCCTCCAAGATTTTTATCTTAGTTTTAACTGTGAAAGGACCTCATAGCATGCCCTCCTCTTTCCCTTGGGCCTCATGAGACCCTAAACCCTCTTCCCCACTCTGTCGGAGTCGGCCAGACAAATTACTTAATTTGCCTTGGCACACAGGAGATCCTTCAAGCCTCACCCTCCCTTATGGGGTATGACGTGGCTCTTAGAAATGACATTGAAAAGTGTGCTGAGATGCTTAGGCAAAATGACTATTATAACATGAATGCTTGTGAAGTTCTGCACTGCAGTGGGGTAAAAGGTAAATCACACTGGCTCTTCAGGATAAGCATGAGGAAAAATAAGCACTATGGTAATTATAGTTCTTATTTCCATGGGATAAATCTATAGAGATGCAAAGTGAGGTAGAAACCTTGTGGAAGAAAAAAAGCAACCAGAAACCAGGTGGTTGGTTCCCTTAGTAAATCCACTGGAAAAAATATTAGTTTTCTGACCTTCAGAAAAAATTAATCATGTTCTCAGTCATATGATGACCCCAATGTTCTCCAAAATGTCACTTATGAAATTGCCTATTAAATGCTTTTTGTATTGCTTTAACTCAATGGGAGAAGATTTAAATAATTCATCTCTTCCTCTGGATGCCAAAAACTCAGTGAAGAAGGAGAAGATGAAGAAGAATGAGAAGGAGGAAAAGGCGGGGGGGGGGAAGGAGGAGAAGAAAGGGGGGAGCAGAAGAATGGAACATGAGACTATAGCAAAAAGACAGCAACAAGCAGAACAAAATTGGGGATTTCTGGGAAAAAGCCTATAGAACAGATAATACCAAAGGAACCTAGATCCCAGTTCAAATGCTGAGCAGCAGTCTTCATGCCCTCCATTTGTAATATTATTTTTTTCTCCAGAAAACGGTCACTTGATATCATACTATGGACATGTACCCCATGATATGACGTCCCGCCTCCAAATAAAATCCTAGATCCTCTTTTTATGCAGTCCCATTATAGAGACCCATTAAAACTGTGATTTCCATTCTATAACTCTTGAAGCATATCCACTAATATACAAGCACTGAAAAATTTTTAAGAAATGAGCTGAACCCATTTAAACATTGTCATGCACCACTCTTACCAAATATATAGCACTTTTACAAAGTAAAATAAATGGCAACAGATTATCAGTTGTTTAGAAATATTGAATGACAATGCAAGAGCATGGGCCCCCTCCCCAGACTGCCCTACATCACCATGTCTGTGTGTATTCCGGCTTTCCTCTGCTATAATAAAGGGAAGTATGCAGAGGCCCCCCTCTGGCACAATATCACTTACCCAATGCTCTTATGCAAACATCATACTAATAGACATCCAATTGCCAATACCAAGCTGACACTTTCTTGAGGCTACAATAGCCCTCAATTCTTAGGCCCGATTACAAGGTATTTCCAGCATGGGATTTTTTTATTATGGGGAGGGTACACCCTCCTCCCATCCTCCCAACAGAATGAAGAGGAGAGAAGTAATGAAAAGAGTGTGAGCTGAAAAGTCAAGTAGACCTGGCTTGAAGTTCTTCTGTGGCCTACAGCCAGTTACTTAAGATCTCTGAAAGCTCTTCACATCTGTAAAATGCAGATGGACTGACCTACCACTTCAGGTTATTGTAAAAATTAAGGAGTTGGCAGATGTCCCAGAGTACCAGAGTCCTACTCAGTGAATATTCATTCTGCTTCCTATTCATCCCAATAGGCCTGGAACTTCTTCCTAATAGAAGGGAACATGACTTTTGCAAAGCACCAAGAGAAATGTTTTGTTTCAAAATATTTTAGATTTAGAGCTTCAAACTTAAATTGGGCACTTTGTGTTTGCCCTGACTAAGTCATGTTGTGTTTTCTGTTTATATTTTTCTTTTTATTTATATACAAAAATAACCTAATAAAAAGGATAAAAGACTTCCTGGACATCAAACAGCTCTTACAAAACAACGTTTTCATGATTTAAAAGTGGAGGGAACAAGAGCATGTGGATTATATTTCTCCTAAAATACATATGCAAAGAAATGAGAAAAGAAAGCACATCTGGGGTTTTATTACACTCAAAGCATTTCAAGATGTTTAGCAAATCCAGAATGCAGCTGTATTTGCACACCCCAATAAATGGTCGATGGTTTTCTACTGAACTCAGCAGACTTCCACACTGTGTTTGCTGCTCCTTATTTGCCTTGAGCGAGAATAAAACTTGCCCTGTGGTGACGACCTGCCTTGGGAAATAAAATAGCGTTCTCGAGGCAATACTCAACAATAAAAACCAGTGGTAAGTGAAGAGCTGAATGTGACAAATTTGATATTTTAAAAATATGTCACATTTAGCATAGTTGATAGCCAATTAATTTGAGTTGAGGTTGAAGAATTCAGGGCAGAGTTTCTAAAGTAAACAAAAGTAGTGCTTTTTAAATGAATGTTGTATATCTCGAATGCCCCTTATTAAGATGACTATAGTTTGAAAGAATTACAGATGATGAGGTCATGATATCTATATATATCCACAAACTTTCCAATCTTGACTCTGTAGCCTGACAAGGGTACCATGTTTTGACATAATATAATGAAGACATTTATGACATCATTAATAATTCAACTATGGTTGGGTTTTTTTTTAAAGATTTATTTGAGAGAGAGAAAGCGTGTGCACGGCGGGGGTGCAGAGGGAGAGAGAAAATCTCAAGCAGACTCCCTGCTGAGCATGGGGCTCAATCCCAGCACCCAGAGATCATGACCTGAGCCAAAATCAAGGGTCAGACACTTAATCGACCAAGCCACCCAGGCACCCCAACCGTTGTTGGGCTTTAACCACCATCCGCCACACTACATATAGCCATTATAACGCTCCTTTGAAAAATTATTAGACTTACCCATGGAAATGTATTCAGACTTCAGAAATTTTCTAGCATTTTTTTCCCTGCTCTGGACAATAGGCTAGATTTTTTTTTTTTTTTTTACAGTAGGTTCTATGTCCAATGTGGGGCTTGAACTCAGGATCCTGAGATTAAGAGTCTCATGTTCTACCAGCTGAGCCAGCCAGGTGCCCCCTGGACTTTAGGCCAGATTTATTGTTTAGTCATCATAAACACTTCTAGGTATGGATTTGTGTGTGCCATAGCTTATGGTTACATTTTACTTACCTGCCAATATTTGATTATGTTTTACACATCAACACATAGGATATGAAAAAAGTATATGGAAATAAATTGTGTCTGATCTAGAGAGGTAATTATAGAACTTCTCTGATTAGCAAAAAAAGTAGAGCTATACTGAAAAGCAGCTCAAAATCTTAAGGTTTAGAATTATATATTGTATCAGAGGCGCCTGGGTGGCTCAGTCATTAAGCGTCTGCCTTCGGCTCAGGTCATGATCCCAGGGTCCTGGGATCGAGCCCCGCATCAGGTTCCCTGCTCAGCGGGAGGCCTGCTTCTCCCTCTCCCGCTCCCCCTGCTTGTGTTCCCTCTCTCACTGTGTCCTCTCTGTCAAATAAATAAATAAATAATCTTAAAAAAAAAAGAATTATATATTGTATCATATGTAAAATAATTACAACACAAAGAAGGAAATTATTCTTGACCTTAAATAGGAGCTTCATAAGATATTTCCCTGAACTTTTATTTAGCAATTTTGTTGATGACACAGTTTTAAATGGCCAGATACATATTTTCTTATTTTTCTAAGGCTGGATAGATCTTAATTCTGATCACAGCATTGTGAAATTGTGAATATTTTCTTTTTAAAAATTATGTTCTCAGTTTTGAATATGTCATTGCATCTTTGGGAAAGGGATAGATGAAGCTATTGGGCTATGTCCCTCATATAAGCATTCATTTATTCTGCAAATTTCTCTCTAAATTTAATAATAAGAAAAGGTTTTCTTCTCCTAAAGAATTGATGTGTTCCTTTTGTTGGAAAGTAAGAACAACAGGGCTTACTACAGACTGCATGAAGCCCTATGTCAGGAAGTACAGACATAAATACCATATCCAAAGGCAATAACAATTTTACCTGTTTCCTGGGAAAATGACTGCCTTACTTTTGACTGTACTACTGAATTACAAGGTACCTCCTATCAGACTTTGCCAAGTAGATAGAGGAATAAATCATTAAAATATATATGTTTGTTTCCACAAACACATAACTATTCCCCTTTATTTTTTCTTTCTATTCAACAAAAAATAAGTTATGTGATGACAGATAAGGAAGTGGTTTGTCAGGAGAAAAGAATTAATCTCACAACTATATCCGACTCCAAAAAGAAAAATAAGTCAAGACTTTCATATATCAGGATTAGACTTGGGGATCAAAAAAAAAAATGTCCCTCAGAGAAAACAAAGCAGATGGCGACTCTACCTTGTTACCAACCCCATCTGTATTACACTCAGAGCCTTGGTTTATGAAGAGATGGTTGTCATGACAATAAGCATTTGAGAAGAGTTCTGGAGAAGCTGATGGATTTAAGAGTGTCTCCTAGCTTCCCACTTTTTGAAGCACACACACAAAAAAACATTCCCTCCGTCCACCAAATAAACAATTCTATTACTTCTTGTATTGGCTACAATTATCCTCTATTGACAGTATACATTTTTTGTACTCTCTCATGTCAAAATCCTCCTTGGAGGCACAGGAAAGCTCTTTACTCTGCTACAGCACAGCTTGAAGGTAAACTAGTCTTTTATTTTTATTCAGCAAGGGCAACGGTATTAACTACAGCTTAATTTTTTTTTCCTTACCAGCTCAGAAAAAAATCAATTTCAGCTTAAATGAAGAAGGGGGAAAAAAGTAAAAGAAATTATTTTCCAGTTTCTGAGAGTAGATTGCAAACTAAAGAAGGAAAAAATTAATAAACTATAAAGTAAAGTACTTAAGCTTGTCCTTTGACGTGCTTGGCAAATGCACAGGAAGGCCAGCACTGTGGAGCGGCGCTAGGTTCGCTCATGAAGAGCATGGATTGGCTGTGTTTGAAAAGTCAACAAGCACTTGTACCTTGGAACATACATTTTTTCCTATCTACTTAGAAGCAGACCTACAGAAGCATTTCAAATACTATTGTCATCAGTCTGAGTTTTCCGGATAACTGTATGCTCCCGGGAAACACTACAAATGTCAACACAAACACTGAGAGGGAAGCAGACAGTTCTTTTTAAGCAAGTCCCCTAAACAAATGGACAATGATGATTTCCTCCTCCTATGTGCTCCCTGCCTAAGCCCCTCAGTGAAACCAAAATTGATGATTATCTTACAGCCTTAGGGAGTGTTTTCTGACATACACACACACACACACACACACACACACACACATTTGCTAGAGGAACACCCATTATTGCCAATGACCCAGGGACATCTAGTTCTAGAATGAATTAGGAGCAAAAAAGAGGCTTATTCTCTCATTGTTTTTACTTAAATTCAGAATATTAAAATGGGAGTCTTCCAAGGCAAAATCACCAAGAAGTAACAGAAATGCTGAGTAGCAAATCATATAACAACACTGTCTCTGAGAAACCAGAGGATAAGGCACGGGACCCCATTCCAAGAACAGGTAGGCAGTCCTAAGTCTGAGGTCAGTGGGGACCTGAGAGTCTCACAAGCACACGGGGGATTTATTTAGAAAAGTGTGCTTCCTCCCTTCCAGTCTTCCCACAGCTCCCCACCTCTCACATTCTTGCTATTAACTTACACAAATTTCAGCCCCAAAGAGAACAAACAACAAAAAGGAAAAAGAATCATTTCAGCCTCCATCCCAGATCTGAAGTCAGTTATCAGATCTTGCCAGGCCATTAAATAACCATGCTAAAAATAAGGTGGGTAGCTAGGAAAACCTATAAGAGAGATTCTCTAAATGCTAATTACCTTCAAAGCAAGAACTATTTCATTTCTTAGTTCAACACAGCCCTTGGCTTGGTGTTCGGTTCCATCAACAATGTTGACTCCCTATGAATTACAACAGGAACTACAACAATATTTCCTAATAAAAATAAATAGTAACTGTATTAGTTTTGTAGAGCTGCTATAACAAAGTACCACAAACTGGGGAGCTTAAAAAAAAAAAAAAAACAGAAATCAGGAAACAACAGTTCTGGAGGCCAGAAGTCTGAAATCAAAATGTCAGCAGGGCCATGCTTTCTCCAAAGATGCTAGGGAAGACTCTGTTCTATGTCTTTGTCTTAGCTTCTGGTGTTGCTGGCAATCCTTGGCATTCCTTGGCTTATAGATTCATCATTCCAATCTCTGCCCCCATCATCACGTGATGTTCTCTGTGTGTCTTTGTATCTCTTCTCTTTTTATAAAGACTCCAGTCGTATTGGATTAGGGCCCACACTAACTGAATATGATCTCATTTTAACTTGATTACATCTGCAAAGACTATTTCTAAGTAAGGTCACATTCACAGGTACTAGAGATTAGGACTTCAACGTATCTTTTGGGGAGATGCAATTTAACCCACAACAATAACAAACTGTAAACACTGTACCTCTTACGTGGTCATGCTCAACATTCACCAAATACTATTGAGCATCTCCAATATATATAAACCCGGCATGAGGCTGGGTACTGTGAACACAGAGATGGGACAACATTCTCATTCTCAAAAAGGTCACAGTCTATAAAAGAATCAAGAAAAATGTCATAATACAATAATGACATGTGTTGAATGCCAACATAAGGAAAATATCTGAGCAGTGGGCACCTTTAATCTTTGAAACTAGAGAAAAGGTGATTCCTGGGGCACCTGGGTGGCTCAGTCGTTAAGCGTCTGCCTTCAGCTAGGGTCATGGTCCCGGGGTCCTGGGATCGAGCTCTGCATCGGGCTCCCTGCTCAGAGGGAAGCCTGCTTCTCCCTCTCCCCCTCCCCCTGCTTGTGTTCCCTCTCTGGCTGTGTCTCTCTGTCAAATAAATAAAAGAAAGAAAGAAAGAAAGAAAGAAAGAAAGAAAGAAAGAAAGAAAGAAAGAAAGAAAGAAAGAAA
>NW_027397068.1:65911123-65911688 GCF_003265705.2 Callorhinus ursinus | reverse complement strand
AAAGAAAGAAAGAAAGAAAGAAAGAAAGAAAGAAAGAAAGAAAGAAAAAGGCGAATTCCTTAGGTACAACATATGCTTTCCCCTCTTCCCAGTACACTCTTATTTAATGACTTCAACTCCCTCAGCAACAAGATTAAGTTCTTATTCCTACAGTAGCTCTTCTCTGTATCAGTGCTTATTTGCAAATTCATCTCTCTCACGGGACTGGAAACAGACTGAGCACAAAAACTATGTCTTGATGACATTATACCTGCAGTACTTAATGTCATACCTGGCTGAGAAAAAGCCCTTAAATAAGTATTTGTCAAATAAACAGGGGGGAATAGGTAAATAAATGCATGAGATAAAATGAGCGTAAATGAATTATCTTCTGCAATTTGAAGGACTTCCTGGAAGAAGATCTCCAGTTTCTCAGTGAAGCAGAGATGAGAAGAACAAGGAAGTGACAGGGTAGGATGTTGGAAGAGCATAGTGGAGGACTGAGCATAGTGGAGGACTGAACATAGTGGAGGACTGAACAGAGTGGAGGACTGAGCAGAGTGGAGGACTGAGCATAGTGGAGGAC
>NW_027397068.1:65832081-65911113 GCF_003265705.2 Callorhinus ursinus | reverse complement strand
AGTGGAGGACTGAGCATAGTGGAGGACTGAGACGGTTGCTGTGGAAATAGGAGGAAGGCAAGAGCAAGGGGAATTGTGAGAGAGAGAAAGACCAAAAGAGAGAAAGAGAGAGAATGCACTGGACTGGCAAGTAGAATATTTGGGAAACCGCTATTGGACTCTCCAATCCAACTAAAAATCAGTCTAAATATGATCATAGAACAAAATATTAATGTATCTTTCCCTTTAACCAGAAAATTGTCCTTTGGAATATAGTGTCATTTACATCCTAAAAATTCAGTATAATCTATGTGGAGACCCAATTTTTTAAGGAGCAAAGGAGTGAAGCATGGAGCACTGGGTGTTATACAAAAACAATGAATCATGGATCACTATATCAAAAACTGATGATGTATTGTATGGTGACTAACATACATAATAAAATAAAATTTTTGAAAACTAAAAAATAATAAATACCCAATGTATTTTTTCCTACAAAGAAAAAGAAAAGTATTTAGTAACATTCCTAAATACAGTACTCATTGGAGTACTTAAAAGCATGAATTAATTACAGAAAAATTAATTGCTTCATTCTTTGGAACACCTACTACGTGTCAAGCATATATTGATGTTAGGGACAAAAAAAATTGAATGTCTTGGTCTATGACGTCAAAGCTAAGAGAGAGGAACAGTCCAATTAAAAAATGATTGGAAAACAGTATCTAAGACCACATTGGAAGACTATCCAGGATTCACTGCACACAGTACTGGCACCTAATCCAGAGATGTAAGACTTCCTCAGATTTCTAATTCACATTTCCATAGAATACTTGATGGAAAAGGAGGCAATGCGACAGAGGGACCAGAGGTATGGCATGACCCTGAAACTGTCCCTACACCAGACATGCAGGGATACAGAACTTAGAGGGAGGAAGGAGTGGTCAGAAATGTGGCTGTAGAAGGAAGAAGGAGCCAGGGGGTGCTCAGAAGTTGTGGCTTCAGCCTTGAGGCAAAGAGATACCATTGAAACATTTTAAAAATAGGAGTCTCAGCTAGGGTGAAGGCAAGGAGAATGAATAGAGACTAACTGCTGAGATATCAAGGAAGGAGAATTCACTGAATTTAACAAATGAGGGACGAAAAGAGGAGGCGGAGTCAAGGATCTCTAAAGTGTCTGGCCGGTGTGATTGGCCATGGTGACGGGCATACATAAGGAAGAGAAGGCTCATGGGGAAGGCAGTGAGCACCAGCTTGAATATGTTTCATCTAAACTTCCTGAAGAGCAAGCATGGAGAAAAGTCTAGTAGATTGATGAAGTAAGCCAAGAGGCCTGGGGAAGCCTCAAGTCACAGATTGGGTATGATCAGGAAAGAAGTAAAAACTGAAATCATTGGGGATGGGTGGTACCACTTACAAGGGGTATGCAAATGCCAATGCATCAAAATAATAACCATTTTTTTCATACTGAAAACAATGACTTTGTTACTTTAACTTAAAAAATAAAACCTTTTTCATTCAGAGACTATTTCTAAAGTTAATAATAATAATAATAATAATAATAATACAGCATGGGTCTGGCATGTGCTATCCTTTCTTTGTACTTATTACATCCAACGCTGTTAAACAGAAGTTCAAAAAAGGAAAAATAAACATCTGTTATCCACTGATTCTGAAAAGGATCAACTATAGCCACATCTGTGGCTTTTTGTCAAAATACCTTCAATAATAAGAATTCATAAAGGGCATAAAATACATTATCTCTTGATCATTCCCGCTTTGGGTGATGCAACACTTTTACTTTCTCAAATAGGAGATTAACTTCAGAAGATCACTACGTTCCTCCTCTTGAATCCAGAGGAGGTCCTGAGGGGATACAGGGTCTCAGCTCTGAGGAGCCTCATGCAGCTGGAGGCCTGAGTTTGTGTTCTCCCTCCCCACTGGCCTTCTGAAGGTGCACTTAAGCGGCAAATGCAGCCTCGCCTTAGCAATGATGTCATTTCATGCCTCGCAGCCGACCTTGCACCAGCTTCCTCTTTGAGGGGAGCTGAATGTCACTGAGCTGCCCCAACGGGTGCCAGCCCTGGAGCTGGCCATGCCCTCCCCTGAGGGGAGCGAGGAGAGCCACTGGCACAGTTTTTTTCTCACAAAACTGGCAAGCAAGATGACAGCATGGAATAAAATTTGAAGAAAATAAAACTTAAAATTACTTTGTCTATTTTGAGTTCTTGGAAATAAAAGAATGTGGAACAGAATTATTTTTTTCTTCTTAAACAGAAGTTCTCTTTATTTTTATAAATTAAAATTAAAGAGAATATCCATAATTTTGTATTAGTCAGATTTCCAACCTACATTACATTGTCATAAAACCAAAGGGAAGAACTTTCTCTATCTATCTATCTATTTATCTATCTATCTATCTATCTGGTCTTTCTCTTCTTACCACCTATGAAGCAGTTAGGAAATTCTCTAGGGAACAATGGTCTAAAATTCCTCATCACACTTTCAATATCTCTAGTGCTATAGTCAGCTTCTCAAATCAGCTTCCAATACAGAAAGAGGAATTAAGCCAGAAATGGAAATGGACATGAAGGTGGTTCCTTTGATTCACAGAAATTGTGCTTATCAGCACGAACTTGTCTTATATTTAGCAATGAAAATATACTTTGTCTTCAAGGTTGCAAAATCTCTTGTTCTAAGTATTTCAGACTACAAATAAGAAAATCTTAAGATCATTAAAAAAACAAAACAACCTCCTCCCAACACACACACACACACACACACACACACACACAAACCAATAGCACATAGACCACATTAGAAGCAAAGTTCAGGAATATTTGGCAAGGCAGAGGAATTGATATCTTTTCTTGGATATGAAGACATACAGGTGCCATCACTGAAATGACATATGTTCTTATTCTCGCTCATGATGACAAGATTAGTGATGGTCCAAAAAGAGAATGGGCTTAATCCAGGAAGTCACTGACTGGGTTCCAGTTTGCTCAGGCAATGCTGGAGTAAAGAAAAGCATGAACAGAAGTACCACCTTCCAACTTCATCAAGATAAAAAGCTTTTGCACAGCAAAAGAAACAGTCAACAAAACCAAAAGACAACCGACAGAATGGGAGAAGATATTTGCAAATGACATATCAGATAAAGGGCTAGTATCCAAAATTTATAAAGAACTTCTCAAACTCAACACCCAAAGAACAAATAATCCAATCAAGAAATGGGCAGAAGACATGAACAGACATTTTTCCAAAGAAGGACATCCAAATGGCCAACAGACACATGGAAATGTGCTCAACATCGCTCGGCATCAGGGAAATCCAAATCAAAACCTCAATGAGATACCACCTCATACCAGTCAGAATGGCTAAAATTAACAAGTCAGGAAACGACAGATGTTGGCGGGGATGCGGAGAAAGGGGAACCTTCCTCCACTGTTGGTGGGAATGCAAGCTGGTGCAACCATTCTGGAAAACAGTATGGAGGTTCCTCAAACAGTTGAAAATAGAGCTACCATATGATCCAGCAATTGCCCTACTGGGTATTTACCCCAAAGACACAAAGGTAGGGATCCGAAGGGGTACGTGCATCTCGATGTTTATAGCAGCAATGTCCACAATAGCCAAACTGTGGAAAGAGCCAAGATGTTCATTGACAGATTAATGGATAAAGAAGATGTGGTATACACACACACACACACACACACACACACACACACACACACACACAATGGAATATTATGCAGCCATCAAAAGGAATGAGATCTTGCCATTTGCAACGATGTGGAAGGAACTGGAGGGTGTTATGCTGAGCAAAACAAGGCAATCAGAGAAAGACATGTATTATATGATCTCTGATATGAGGAGTTCTTAATCTCAGGAAACAAACTGAGGATTGCTGGAGTGGGGGGTGGGAGGGATGGGGTGGCTGGTTGATAGACATTGGGGGAGGGTATGTGCTATGGTCAGCACCATGAATTGTGCAGGACTGTTGAATCACAGATCTGTACCTCTGAAACAAATAATGCAATATATGTTAAGAAAAAAAAAAAAAGAAGATAGCAGGAGGGGAAGAATGAAGGGGAGTAAGTCAGAGGGGGAGACAAACCATGAGAGACGATGGACTCTGAAAAACAAACTGAGGGTTCTAGAGGGGAGGGGGTGGGGGGATGGGTTAGCCTGGTGATGGGTATTAAAGAGGGCACGTTCTGCGTGGAGCACTGGGTGTTATGCGCAAACAATGAATCATGGAACACTACATCAAAAACTAATGATGTGATGTATGGTGATTAACATAACAATAAAAAAATTTTAAAAAAAGAAGTACTACGTTCCAGGAAGACCTAATTATGAATTATGTTTCACATTTGTATAAAGAGAAAAATGTCTGTTGGCTACCTTCTTAGAGTTCCATGTTTTTCAATAGGATTTTTAATGTTTCAAATGTAGAATGAGTTATGAAGATGCAGGATGTGAGGGGAGAGATAATGAGGCTGAGGGTTTTGCTGATAATGGATTTGCCACTTACTAGGTACATGACCTTGGGTGAATTATTTCATCTCTAGTGCCTAGCACAGTGCCTCTCTTGATGTATGATCTGTGAATATTTTTTGAATGAATGAATTGCCCTGGGCTTCACAGTTACTTTATCTACAAAGTCAGAATGATAATAATAGCCCTGTAATACGTTATGATGACAACTTAAAAGTATATAAAGAACCTATCATATTGCTTAGAAAATACTGGCAGTCAACAAATAACTGGTCGCTGCCATTGCTTTAGTTCCTTTTTGTTTTTTTTCCAAAGATTTTATTTTTTTAAGTAATCTCTATATCCAACACGGATGGATATAGACTCTAACTCACAACCCCAAGATCAAGAGTTGCATGCTGTATCAACCGAGCCACCCAGGCATCCCACTTTAGTTCTTTTTTAATAATAAAAGTGCCAAATATTATGCAGATGACAAATTTTCTTCCCATACCCTGACCATGAGTTCCACCATCTACAATGCATAGCTTCATACACAGTTATGACAGAGTTCTTAAACATCTTTGTTCAATTTGGAAGTCTGAAGTCTACGGACCCCTTCTCAGAATAAGGTTCCGAATTCATGAAATAAAATATTTAAAAATCACAGGATAAAACCAATTATACTGAAATCCAGTTCTTTTTAAGAACTTGGTGTGTCTATGGATGCCAAGTTGAGAACCCCTCAACAGGGGAAGGATGGAAATCAGTGACTTCCCAGGTGATCAAGGGCTGCTGGTATTTTCACGCACATCACATTATAACAGGGGTCTCCTCGCCCTTTCCTCCACTTTTCTTGGAATGCTCTCCTAAAACTATTGAAAAAGAAAGAGAATATCATTAACTATTGGGAATGCTGTCTACATACGAGTCAAGGAGATCTTGGGGGGAAAATGTTGTAATACAGACCTAGTAAAACAATAGCAGTTAAACTGTTATTTAAGAGCACACACAGGAGCTGGCCTTAATGACTCACTTTCAATGACTCACTTCATAAGCTATTAAGAGAAATTATTACTATCCTTACTTAACTAAAGAATGTGAAAATTCATCAGGACTTAAAGACTGACGAGAAATGGCAAGTCCTAAAATAAAGAGATTATTAATTTAATGAATTGTAAAATGACTGAGATGTCAAAAAAATATTTTATTTACTCGATAGCAAACCTGTTAATAAGGAGCTATGCATGAAATAGACAGGTAAAACCTCAAAAAGATACACTTCTCATCTCTCAAATCTCTCATAAAGATTTGTCAGATATGTGGGGTTTTGTCTGGTGCCTGACCATATATGGCCAGCTAAGGACTGGCCAGGAGGGGTGGGACACCCACTCTACCACTAGCTTCGACAGGACCATTATGAGGGGTGGTCATAATGGATAAAGTAGGAACTGTCTACACAGTTCACTTCAAATAACTTCTATGTATTATTTCCAAGGCATCTTAGATACCAATAAAAGTCAAATTTTAAGACTAGAAATTGATAGCAAAGCCAAATCATCTCAAAGGCATACAGCTCTGTGAAAGTATTCTACTTTGGATAGAATAAGAATGTGAAAAACACCTATACTTCTGAATGTGAGCTGATGGGAAGAAAACAGATCTTAGTCATAAATACAGGTCTAGGAGAATCCTAGATCATATGGTAATTGATTATACTCACTTACACAGACCAGTGATACTGCTTCTGTCTGGAGTCTGCAAGACGGTGTATGATTAATGACATGCTTTCAGAAAAATGTAATTTGTTGGTTGCTTGAAAAAGATCTCTGATTCTTTTTCTCAGCCTTTCTCCAGTTCTGGAAGATACACTACCCCTCCAATGTATAACTTAGTGGGTCAGTTCTAATTGTGGACTTACTAGAGAGGAAGATGCAGACTCACTCATCTTTGCTCTCCCCAAAGAATTCAAAACTGTGCTTTTCACAAAACTGATATTCGAAAAGATTCTGAGTGAATATTTGTAGGGAGCTGAAAAAGAAACAAACTCATGCTGATTTTACTGGCAACTATAATAACCTAATGGCATCATCTCTTAAGCTGGGCCTCATTATCTTTGTATGTAAACAGCAGTCCTCGCTACATGGAAATATCCAAAAGAAATAGATCAAAAGTAAATAATTTTCCTAATAACAAAATCCTAACAAGTGATGAGAAGGGCAAGGAATTCTCTCACCACTTCTGGAAGGCTTCAGGGACACTTCCAAGTGCTCTTTCCCTGCCCTTGGCTCTCAGTGGCTAGTTTTCTAATCTTTTCGGGATGATGGCATCTCTAAAGCTTTTGCATTCCCTTTTATTCCATTTCTTTTATTTGCATGGTTTTCTCTTCTGCTACTCCATCATCCAATGGAGTTTCAGCAAAGTGAACATGATTTAAATTTTGAACTCTAAAAAAATTTCAAATCACTTTTGCCTGCTAAAAGCAGTGTCAAGAAAGAGGTAGAAAGTGGCACAATGGTTTGTTGAAAAATAACTCAGGTTCTTGGATCCATCAGCTTCCAGCAATCATAGCTACTCTGCACATTATTTCTCAGGGTGTAGTTTTATCCTGATGCATCAGTATTAACAGTTGTAATGGGTTACACTTGTCCTCCTCAAGTTCCTACAGCTATAATGTTAACCCTCTGGCATACTTTGTGTCTTCTGTCTCATTTTGCAATCCCAGGACTAGGTTGAAAAAAAAAAAACATTCTTTTAAAATTTTAAGTGTAAAAAGTATCTTAAATTCCCTAAGGCTACAGAACAAGAAACGATGTATGCTGAGCACAAGGGTTTGTGTGTACAGTTACCTAATGTCTAATTTCTATATCTTGAATGATCTACAGATCATTCATTTAGGAGTTGATTAGTAAATTATATGTTAACTGAATGGATGAAACAATAAATAAGTATAAGAAAAGTCAAGACCCAGGTATATATCAATACTGATTTCCCCCCTCAAAACTGATCAAATCTAGTCCTATCAACCAGGTTTGGGCAAAACAATAAATAGTGAGATGCTCTTCACATTTTATTTTTGTTTTATTTTGCCATTTCGTTTTTGTTTTGGCCAAGACTAGGAAGAGCATTTATATAGGGAGAGACAGCATCTGCTTATGAAAGGTTCCTATGGCCCCATTTTGCTAGCTGTGAACAAATATTAGAATAGCACCTTTGGATGGTCTGGAAACCCTTTTGTCATCAAATCTCTTTCGTCCTTAATAGGTGGCAAATGGCTCCCTACCTATTTGAAATGACCCAAAAGATCAGCTTCTCTGTACTTTACTCTTGAGTGCAACTCTTAGGGATTTGTTCAGACAAACTAATATAACAACACAAAAAAATGTCATCCATCAAATATTTATTGAAGGCCTATTATATTCAAGGCATTGTGTTAGGGACTGAAACTATTGCACACTAATTAATTTTGCATGTTATATAGGGCCCCCAAGTTCTAATTTTGCCTTCTATATACATGCTTATTACTCTATTGCTAGAAGCAAATGATATAGAGAGAGCTATAGATCGTAGTCTCATATTATAAAACTCAAAGTAAGGCACTACAAGACTTGGCACTCAATCCAGAAGCACAACCTACAAGATTAAAGAGTTTTGGAGAATAAGAAATTCAGTGGAGACAGGTGTACTAAGGCAGAAGGGTTTGATGAGTCCCATCAGACCCGATGGAGACATAATGAAAACACAATGACATAAGTGAAAACAGCAGGGCAGAGGAGGTGTGCATTTTTATGGACAAAGATGCAAGCATAGACTTGTACTTGGCATGAGCATAACTTATACCTCTAGATGACAAGAAGGTGATTGCCCCAGATAAAGCAGAGGGTGTGCACTAAGAGAAGACAGTATTTGCCTATGTGGCATGTAGTCACGTTGAGGAGAGTCTCACTCAATGCCTTGCTACAAAGTTTGAATGAGATTCTGTGGTAACCACTGTGACAACCACAGCTGACAGTTGTGAAGTCGCTGTCTTTTATAGGAAAATAAGGACATTGTTCCATACATTCCATAGTGACTGAGAAGACAAGTCGATTATGAAAAGATATGAATGTTCTTGATAGGCAAGGCCTTTCCTCACAGGAAACTGCAGTGGAGTGGTTGCAGTGTTCAGTGTGGCATAGCCGTGATTACTTAAGAGTGTGACCTTCCAAATAGATGGCCTTGGCTTACTCCCAGCTCAGCCATGTCATAGTGGAGACGCTTTGAGAAAGCTACTTAAATTCTCTGTGTCTCAGTTTTTTCATCCAAAAGGGAGATTTAAAAAGCACCTGCCCCAAGAAGACATGAACAGACATTTTTCCAAAGAAGACATCCTGATGGCTAACAGCTACATGAAAAGATGTGCAACATCACTCATCACCAAGGAAATACAAACCAAAACCATGATGAGATACCTCCTCACACCTGTCAGAATGGCTAAAATCAATAGCACAGGAAACGAGAGATGTTGGCAAGGATGTGGAGAAAGGGGAACACTCTCACCCTGTTGGTGGGAATGCAAACTGGTGCAGCCGCTCTGGAAGACAGTATGGAGGTTCCTCAGAAAGTTAAAAATAGAACTACCCTACGACCTAGCAATTACACTATGAGGTATTTACCCAAAGGATACAAAAATACTGATTCGAAGGGATACATGCACCCTGATGTTTACAGTAGTATTATCAGCAACAGCCAAATGATGGAAAGAGCCCAAATGTCCACTGACCGATGAATGAATAAAGAAGATGTGGTATATATGTGTGTGTGTATGTATGTGTGTGTGTATGTATATATATATATATATATATATATATATATAAAATAGGTAGATATAGGTATAGATACACATAATGGAATATTACTCAGGCACCAAAAAGAATGAAATCTTGCCATTTGCAATGACATGGATGAAGCTAGAGGTATCATGCTAAGTGAAATAAGTCCATTGGGGAAAGACAAATACCATATGATTTCACTCATACGTGGAATTTAAGAAAGGAAACAGATGAATATAGGGGAAAAATAATAAAAAGAGAGATAAACCATAAAAGAGACTCTTACATATAGAGAACAAACTGAGGGTTGCTGGAGGGGGTGGGTGAGCAGGTGAATTAAATGCGTGACGGGTATTAAGGAGGGCACTTGCTGTGATGAGCAATGGGTATTTTTTTTATTTCAAGTTTTTATTTAAATTCCAGTTAGTTAACATACAGTGTTATATTAATTTAAAGAGCAGAATTTAGTGATTCATCCTTACATGAAACACCCAGTTTTATGATGTTGAGGTATGTTCCCTCTATCCCTACTTTGTTGAGGGTTTTTATCAAGAATGGATGCTGTTGGGGGCCTAGGTAGCTCAGTCTGTTAAGCGTCTAACTCTTGATTTCGGCTCAGGTCATGATCTCATCAGTTGTGGGACTGAGACTCATGGTAGGCTCTTCGTTCAATGGAGAGACTGCTTGAAAGATTCTTCTCTCCTTCTGCCCTTCTCCCTACTCATAAGCTTGCTCTCTCCTCAAAAAAAAAAAAAAAAAAAAAAAGAATGGATGCTGTACTTTGTCAAATGCTTTTTCTGCATCGATTTACAGGATCATACGGTTCTCATCCTTTATTTTATTAATGTGGTGTATCATGCTGATTGATTTGCAAATACTGAACCACCCTTGCAGCCCAGGAATAAATCCCACTTGATTGTGGTAAATGATCCTTTTAATATACTGTTAGATTTAATTTGCTAGTATTTTGTGGAAAATTTTTGCATCCATGTTCATCAGGGATATTGGCCTGTAATTCTCTTTTATAATGGGGTCTTTGGTTTTGGAATCAAGGTAATGCTGGCTTCATAGAATGAGTTTGGAAGTTTTCCTTTCATTTCTATTTTTTGGAACAGTTTGAGAAGAACAGGTATTAACTCTTCTTTAAATGTTTCATAGAATTCCCCTGGGAAGCCATCTGGTCCTGGACTTTTGTTTCTTGGGAGATTTTCGAATACTGATTCAATTTCTTTCTGGCTATTGGTCTGTTCAAGTTTTCTATTTCTTCCTGTTTTGGTTTTGGTAGTTTATATGTTTCTAGGAATTTATCTATTTCTTCCAGATTGCCCAATTTGTTGGCATATAATTTTTCACAAAATTCTCCTATAATTGTTCGTATTTCTGCAGTGTTGGCAGTGATCTTTCCTCTCTCATTCGTGATTTTATTTATTTGGGTACTTTCTCTTTTCTTTTTGATAAGTCTGGCTAGGGGTTTACCAATTGTATTAATTCTTTCAAATAATCAGCTCCTGGTTTCATTGATCTGTTCTAATGTTTCTTTGTTATTATTGTTTCTATATCATTTATTTCTGCTCTAATTTTTATTATTTCCCTTCTCCTGTTGGCTTTAGGCTTCATTTGTTGTTCTTTTTCTAGCTCCTGTAGGTGTAAGGTTAGGGTGTTTATTTGAGATTTTTCTTGCTTTTTGAGGTAGGCCTGCATCGCTATGTACTTCTCTCTTATGACCGCTTTTGCTGCATCCCAAAGGTTTTAGACCATCATATTTTCATTCTTATTTATTTCCATGTATTTTTTTATTTCTTCTTTAATTTCCTGGTTGACCCATCCATTCATTGTTCTTAAACTTCCATGTATTTGTGGTCTTTCCAATTTTTTTCTTATGGTTGACTTCAAGTTTCATAGTGTTGTGGTCAGAAAATATGCATAGTATGATCTCAATTTTTTTGTACTTGTGACTTGTGACCCAGTATATGATCTATTCTGGAGAATGTCCCAAGTGCCCTTGGAAAAGAATGTGTATTTTGCTGCTTTAGGATGAAATGTTCTGAATATACCTACTAAGTCCATCTGGTTCAGTGTGTCACTCAAAGCCAGTGTTTCCTTTCTGATTTTCTGCTTAGATGATCTGTCCATTGATGTAAGAGGGGTGTTAAAGTCCCCTACTATTATTGTACTATTATCAGTGAGATCCTTTATGTTTTATATATTTGTGTGCTCCCAAGTTGGAAGCATAAATATTTATAATTGTTAGATCTTCTTGCTGTATAGACCCCTTCGTTATGATATAGTGCCCTTCTTTATCTCTTGTTACAATCTTTGGATTAAAAATCTAGTTTGTCTGATGTAAGTCTGGCTACTCCGGCTTTATTTTGATATCCATTAACATGAGATAAATGGTTCTCTATACCCTCACTTTCTATCTGCAGTTGTCTTTAGGTCCAAAATGAGTCTCTTAGAGGCAGCATATAAATGGGTCTTTTTTTTTTATCCATTTTGACACTTTATGTTTTTTGATTGGAGCATTTAGCCCATTTTCATTCAGAGTGATCTTTGATAGATACAAATTTATTATCATTGTATTACTTGTTAAGTCATTGTTTCTGGAGATTTTCTCTGTTTCTTCCTAGTCTTTGTCACTTTTGGTCTTTCTTTCCCACTCAGAGTGTCCTTTTCAATGCTGCTTGCATGGTTTTTGTGGCCATGAACTCCTTTAGTTTTTGTTTGGAAAACAAAAACTGGGAAACTCTTTATCTTTCCTTCTATCCTGAATGACAGCCTTGCTGGATAGAAAGAGTATTCTTGACTGCATATTTTTCCCACTCAACACATTGAATATAGCATGCCACTTCCTTCTGGCTTGTCAAGTTCCTGTGGAAAGATCGGCTGCTAACCTTGTCTTCCCTTGTAAGTTAGGGACTTCTTTCTTCTTGCTGCTTTTAGGATTTTTTTTATCTCTATATTTTGCAAATTTAAGTACAATATACCTTGGTGTTGGCCTGCTTTTGTAGATTTTGAAGGAGTTCTCTGTGCCTCCTGGATTTGGATATCTGTTTTCTTCCCCAGATTAGGGAAGTTTTCGGCTATAATTTCCTCCTATAAACCTTCTGCCCTTTTTTTCCCTCTCTTCTTCTTCTGGGATTCCCATGATACCAATGTTATTATGCTTTATGAAGTCACTGAGTTCCCTAAATCTATGTTCACGAGCTAATATTTTTCTTTCCCTCTTCTTTTCAGCTTCATTGTTTTCCATAATTTTATCTTTTATATCACTTATTCATTCCTCTGCTTCTTCCATCCTCACTGTGATTACATCCAGTCAATTTCACATCTTGGTTACAGCATTTTTTATTTCAGCCTGACTAGTTTTTAAGTCTTTTGTCTCTGTGGTAAGGGGCTCCTTGGTGTCTTCTATGCTTTCCTCAAGCCCAGTTAGTATCCTTATGATTGTGGCTTTAAATTCTGGATCAAGCCCATTACTTATATCTGTTTCAATTAGATCCTTGACTGGGACCTTTCCTTGTTCTTTCTTTTGGAATGAATTCCTCTGTCTTGGCATTTTGTCCAGGTCTCTGTCTTCTTCTATGTATTAGGAAAGCCTCTTATGTTTCCTGCTCCTGAGAGTAATGGGTTTGTAAAGAAGTCATATACTGTCCAGGGCCTGGTACTTAACAAAGTGTCTCTGGTGTATGCTGTGTGCATTCTGCTGCTATGTTTTGGCTGCTTTTCTCCTCAGGTCAGTCCTCTGCAGAGTTTCTCTTTGCCTGCAATGGGGGTGCTTGGACTTTGGCCAGAGTGTGGTGAGTTTTAACTAGGTAAGCTCTGGTCTGCTCGTTGAAAGCGACCTGATGCTATTTCCACTAGAGCTGTAGCTTTGCAGAGCTCTATGGTCAGTAGAGGTGGTGCATGTTGGGGGAGGGGCCCACCGCTCTTCTGGGGGAGGGGCCCGCTGCTCTGGTTCTCGGGCCACACTTGCCCAAGAAAAGCAGCACCAGCAGAGCACAGGGTGGAGGGGGAGGGGGCTTGGTGTAAATGGTTTAGGCCACCACGGTTGATGCTGTGCTGCTTACTGAAGTTGGTTTATGCTGAGGGGCAGAGGAGAGAAATGGCACCAATTCCCTCCCTCCTCCTGGAGAGGGGAGTTCACGCCCATCACTGTCCAGAAACCAGCTCCCAGAAAATCAAAAAATCTCCCCTCGTGTGTTTCAGGCATCCCTCAGATTCCTACCTTCACCCTGACTTTGTCCGGGCCATCTGCCTGCCTGGCAGTGCAGTGCACCTGTTTTCTATCCCAGGAAGGCTGGCTGAGTTTTATAACTCCAAACTTTAGGGACCCAGCATGGCAGGAACCCACACTGGTCCTCTGGTGGGAGGGTCACGCCATTCTGGGACTGATATCAGTTTGTCCCAGAAAGACAGTCTTACCAAAGCACCAAAGGGTGGATTTCGGAATAAAGCACAGCAAAGAGCCAGTGTCCAGTTTAGCCACCCTCAGCAGGTTTCTCTGTGCCTATGTTGAAGGGTGGAGGATGGTAATAGTGCCCGATGGCTCTTTTGTTCCCAGAAAGGCAATGCCACCACTTCCAGATGCCCTCCAAGAAGGGGGAACCATCTCTCCCAATGTGTCCCAGGGGATCCACAGATCACGCAGTCCACTAGTGGGCTATCTGCCCTCCTTCTCCACAAGAGTACTGCAGTGCTTGCTGGGCTCCACACCAGCCACGCTGAGGACTGGGTGTTAGATATAAGTGTTGAATCTCTAAATTCTACTCCTGAACCAATATTACACTATTCGTTAACTAACTGGAATTTAAATAAAAACTTGAAACAAACAAAAAATAAATGAATAAATAAAACATAAATAAAAAGCACCTGCCTTATAGGGTTACCATGATGAATAAATGAACCAATAAATAAATATGAAGCTTTTAGAACAGCTTCATTTATGATTCAAGGTGATAGAATCAGTTTGGTATTTTTGCCTGTAGGGTAATCCATTTCACCTAAACTCTTGCCATTCATGTGAAATAAACAAAATAAAGTAACAATATTACTGATCATTTAATTTTTGAAGATTTGACCAAAAAAACATATAACTGGAAAACAGAAATTAAAAACACAATGTATTTAGAATTATAATGTTGAACTTAAAAATACCCTCATCAAATATTAAATATACATTTTTAAGTCATAATCTCACTTCAAGCATCACTTCCCATATGAAATTTTTCTTAAATATGAGTTCATGCCCCTAGAAGAATTGTGTACAATTCTCTTTTGTATCTCTAGCATATTTCCTGGCACATAAGTGCTCAATAAATCTTCAGTGGATGAATGGATGGGTAGATAGATGGATGGGTAGATAAACTAAGAAAAGCAAATAGGTAGGCAGACCAGTAAGCCAGAGCCACTTTCTCTTTCAGAATGGAAGGCCTATAGAGAGGAAGATATTTGGTGTGAATCATATCACACAGAACATCTGGATTCAAGCTGAATACTCTCATATTTTTTCCACTAATCAGACTGCCTCTGTGGCCTTAGGCAATTTATTCAAGATCTCTGTGTCTCAGTTACTCCATTTTTAAAAACTGATAATAATAGTGACTACCTCATATAGTTGTTGGAAAGATTAAATAAATTACTCCATATAAAGCATTTAGAATAATGTCTAGCATAGAGTTAGCATTATAGAAGATATTCGCTTTATCATTATCATTATTTTGCAGTATAAAATGTTAAGAGAGACCTAGTACCAAATTTCTAATACTCTTTCATCTATAAAGAAAAAATAAGTACCAAATTAAGTGACAATGTGGTCTAATGTAAAACAAGGGTACATATCCTAGCTTCTCTATCAGGTAGCTGTGTGGCTTTGGGCAAACCCCTCAACCTTTCTTAATTTTTTTTAAAGATTTTATTTATTTATTTGAGAGAGAGAGAGAGCATGCACTTGAGCAGGGTGAGGAACAAGGAGAGAGAGAGACTCTCAAGCAGACTCCCCACTGAGTGGGGAGCCCAACACAGGGCTTGATCTCATAGCCCCGAGATAATGACTTGAGCAGAAATCAAGAGTCAGTTGCTTAACCAACTGAGCCACCCAGATACCCCTACCACTAAACCTTTCTAAACCTCAATTTCCTTACCTGTGCAATGGGGATAATAACACCCACTCTACTCTTTGCCAGATTGTTGAAAGGTTCAGTTGAGATATAGGATAATAATGCCAGTTGTAAATTTCTAAGTTCTGTGTATATCAAGAATCATAGGGCAGGAAATGGGGTCAAAACCAGAGGACTAAAAAAGAAACCTCTCAACAAGGACCTGGGAGCTCAGGAACAAATCACGTGTCTTTTCCTTGGCTTGTTTCCCTTGTGGAATGACTTTTATAACAGTCAGGAAGCTATGACTTGTGAGAAGGGGGTAGGTTCCACTCACTTGCTCTACACCAGGTCTGACCCAGAGCAGAGAAGAAAATAGTAGATAAACACATCTTGTTCCATACCTTGCTGGCTATAACACAAAGGTGTTGGGTGTCCTTTTGGGTAATATGTCAGTAGCACTCTGCAATTGAGTGTGGTTTTATTAGCTCAATGAAGTTCAAGATGGTTCTCTCACTTTTAGATGGGTAGTTTCCCAGCACAATTATACACACACACACAACACACACAGTGTGTACATGTATGTTTACATATACATAGTATATGTATATACTTAGATTGCAGAAGAGCCAGATTATCAAATTTGCAAATTAACCACCTAAAAATATATTAACTCATTTATATTATGGAGTACTGTTCACCTCATGGAAAGTTCCTTTTCCTCTTCATAATTTCATTTTTAAAATGTGTGAGCGAGGAGAAACTCTTCTCCCTCATACCAACATTTTGCAATGAAGCAGAATCACTAAAATTAGCAAGCTAAATATGCTTAATTGTACAATACAATGTGCTCTTGTGTGGACACTAGAAATACTAAATAACATATAGTGTATCAGACATGTTTATGAAAAACTAGGCACTCCCCATTACTTCAGGCTCTACTCCCCTTTTAATCTGCTTCTCTTCTCTACCACTTCTTTACCACCAGGTAAATAACCAGGTAAATAAATAACTCACTGGGATGAGACAGTGTCCCTCACATAAGCCATAAGAACAATCATTCTTAAAATGGGACTAAGTGTACCCAGGAAAATTTAAGACACTTACCTCCTCAAAAATTTTCAGTGACCCACCATTGCTTACTGAATCAAATTCAAATACTTCAAGAAATTCAATACCTCCCCATTTTTGCCCTGCCTACTTCACCAACCTTACCTGCCCCAATCCTCCAAACTCTAAGCTACAGTCCTGGTCCTCAGAGAAGCCTCTCGTGTGTCTCTAGAATATGGCAAGCTATTTCTTTCTGCTCTTCTACTTTCCTTTAAAAAACATTTTTTTACCTTCCATGTGTGAGGCACTATAAATGAGCTTTAAAAATGAATCAGACAACATAGACGAAACTTGAAAACACGCCAAGTAAAATAAGCCAGGCAAAAAAGATAAATATTGTATGATTCACTTATATAAAGTACCTAGAGTCGTCAAACTCATGGAAACAGAAAATTAGAGGTTACTAGGAACTGTGAGGAGAGAGGGAAAGTGGGGAGTTATTGTTTAATGGGTTCACAGTTTGTCTGTGATAAAGAAAAGTTCTGGAAATGAATAGTGTGATGGCTGCACAATGATATGAGTGTACTTAATGTCACTGAGTTGTACACTGAAAATGGCTGAAATATTAAATCGAATGTTATATATATTTATCACAATAAAAAATAAGCATAACAAAAAATGAATAAGACACAATCTTTGCTCTCAGAGCGTTCACTGTAGAGCTAGGGTGACCAGACAACCTTAAACAAAATGGTAGATGCACTAATAGGAGTATGTATCACACCTCATGTGGAAGTCCAAGGAAGACTCAGCCTGGAGTCAGGGAAAGTTCCCCTGGATGAGGTGACTATCTGTTCATGCCAGCCTCATAAGATTAAAAAGGAAATAAACCAGGAGTTTGAAGATGTTTGGAAAGAGTTGGTGGTGGGGACAAGGTGAATGGGAAGAACAACAGAGAGCACAGTTGTGTAACGGGGCAGCCTGGGGGGAGAGAAGGCACTGGGTCTGTGTGGGGCACTTCATGTGCCTTAGTGCTGCAGAAACATAGGTGAGAGGCAGAGTCATAAGGCATGAAGCAGAGGAGGCACTTTTATTCACAGTATCCTATCTACCTCATTGTTCTTTTCCTGTCTGCTCCTTGCCCCTTGTGCCATCTAGACAAAGCTGATCTATCTTCCAAACACCTTTGAGGGCCAATTTTCTGTGAAATTTTCTTTCCAAGGTAATTCATGACTTTCTTCCTTTTCTCTACACTCTCATAACATTTCTCTACCACTTTCTTTGTTTCTAATCATATACTCTAGCCCCTTGAGGGCAGAAACTACCTATTGTTTTGTCCCTCACAGCACCTAGCAGGTGAGATTCAAAAATTATTTCTAATAAATGTTCCTGGAGTTGAATTCTTCTTAAATTTCCAACTCCTGTCTTCTAAGAAATAAAAATGAAACTCAAACACAATTCTACAGAAGAAATGCTTCCTCCTGAGAAATAATTCATATATGGATAAAGAAGTTCAGGCTGCACTAAACAGTGATTCAACTTCTCCACATGTCAGAGTAACCCAGAAGTCAATCAGTATTTTCTGTGTCATCACAGAAAATCAAGAGTCATAGATCCCAAGAAATTAAGTACACCATAGTAGTATGGAGCTAATGTGAAATGGGCTTTTTGCTTAGCATTTTCCTTTAAAACATCATTCTCCTAAGGGACCATAATAGGCAAAAATTCAGTGCATTGGAACAGATGTGGAATTGAATTTAGAAGATATGGCTGCAGAAGATCTAGAAATCTAAATGAACCTAAATGGTTAAATGGGGAGTGAGGAAAGCAAGAACTTGGTTCACCACAAAGTAGCGGTGTGTGACAACGTAAAGGAAAAGAAAAGAATGATGTCTTTATTTAAAATTTCAACATTTTGTTCATCAAATATTTTTGCATTACTTTTGATGTTTTAAAATATTGTATTAAAATACTATTTGTCTTCAATATTGAGTGTTCTGACTCCTCCTTAAATTTTGTGCCCAAGTTTGAGTGCCTTACCAGTCTCACCACAATCCTGGCCCTGTTATGAAAGCAGGTAAGGGCACCAAATTTTCATATTATACACATTCTCATCAGCAATTTGACTATAACGTTTACTCTCCTCATCCCACCACACCACACATGTAAATAACACACTTGAAAATTGATACAAGGAAAACTTGACCAAGAGAATTAACTCACTATGTCTAATGCCTGAGGGCAAGCTCGTGCCCCAGTATAAAGCTTAGAATTGTTGCCCTGCTTAACAGAGTATAAGGCCTATATTTGGATAGGAAAACTCCTTCAGAAGATCCACTGATGACATTATCTATAGATCATGCTCATTTTCAAAGATGGACTGTTTCCTCTATGGTCCTAAAGTATATAAGCTAAGGCTAAAGTAGGATAACATTTAAAATAGAAGAAAGAGCGCCTGGGTGGCTCAGTCAGTTAAACGTCTGCCTTCAGCCCAGGTCATGACCCCAGAGTCCTGGGATTGAGCCCCGTACCGGGCTCCCTGCTCACTGGGGAGTCTGCTTCTCCCTCTCCTGTTCCCCCTGCTTGTGCTCTCTCTCTGTCAAATAAGTAAGTAAAATCATTTTTAAAAATAATAAAAAAATAAAATAGAAGGAAAAATTAGGTTTTCTAAATATTTGTTAAAGTTGTCTGAGATTTCAACTTTGGGTATAGATTACTTTGCAGATACAAGGATGATACGAACACAGCATATGGCTATAAGAATGATGTGGTTTATTTAATAAGGAAAGCACCCCCAGTTCTGAGATGAAGAAGCAGAAACAGAAATAATACATGCACATAGTAGCTCACCAGCACTCAGATTATAAAACCCAGGGTAGACTGCAAGTACTGGAGCCAGACTGGCTACTTAAGCACAGCTAGGATATCATAACAGAGGTAAAAATCACCCTGTATAAGAAATTCTGCAGTTTTACATGTAGGTGCCACAACTGTTGATTTTAGCCTAGTTTAAAGTGCCAAATTGTTCACCAAATGTGTTATTTCTAGTATTTGGGTTCTCAAATTGAATCTTGCTTAGATATGTTCACTTGGGTTTGAACAGCCTTGCTAGACTTCTACAAAGAGCCATCAATTTCACCTTCACCCATATTTCTCAGAAGAGGAGAGACTTTAAGACTGATGGGAAGTAGCCTTATTGAAGACATCCAATGAAAAAAGAGACATAGAGATTCGATTTGAGGAAAGGCTTCCTGTGACTAGGAGGCTCATGAGATACCAAAAAACAATCAAAGACAGTAGCAAGCCTCCTTTACTGAATATTGTAAAGAGTAAACAATTATCTTGTCAAAAATAATCTTGAGCACCTTTCTAGATATACCAAACTATCTTGTCTGTTTTTCTTTTCTTCCATTTTGTTTTTCAGTCTGTTTCTTCTTCCCCCCCCCACTCATTTTGAGGGAGAGTTGGTAAAAACAAAGTGAGGGGCAAAATCTACACTTAGCCAACTGAAAAGAAATCTGCAAGTTTGGGAGTTCACTTGATTTTACTAGGGACTCAGGACCGCAAAATAAGCAATATACTGAGGACCCTACAAGGGTCTCGGTGGCTGAATCTAAATCATCTATTTGTCTAGTGAACAGGTCTAACATCCCAGATAGGTGACAGAAGAGCAGCCACTCTAACCACTGCCCCAGGTATTCAAGTAAAAGAGCCAAAGACATGAATGGAATTTAGCCCAATTTTGGTTGACAGTTGAAATGCCAACAAGCAAATGAGGCAACAATGCAACAAAAAACTTTCAGTATGGGCCATGCCATCTTTGCCAATCACAAGCAAAAATAAACAAACAAACAAAAAAACACAAAAAACAAGTAGCTTTTTTTCCCACTGGAAATGAATAAGCAAAGTAAATTTGTTTACAACACAAAAAAAGTCTTAATTCACAAGGAAATCGTGAAGGTGACAAGCTAGATATCTGAGCTACGGAAGCAACAGGATTTTGGCACACCCCACATCATACTCATATCCACCTCTCTGAAAAATAGGACCATGAATGATATTTACACCCTAAGCTACTTGAGCTCAAGGACCATATCTCTCTAACGGAAGCCCAAACACCTAGCCCATGCACCTGACATAATGTGCATTCAATAAGTTACTATGAAATAATTAGAGTCTACTACTGCTACTCCACATGCTTTCAAGAGATCAGATTGGAGAGTCTTCCCTCTTCCTCTCTACTTGGTAAATTCCTACGGGGTTTTCAAGATCCACTTCATTGATTCCTTTCTTATCTCCCCAGAATATGCAAAGTAACTGATTAATAATATTTTATATTGATTGCAGGCTGAAATGCTACTATTTTGGATATATTGGATTAAATAAAATATATCGTTAACTAATTTCACCTGAACCACAAAGAGATATCACCTCACACCTGTCAGATTGGCTATCATCAAAAAGACAAACACTAACAAGTGTTGGTGAGGATGTGGAGAAAACAGAACCCTTGCACATTCCCCTGTTGGTGGGAATGTAAATTGGTGGAGCCATTGTGGGAAACAGTATGAAAAGTCCTCAAAAAATTAAAAATGGAACTACTGTGCAATCTAGCAATCCTACTTCTGAGTATTTATCCAGAGAAAATGAAAAAAAAATTCAAAGAGCTATTTGCACCCCTATGTTCACTGAAGCATTATTTACAATAACCAATATATGAACCTAAGTATCCATAGATAAATGAATGGATAAAGATGTAGTGTTTATATACAATGGAGTATTACTCAACCATAAAAAAGAATGAGATCTTGCCATTTTTGACAACATGAATGGACCTAAGGGGTAGTATGCTAAATGAAATAAGTCAGATAGAGAAAGACAAGTATCATATGATTTCACTTACACGTGGAATCTGTAAAACAAAATAAATGAACAAACAAAACAGAAACAGACTCAGAGATTCAGGAAACAAAATTTAGTTACCAGAGGAGGGAGAGTGAAATTAAAAAAAAAAAAATCAATTTCACCTATTTCTTTTCACCATCTTAATGTGGCTAGTAAAAAACTTTAAGCTACACATGTGGCCTGAATTCTATTTCTATTGGACAAGCCCTGTTGCAGACATTCTGTGAACACTGTCTAATGCTATTCAGTAAGATAAGCATTTTATACGTTAAATCTGTTTTACCAGTAAGGAAACAGGCTGCTAAAGAGAAGTCATTAACATGGCCAGGAGCACAGTTACAGTGGGACTTGAACCAGGTCTCCATGGCTTTGGGATCCCAGCTCTCACCTCTTCTTCTGCTGGGTATCTTTGTGTCAGCCTCCCATTCCACTGTGAACTCCTCCAGGGCACAGACCCGGCCTTAACCACATTTGTGTCTTCACCAACTTGCATACAATAGGCAGGCAATGAATTTTTACTGAGTTAGACACAGAGTGAATAAATGAAATGGAATTATCTATGTAAATATATTTGTAACATATAAAAAAATCTCTACGATGTTAAAGTCAAGTTTAACATAGAGAATGAAAACACATCTGATTTGTCTGGAAACATTGCAGAACTCCATTTGGTGTTTACATTTGACCCAAGACATAGGACTCTTTGGAGGAAAACATGTTCATTATGAACATAAAGAGTCTACACCTGAAACTAATATAACATTGTGTATCAACTATACTAAAAAAAATTTTTTTAAGAGTTTAGCCCAATAACAGACAGGCTGCTGGGAAAGCAGGTGGGGCAGAGAACAATGTCTACCAAGGACATAAGGAATATTAAATATGAGATTGCACGTATCTGAATTTTTAACGTCAGTATAGTTGAAAGCGCTCAAACTAAAGCACCTTTATGTGAACAAACTTTATGTGAACAATTAGGATAATCTTATATTCTTGGGTTTATATTTCACAACAGACTTTTTATAGAAATTCTGCACATAGTCCATCCTATTAGCCTTGATCTGTCACTAAGAAATGCTTATGTTTAAATGTGGATTTGTTTTATAAGAAAAAAAACTCAGGTTTTAAGGAGAATATAGAACTTCACTCTTGATACTTCCCTTAGATTGAAAGTTCTATAATACTATTTTCCTTACTGTTGTTTACTCTAAGAACAAATCCAATTCAGTCCACAAAATTCAGCCAAATGCCTGCTGGGTGCCAATCACTGTGCTAGGTGCTGCTTATTAAAAAGTGAATAAGACCATGAATAAGAAACTCCTGCAGATGACTAGTTTTATCATTTCTTTCCTTTCTTACCCACTACTGAAAATTAGTCATTACTTTGGGAATGGCAATATAGGAAAAAAATAAAACAAGTTTGTAAAGAAGCAAGGCAAGATCAAATACTTCTAAACCTTAAAATGCAAGTAGAGAGTGAACAGGAAGACCGGATCTGCTGTTCAACTACAAATAGAAACTGCTCAGAACATTCTGTGCAGGACATGAGAAAAGAAGCATAACCCTAGAGTTCATGGTCTGGTCATTCTTTCTAATCATTAGAAAATAAAATTAGTCTCCTACTAAGACACCTGCAGCCATTTTAAAACTTCAGATGGCTCCAGTTTGCAAGGCTCATCTATCTGAATTTCTTTTGGGCAAGATAGCCTAGACATGTTGGATATTACAAACCGCTGGTCAAATTCTGTCCTTAATGGCTACCCCAAAGAGAAAGGATCTTAAGAGTAGTTAACTGTGCCAATTAGTTATCTATTTTTCATCACCTATCTAGAAAAATGTTTTAGAATATTTAGACAAAAATAGGTTCTATCTTTTATTTAAGAAAAAATATACATTTATTCCTTCATTGCTTCTCCCTCCCCTCAAAGTCAAAAAATCGTCCTTGAACAGACGCCAGGCACTGAAAATTACTCAAAGCATTATAGTGACACATCAAAGAAAGAAGAAACCAGGAAATTAATTGCAACAATTTCTTTTGAACATTCTAACAAGTGATTTAACTGGTGTGTAGGAGTGTCAAAATCCAAGAATGCAAAAGGGGAGGACTTTAGAGGAAGAATACAAATTGGAATGTAGCTGACCATTTGAATTTATTTTCTTGTCTAGTAAAATTAGCAAGCGATGTGTTCCAAGAAAACCCATCACTTAACAACCAACTAAAGGCTATTTTTTCTTAAGATCCCTTTCCAAATTGTGACAAATCAGAGTGTGTTGTGTGAATCTTTCAAGTTCAGGCAAGCACGTATTGAATAAAATGTCTGTCACCAAAAAAAAAAAAAATATATGTGCAATTAACTAGGCAATAGCATTATACAATTTGGGAAATCTGTCCCTCTGATTATTTTTAAAGTTCTTATACAATCCACTATATGATAAAATAAAATATTTCCCATTAAAAAAAACAATAGCAAAGCTCATGTCTGTTGAGATCACAACACTAAAAGCTCATTAAATTCTACTTCCACGTGCTATTGGCATGTAGAAGGCAAATGTGTCCAAGATTTATGTTCTATCATCTGATTAATCAAGAAAAGCAGTACTACAAACAATAGTGAAGAAGAGAAATATTTACTCTGGTTAAAGCAAATTATTTTCAAGAATTTTAGAAGAACTACATGTAATTAATTTTTCATTGTCAACCATTTTTATTTATTCATTAAAGCAGGTTCTACCCTCTGCTTTCCTAATTTGAGTTACCATACATTCTTGAAAGTAAATTAAAGATTTTTTTATGATTTTTTAATGATGTTTTTGAAAAGATTTTATTTCTTTATTTGAGAGAGAGCAAAAGCAGAGGGTAGGGGCACAGGGAAAGGGAGAAGCAGACTCCCTGCTGAGCAGGAAGCCTGACACGGGGCTTAATCTCAGGACACCAAGATCATGATCTGAGCCAAAGGCAGACACCCAACTGACTGAGTCACCTAGGCAACTCTATGATTTAATTTTTATAGAAATAGTTCTAGCTCTATAACATTAAAGAAGCAGGAAACTGAGTTATGATTACGAGCCTATTACTTATTTTATTGAGCTTTTTAAACATGTCAAGACATTAATAAAATCATAAAGGACAGGATCTAGCATGTTTAATGTCCACTTTCTTCCAAAATGATTTTAAATTAAATAGACAAGTTCAATCCTCCGAAATAACTTCGGTCTCTGCCTGTTCCAGAAAATGGAATTTTATTACAAAAGTTGCATTTATAATGATTATGGGCTGAATGATGTCTCTGTCAAATCTATATATTTAAGTCCTGACCCCCGGGATCTCAGAATATAACTGCATCTGGAGATAAACCTTTTAAAGTGGTGATTAGGTTGAAATGAAGTCATTAGAGTGAGCACTGATCCAATCGGATTGCTGTCCCCGTAAGAGGAAATCTGGACAGAAAGTTGACACCAGGGATGCAAGGTTCATAGAACCCCTCAAGTCTCATCATCCCCTTCCTAACTTCTATACTATTATTGTCCCATATTCTAGATCTACTTAATTATTTAATCTTCAAGCTAGACACTGTGTCACTAGTCAAACCTTATTTTTATTTACTCACATATATCACAAATTTTACTCACCATTCCTCCTTACACAATCAAACATCCTTTCAGGAATCTTATTTCTTTGGCCTAAAATATACCTTCCAAAATTTCCTTTGGTGATTGTTTTTGTAGGAAACTCTGTTTCCATCTGATAGTGTCCTATCACTTTCATTCTGGAAAGATGACTTTACTACGTACTCAATTCTAAGTTGGGGAATGTCTTTTCTCAGGATATCTAAAATATCATCTGACCAGCTTCTCATTTTTCATTGTTACTATTCAGAAATCAATCATCTAACTGCCTCTTTGAGGTTCTTTGTCTTTTTTCTCCGGCTGCATTTAAGATAAGCTCCACATCTTTGATGTTCTGTCAAGCACTAAGAGGAGTTTTGGTGTGGGTTCCTTTTTTACTTTTTCTGCTTGCAAACTGTAGGCTTCTAAAACCAGAGCATTGGTGTATTTCAATATTTCTGGATGATTCTCAGCCATTATGTTTTTTGAATGTTGTGTTTTTCCATTCTTTTTGCCATCTCCTCTTTAACACTGTTTAGACTTTATTACACCTTCATATTCTGTCTTCCGTGTATCTTAAATTAAACTTCATACTTGCCATCTACCTATTTCCCGAAGCTTTATTCCTGATCAGCTGTCTGGATATGTCTTCCAGTTCACTAAACTTTCTTCTGCTATATCCATTCTACTGTGTAATGCATCTAATGATTTTTTTTTTTTTACTACAATGATTATACTTTTTATTTCCAGGTGCTCAATTTGGTTCTGTTTTCTAATCTGTTTCATCATTTTTTATACCTTCTTACTACTTGCTGAAATATTCAATCCCCCTTTTGCTTCTTAAACATATTTAACATACATCTTTTGCATTATGTGTCTAAATCTCCAATATCTGAAGTTTCTGAATCTGGTTCTACTGTCTCTTTTTTTTTTTTCCTGCAGTTTTGCTCATGATAATTTGCTTTTGGGAAGGGTGATTGGTGATTTCTGTCTGTGGGCACATAATCTTTGAAACTTTTTTAGTGGGTAATCTTTGAGGCCCAAGTTGAAATCTTATTACCCAGTGAGGATTTGTATTTCCTTTTCCCCATGCCCTACGGTCACTATCAACCTGGGTCTATATTAAAGCACAAAGTCTGGCTGTGACTTTTTTTTTTTTTAAACTACATGGTAACATCAGTCATAGGTGCAAGCTCACATGAGGGCCAACTTGTGGTTATCATTTCACAAGAAAGATATTTTCCTTTCCACTATGCCGAACTAAGGTTGTATCAGACAAGTTTTGTTACTGTTCCTTTCCATATAGAAAGTTGACTTCTCGTTCATCCTAACACCAAGGGTATTTTTGGAGCCCCCGATTTATGTAGGAATCTCCTACTGGACTATGTGTAGGTCAAAGTGGAAAACTGAAGCCATCGGTTTCATAAATATCTCCAGGCTCTCTTATTTCCCAGAACTTCCCTAATTTCACTTTCTTCTGTTCTCTATAATGTCATACTTCCTAGCCAGCTCATTGATGCATTTTGAAAGATATTATTTAACATGTAATCCAGCAATTATAGTTGTTTCCAGTGGATTACCCAGGATATCTAGTCAACATACTACCAACAAAGGAAGCCTCTAAATAAATTCTTAAGGGCTTCAAAAAGCCTCAATTCAAAATTCCCTTACTATTTTCAGTGGTAGATTTCATTTTCAACTGTATATTTATATAGTTACATATATTTCATACATAGATACATACAGAAATGTTGGAGTTTCTGTGAGTGTTAAAAGGGGAAGAACTGTCAAAACTTTATACTGTTAAAGGAGCACCCAAGTAAAGGGGAAAGCACTATAAAAAGGTTAAATATTTAAGATATTAGGTGAGGATGGCTAATATAGAGATAATTTACTTTCTATCAAGGGCTAAAATTTTGCCTTTTAAATTTTGTTAGTTCTATGTTATACTTATCTGAATAGGAAATAACAGCTGAATGTAGGAGAGTTATTAATTTTATGGGTATTTCTCAATTAAATAAAGTCATAATGAAACATCACAAGAAATACTATTCTTATGGGATACTTCACTGTACTTTCCAGCTAAGTAGCACTTGTAAAACCAAAAAAGTTCTGAAAGGTCCTGAAATCCAGAAAGGTATCAATAACAAGTAAGGAGATTCAATCAGTAACCAAAAACCTCCCAACACACCAGATGGCTTCATTAGTGAATTCCACCAAACATTTAAGAAAGAATTAACACCAATTCTTCTCAAAGTCTTCCAAAAAATTGAAGAAGAGGGAATGCTTCCAAACTCATGTTATGAGGCCAGCATTACCCTGATACTAAAGCAAGATAAGGACACTACAAGAAAAGAAAACTACAGGTCAATGTCCCTGATGAGGGGTGCCCCGCTGGCTCAGTTGGTTAAGCGTCTGCCTTCCGCTCGGGTCATGATCCCAGGGCCCTGGGATCCAGGCCTACATTGGGCTCGCTGCTCAGCAGGGAGCCTGATTCTCCCTCTCCTCCCATTTGTGCTCTTTCTCACTATCTCTGTCTCTCTCTCAAATAAATAAATAAATCTTTTTTAAAAAATCCCCGATGAATATATATGCAAAAATTTTTAATAGAATACTAGCAAAGTGAATTTGAGAAATCATTAAAAGGATCATACACCATGACCAAGTGGGATATATCTTTGGGATACAAGGATGATTCATCATATACAAATCAATAAATCTAATACACCACAGTAGTAGAATGAAAGGTAAAAACCATATGATCATCTCAGTAGATGCATTAAAAGCCTTTCACAAAATTCAACAATATTTCATGACAAAAACTCTCCACAAATTGGAGAAGGAGCATACCTCAACATAATAAACACCACATATGGAAAGCCCACAGCCAATATAATACTCAGCAGTGAAAGGTTGAAAGCATTTCTTCTAACATCAGGAACAAGAGAAGGGTGCCCACTCTCACCAATCCTATGCAACATAGTAGTGGAAGTCCTAGCCAGAGCAATCAGGCAAGAAAAAGAAATAAAAGGCATCCAAATCAAAAAGGAAAAAGTAAAATTATAAAATAAGTTTTATAATTGCCTGAAGTTATGTAAAAAGAGGGAATTTTCATTTCCCCAAAAGTCATTTGGGATAATTACATAATTTTATATCTCAAATTACTGTCTTTTATTTTTCTGCTCAACTATATATTTAAAAAGGCAAATCTTTAGCTACTAATTGTTGGAGTCATTGTTAGAGTTGTTATGCCCATAGAAATATACATTCAAACAGTGTAGAAAATACAAAATGAAAGCTAAAATCTCCTAATCCTACTCCTCAGAGATATCATATTTAATCAAGTCAATTTTTAGTTTTGGTGCAGCAAAAGTATTTATTTACTCAGAAAGGACACATAATTTGAATGCTTACAAAAAGCCTGAATTGTCTTCAAAATAGTGCAGCATATTGTGTTACTTTTACTAAGAGAAATTGTCCCATCATATCAATACCAGTGAAAGAAACACCTCATTGAAACTTTTAGCAAAGAGCTTTAAAATGTTGATATTTAATGCAAAAGTTGTTTTTTTTAGTACAGGACACTACCACAGACAGCTTCACTGCAACCATTACTAAACATACATTAAAATATTTATGTAAATTCATATGAATAACTTTCATGCCTTATAAAATCTGAAGAAACTTTTAAATTGATGTGGTGCTAGAATGTTTAAAGAAATAAATTTGCTTTTAAGACCAGCTCAATCAGAATTCAGGGAGGTTATATTATGGCATAAACGTATAAATGCTAGGCAAAACAAAAAAATCTAAAAATGGATAAATTCAAATGTAATGTTACCAGCTTATTATTCAGGGAACTTTATGAAGTATTCATTAGTATTGTCTTAATTTTCAACCACATAGTTGAACTCCAACCCTCCAACTTTCTAGCCATCAAATGATCCTCCAAATTTATGGTTATTAAAAGCAAGGATTCAAATAGGGGATGGGGGTGGAAATGTACATAGGTATGGTAGAAAAACACGCAGTTGATTAAATCAAGTCACTGAAATTATTAAATATCTGACAGTATTTTTTAAACTCCCCTTCCCCACCTAAATGTAACTGGTGGATGGACTATTTTTTTTTTTATTTTTCAACTAATCTGAATAATTCTCTAACTTGGCCAAAATCTAACATAAGCAAAACAGAATCTCTGCGCCTTATGTGAAAATAGTTATGATACTATTAAAGAACAGGCAATCACACTTCTGTGGGTTACCCTCTTCTTTCTTGTTCTTCCCATATTTTTAAATTTTAAATTTTCATTTAATGAAATGGGAAAGAACAAGAAAGAAGAGGGTAACCCACAGAAGTGCAACACAGGAGCCCCAACTGAGTTTCCAGTCGGCTGGCCCGCCCTACAGATTTTGGAGTTGCTGACACCCACGATCACATGACCAGTTCCTTAAAAATAAAGATAGATGATAGATAGATAGATAGATGATAGAAAGAAAGACAGAAAGAGAGAGAGAAAGCCTATTGGTTAGTTTCTCTAGGGAATCCTGACTAATATTAAATTGATACAGACTTTTGTTATCTAAGGAGGTAATAAAAGAGAGCTGAGTTAAAAATAAAGGGGAGTTTACTAAGCACAATATTGTAAAGGAACTGCCTGGGTGGAAAAGGAGCAGGAGTCAAGAATATCTCCATCTTTTTGTTTCCTTTCAGATGGGGAGGTGTACACCACTGACCTCTGCGAGTATGTTGCTAACATCTGGCCAGATGCTGTGCAGACGGGATGGACAGGCTTGGGGAGTGGGTGCCTTAAAACCATGCCAGCCAAGTTGACCTTTCACCATATTTAGTTAAATTAACACATTTGAACTCCATAAAAACCTAACTATGCTTTATCTGCCCTTTCGTCTCATCTCTACCCACGCCATGTACACCCAGGGCAAGTGATCCAGGAAAAACCCTTTTTAAAAAGTTTAATCTTGCTCAGTGGAGCAAAGGAGAAAAAGAATGAACAGGACACCTTTTCTTTACAGGACAGATGGGCCTGGATATTATACAACAAACACCCAGGAAAGGTTAGTGCTGTAGAGCAGAGAGAGATCAAGGAGGAAATGAGTGAAGGTGGCTTTAGATACTGACACTTTTACAAATCTTAGAGTTTTAATAATTTCACTATTGTTCTTAAGTTTTTATTTCACATTAAAAAAAAACTAAGATATATCCAAGTGACAGACTAAAAACTAACAAGCGTATCTTGTTTATAGTTTGTAAAGCACATTCATATACCCTTTTATCTCTAGGCAATCTCTAAGGTTGAAGGGTCAAGTTATATTATTATTCCCCTATTATTGGTGGGGAAACTGAGGCTTGGTGCTAATATACTTTGCCATAGCATGGAGCTGAGATACGAACCCAGATTTCTGATTACAAGTACTATGCTTTTCCCTCTCAGTTCAGTAGCATTATTATCAGTACAGGTGCTCGTGGATCCTGCAATTAAACCACCTGTATCAATTTATCAGTGACATGTGAACTCTGGCAGGCTATTTAAGTTCTCTGCGACTCACTTCCCTCATTTTACATGGAGATAATGATAGTAGTTGCTTTATAAATCATATAAGGCATGTAAAGTGCTTAGCAAAGTGCTTGACATGCAGCACTCAATAAGTGTTAGCCATTATTACTTCAATTATTAAACTAGATGGTTGTGTCATCAACCTAGTCATCTCCTACCCAGTAAGTTTTAGAAAAATATAGAAAACACAGAATCAAACACACTGACATCTAATAAGCACAGCACATTTTGTCTTTGCTTTAAATCAGGGGTCAGAAAACTACAGCCCAGGCTGACTCCTCATTTTTTTCAATAAAGTTTTATTTTAACACAATCATACCCATTCATTTACATATCAACTGTGGCTGCTTTCATGTCTGTGGCAGTTGAGTAGGTATGGCAGAGACTGAGGGGCCCACAAATCCTAAACTATATACTATCTGGCCCTTTACAGAAAAAGGTTGCCAACCTCTGCTTTAAATCAATGATGAAAATGGAAAGAAAGCAAAACTAACAACACTGCTAGGTATCTGACAAGAGGTAAAGGGAATTACAGAAACAGGAAGGATCTTTGAGCCATCTGTGAATCAAGAAAGCCAGGGAGATGTGTTCTTCCAGTCCTGTCTATTCAAGAAACATTCACTGAGTATTTACAGGATGCAAAATTTCACTTTCTACCAAGATGCACTCATTGGCCCTCCTATAAAATTGAGTCTTGCTTCCCAAAGCATCTGGAAAGTTATGGTAGTTCACATGATGACTTTCTCAGCGCCTGCCTCTAACATACTAGAGGAGGGCAGGAGACCAGGGGACATGTGAGGCTGGGAACACAGTAGGTGCTCGGGAAATGTGTAGTAACAGCTTTGTGTATCCTAAGCACTGAGTATGGGGAGCCACTCAGGGCAGTTCCCTGGTATACTTCAAGAGCAAGATCATCTACCTTTGTTGACCCTGCAGGATGGTAAGCCAAATTATAAAAAACAGGAGTAGACTGAAAATCCAGTTGTATTCTTTAGCTTGTTCACAATTCAGGAACTAATAAACCAGCAGACATTTTGAACACACAACACAGTGGTGCTACTACTTTATACCAGTTGTCTCATCTTGACAAATTATTTAACTTCTCTAAGCCTGTTTCCTCTTCAGTAAAATGAAAATAAATGCCTACTCACAGAGTCATTGTAAGGATTAAATGACATAATTTTAGGGGCGCCTGGGTGGCTCAGTCGTTAAGCATCTGCCTTCGGCTCAGGTCATGATTCCAGGGTTCTGGGATTGAGCCTCGCATTGGGCTCCCTGCTCAGCAGGAGGCCTGCTTCTCCCTCTCCTGCTCCCCCTGCTTGTGTTCCCTCTCTCGCCATCTCTCCCTGTCAAATAAATAAATAAAATCTTTAAAAAAATAAAAAATAAATGAGATAATTTTATGGTGTTATTAACATCTGTTTTTCCAGGCAGGCTATTAGCAAGATTTAAATTTTAGTTATCAATGTCCTCCCACAGATTAGAACCTTTACTAGCCAGGACAAATAAATGATGCCAATTTAATACAAATCCAGTCAACGAGCATCTATTAATTATCTATGGTGTGCAAGGTACTATGCTAAGCACTATATGGAGTATAAAAATGAATGAAATATACCAAGTCTAGAAGAAATAAGGCATATCCACAAAAGCTCTGGTATAGTTGAATCATAATATAACAAAAATGCAAACAAACAGCTAGATGGAACCAAGATTTTTATTGGGAAAGGGGTGAGGAACATCATAGAAAAAGTAGCATTTAAGTGTGCCTTAGAGGATTTGAAAAGCAATGTAGGGGGGAGAGAGTAAAGTGGAAAAAGACACAGGAAAAGGAAAACAGTGAGTTCAGCAGAACAGGAAGTCAACCTGCTGGGCAGGAGCTCAGAGTGTGAGGAGAACAAAAAGAGCTGGTACCCCAAGACAAGAGGCTGGCTGTCATGCCAAGAAGCAGAGGCTTCAGTTCTTCTAAGTGCAGGGTTTCCTGGTCAACCATCCAGTGTTTCCACATGGTCTGTTACTAATAATAAATTGGGAATAATTCCCTTTAAAATATAAATTGAAGGAAATCCAAGGCACTCCCTGTCACAACATTTCTTTCATTAACTTGGATCTTCTTTCTGGAGTGGGAAAGTAAAGGGACAACTTCCCATAAGTACCAGGGCTATGACTGCCCCATCATGAGGCTTATCTTCAGGGGGCCCAGAAAGAAGAAACCTTGAAGGGATTTGCTTCCCTACAAATTCTCGTCTGTTTTCATGAAATTTGGGTGTGCTCATGGGAGGGCTTCTCATTTGTGAGTGTCTTTGGGCCATGCATGTCATGACGGAAAGACTGAGATGCTGGAAGCCATGGTGGAGGAGATGCAGGGAAGGGGTAGTGGCAGAAAGCAAGCTTTCTTTGACCTCCATTTTCCGCTGGCTATGTATCACGAACCTTGACTAACCTTATTTACTGAATGCTGGTCACTGTGGTGAGCAGATAGAGGACAGAGAGGGAATCAAACAGGAAAGTGTCTAATCTAGTCATCATCAGAGCCACACACTGATTGGAAGGGCCTCTCTGGAGACACAGGGTATAAATGACGGGAAGGAGAAGCAACTAGAAGGCTTAAGCCCAGCAGAGAGACTAGCACCAGAGTTCAGGACCACAGGGATTGAATAATAGCAATGTCATTAGAAAGGAGGGGACCCCTAGGGGTGACAATGAATAAATTAATTTGAAGTTAGGGAAAACATTTAGGTATGTTTAAAAAGGAAGATCAAGCAGGGAGGGAAAGTACCACTAACAAAGAAGCATTATAACAGGATTCGGGGCATGGGGAGAGGCAATGAGTTTAATTTCACGGAGCTCCAGAATCCTGAAATGATAAAATGTTTTCGGTGTTTGTGGTTCACAGTGGGCACAGGCTAAGCAAGTCAACTGAAGCTGCCCCCACTGCTATTTGAGGAAGTTGTCTGCTACAAGAGAACAGGTAAGTGGGAGGCAAAGTCATTTCCTTCTGACTCAATACTTCACTCCTATTATTGACATGGCTGGCTCCTACACAGAGTTCTACCACAGCCATTGGCACTGCAAATGGCAAAATTACTGCCTGTGTCTGCTGTAATAGTTAGATGACAGGAGACGTGGAAAACTGCAATGTGTGTGTGTGTGTGCGTGTGCGTGTGCACGCGCGCACATGCGTGCACATGCACGTACGCATGCCCATGCACTTGCACACACGTTCAGGGGCTCATGTCTATTGTGTATCTGAATGGCTCATTTAGAAAATCTCAAAGAACATCTCAAAGCATTTTGGAATATAGAACTTCATTTTGGTCTGCTCTTACCATGCACATGAAAATTAAGGCTGATTTTTTATTGACTCTGGACCAAAACACTAATAACCTGCAACAATAAAGTTTGTGAGTCTGTAAAAATATAAAATCTTATTTAAAATAATTCAGAGGGGTTTCTGGTTCGGGAAAGGGTTGGAGCACAACCACATTGTATCCCTTCCTTCCTGAGGTTGGACTAGCACAGAAATTAGAGCAGAGAAAATCCATATACACCAGAGGTTCTTCTTAGAAGCTGGAAGTACACAAATGCAAAGCACCCTGGGGCAATTATCAGGGTAGTTCATTAAAGCACTGAATTCAGAAAAGCTTGGAAAACTATGTTCTTCCCCTGTCACCCAATAAACCTGGACCTTTAAGCCTGTACCCAAAGCCTTAGGTCTGTGTGTTAAAAATGTGAGTGGTCTGAATGAAGAAGTTTCCTGCCAGGGGTTTTGATGCCAGAGAGAGACTAAGGAGCTCTAGATTTTAACTGTATACTGAAAAAAAGAAAAAAATAAATTAAGAAGGCAGCTCTGACCAGAACCATGCACAGAGGAAGTCTTCTCTAACTTGACATTGTTCCAGACCATCTTTCTGCTTGCTCTCACCCATCAGCCTGGAGGTATGCCAGCAGGAGGAAATGCTCCATCCACTGACCCAGAACTAGATCAGCTCGCCCAGTGTGAGGAGAGTCATGTCAGGGAAACAGATTCCCACAGTTACAGTGAAATCAATGGCCAGCTACCTGGACCAACCCTGACTCTAACTAATAAATGCAAACACTACAAACAGAACACAATGGACCATTGGATATTTGAAGAAAACCAAGAGCAAGAAAGAAAGGACATAAGATGAACAAAGAGAATTAATGAGCCATAAAAAAAAATAGAGATCATTCTGGGAATACAAGAATACTTTAATAATTCTCTTCTCTATCCTCAGATCTACAACAGGTTACTGTATCCGTAAAATAGGAGAAGACTTCATTGAAAAAGGAGTATGGTAGGAATGGATTCTTCATCTTTTACAACCTTTATTTTTCTGACCTCATTCTAAATAAAGGCATGCAACACAAGATGAACAATGCAGATTTGAGTGACAACAACATGAAACACGGGTTTGCTGATCCCACTACAAAGAGTGATAGCAAAATGAAGTTGGAACTCAGGGGTGATGGTGGAGGTAGAGTAGAAGACATAGGAAGGATGATGAGGGAGGTGACAATTCTGAGCATCAGGAGGGACCTGAGGACAGTAACAAAATGTTTGCCCCATCACATTCTGCACTCTGAGTGTAGCCCTAATCAGCTATAGATAAGAGTGGGTTCTTCCTCAGTATTGTGGGATATAAACATAGGGTTTCAGGAAAAAGTAGAATACAATTAACACATTCCTAAAAATTAAAAATATGGTTATCAAAATTGAAAATTTTAAATGCAAAGATAGATTTAATAATAAAATTGATATAACTAAAGATTTAATAGATGTGTCCTAAAGTGAAGAGTATTCTAAATGTAGTATAAAAAAAAAAGATAGGAAACTATAAGATAATCTCAAAGATATGAAACATAGTGATAGGATACTATTCCTTCATTTGATAAGACATTTGCAAATATCTTCTCCCCATATGTGGAATTTAAGAAGCAAACAGATGAACATAGGAGAATGGAAGGAAAAATAAAATAAGATGAAAATTGAGAGACAAACCATAAGAGACACTGAACTCTAGGAAACAAACTAAGGGTTGCTGGAGAGGAGATGGGTGGGGGGAAGGGGTATTTGGGTGATGGGCATTAAGAAGGGCATTTGATATAATGAGCACTGGGTGTTGTATGCAATTGATAAATCACTAAACTCTACACCTGAAACTAGTAGTACAGTATACGTTAAGTATATTGAATTTAAATAATTTTAAAAAAAGATAGTGATAGGAAATCCAGTACCTATCAGAAAGGCTTTCAAGAAGGAAAGAATAGAGACAATAAAGGGGAAAAGGGAAGCCAAAACATAGTAGAAGAAAATTTCACTGACCTGTAGAAAGAAGACTTTAATTGAAAGGCCTATTGAAGACCTACAGGATTAAACAAAATGTCTCACACCTAGAGACATGATAGAGAAGTTTCATCATTCAGAGGATAAATAATAGTTTCCTAGAAAACTACAGAGGTTCCTTAAAAAATTAAAAATAGAGGGGCACCTGGGTGGCACAGTTAGTCAAGCATCTGACTCTTGATTTTGGCTCAGGTCATGGTCGCCCGATGGTAAGATCCAGCCCCCCACTGGGCTCCGCACTCAGCGCAGAGTCTGCTTAGAGTTTCTCTCTCTCTCCCTCTGCCCCTCCCACCCATGCATGCGCTCTCTCTCTCAAAAATTAATTAATTAATTTTTAAAAAATTAAAAATAGAAATACCATATGACCCAATAATTTGACTTGGGTATTTACCCCTACCCAAAAATGAAAACACTAACTCAAAAAGATATGAGTACCCCTATGTTTATTGCAACATTATTTATAATATCCAAGATATGTATGCAACCCAAGAATCCACTGATAGACAAAAGGATAAAGATGTGGTGTGTATACATATAATAGAATATTACACAGCCATAAAAAAGGTTGAGATTATGCCATTTGAGACAACATGAATGGACCTAGAGGGTTTTCTGCTAAGCAAAATGAATCCAATTGAGAAAGACAAATACCATATCGTTCTATTCATAACTGGAAGCTTTAAAAAAAAAAAAGCCACCAAATGAATAAACAAACAAAAAGCAGAATCAAACCTAGAAATACAGAGAATAAACTGATAGTTGCCAGAGAGGAAGGGGGGGGCAAAGTGGGTGAAGTGGAAAGGGAGATACAGGCTTCCAGTTTCGGAATCAGTAGTCACGGGAATAAAAGACACAGCATAAGAAAATAGTCAGTGAGGGGTGCTTGGGTGGCTCAATTGATTAAGAGTACAACTCATGATTTGGGCTCAGGTCATGATCTCAGGGTTATGAAATCAAGCCCCACATGGGCTTTGCACTCAGTGGACTCTGCTTGAGATTCTGCTTGAGATTCCCTCTGCCCTACCCCCTGCTCACACACTTGCTCTCTCATGCTCGCACTCTCTCTCCCTCAAATATAAATAAATAAATAAATAAATAAATAAATAAATAAATAAATAAATAAATAAATAAACAAATAAAATCTTTAAAAAAAAGAATATAGTCAGTGATATTGTAATAGCAATGTAATGGGACAGATGGTAGCTACACTTGTAGTGAGCACAGCATAATGTATAAACCTGTCAAATCACTAATCTGTACACCTGAAACTAATGTAACATTGGGTGTTAATATACTCAAATAAAAAATAAATAAAAAATATAAAGTAATTTTTTAAAATTTTGTTAAGCTCCAAGAACAATTGATCCAAAATAAACAACCTCTATGCTTAGCAAATTACTTGTGCAATCACAACAATAATGTTGTGAATGTTAGATGTATAATCAATTTTTATATAAAAACATGAATATATTTTATAACTACAGAATAGTAATTATAAATCACCACAGTCTTAAAAGGAGTGGTTTGGAAAAGCAAAATACATATTGTTTTGCTCATAAACGTAAAACTTATAAACTTCTTTATCATTTAGATTTTTTAATTAGTCTGCATATATCACATAACTAAGAAAACAGTCAGGGAATATGATCAATATACTACTCGTAAACAAAGAAAGTTCTTCACATCAGTATAAAAAGGTCTACAACACTGTATCATTTATAATTTAGGTTAACTTTAACATAGTGCTTGGCAAAGCAACATCTATTTCTAAATGGATAGCACTGATTGCACACTACCAGAAGCCTTAACAATTTCATAATTAATGAGCTATTCTGTTTATCATAGGAAAAAGAAACCAAACTGTATCTGTAAAGCAACTATCGTTTGCGGATTATTTACATAGTTCTTCCCCTACAACCCTAAAATTCTTAGCCTAAATTGACACCCTGGCGTTCAATGTGTTACAGTTGAAAAAAATGCATCTAATTCATTTCATATTACTTTCCAGAAAAGCCATAAATGACTGGAAGATCCTGTCTTCTTCAAGTAGCAATAGGAGAGTTAGAAAACAATGGAGAAATGGCTTCAAAAGAATAAAGGAAAATTCCATATCCAGCCAAACTATCATTTGCCTAGAAGAGTAGGAAAGAAGATACTTTCAGACATGCAAGAACTTTAAAAATGTAGCTAACATGTGCCCTTTTTTAGGAAGTTCCTCAAGGACTTACCTCATAAAGTGAGACAAGAAAATAAACCATTTGAAGACGACAAGGATCACAATTGGAACAGAAAGATGAAAGATTCTGTCAGGTACTAATCCGGGGGTAAGAAATATAACTTTGTATTTGAGCATATGAAAAATATTATTGATGGGCATATCCCAGAAATGTTGAAGTATGTGGGAAAAATCAGAGTTTAAAAACTGGGCAAGAGGGGCGCCTGGGTGGCTCAGTTGGTTAAGCGATTGCCCCCAGCTCAGGTCATGATCCTGGAGTCCCGGGATCAAGCCCCGCATTGGGCTCCCTGCTCAGTGGGGAGTCTGCTTCTCCCTCTGACCCTCCCCCTTCTCATGTACTCTCTCTCTCTCTCTCTCTCACGCTCTTGCTCTCGCTCTCTCAAATAAATAAATAAATCTTAAAAAAAAAAAAACTGGGCAAGAGAGAACATGACACAGTTGTTAACCACAAAAAGAATGAAAGGTCTGAAGAAAAAGAAAAATGTGGCTTTAATTCCCTATGTGGCTCAGCCATGGGCATTGTTTACATATCACAGTAATAATTTAGTCAATAATTGTGATATAATTATATTGGGGGTAAGAAAAAAGAGAAAATTGTGTTGAGTGGGGAAGAGCTAAATTATCTTCCACAGTTGTGAGTAAAGAGTTAATGGGTCTTAAATTGATAAATAAGTCAAGAAATGTCGGCATACCACAGACTCTATAAAACCGCACTTGCTAATACCAGGAAACTTATTTCTGAGGTGTGAGGGAGAGAATAGTTATCTCTCATAAAACATATTATGGTACTAGACTTTTATAACCAAGGATATCTATTGTCTCAACCCTTATAATAACCCTAGGAGAGGTATATTAGTATAGATGACAAAAAGTTCAAGAGATTGATTTCTCCAAGGTTAATCAGCTGATTAGTAGCAAAGCTAGATTTTCTTTTTCTTTTTTAAACAAGTTTGTGCTTTTCGATCCAAGTCTGTCTCACTCATGAGTTTGAATGCTTTGCCAGTGCTCAACCAGCTTCATGCAGGCTGCTTTTGTGCACCTCTGAAAGGACATTGCTGTATAAATATCAGTAGGTTAAAGCTTTGCCCAAAGTCTCTACTCAGATCTGTAAACCACTGCTCCAGTTCCATGTCAGCCGTTTTCTCCAGCCCCATTTCCTCCATCCATGTAACACTGTGATGGCTTAGTTCATCAATAATACAGGTATACAGTACAATTACCTATGCTCATCTCTTTTTTTCCCTCTGTTTATAGGTAGAAAAAAGATCTCTGCATATCTCCTCTGATAGAAAATCAAAAATTATCACGTGGCTCCATTACAGTAGTCACTTAAAAACCATGTCTTTTGCTTGTGGTCTGGAAGACCCTGGATAAACTGTACTGGTTTGATTTAGTGAAGAAGACAATAAACGTACATTAGTGGCTGCTTTTGAGCATATGTGCTGCAGAATTTTCATTTGTAATAAATTTCAAGTGCTTTGCCTCATTTACAGGACTACGTCAGGGTTTCTGGCATTAAAATGCTCTTTGTTTTTCCTTTTGTTTGTTTGTTTTAGTCTGTCTCCCACACCTTGGTTTTGGTTTGTAAAGGAAAGCAAATTCAATCATTACTTCCTTTCTTGCCTGTACCTGTACCTCTGTACCTCTGAAACAAATAATACATTATATGTTAAAAAAGAGAGAGAGAGAAGATAGTAGGAAGGGAAAAATGAAGGGGGCGGGAATCGGAGGTGGGGACGAACCATGAGAGACTATGGACTCTGAGAAACAAACTGAGGGTTCTAGAAGGGAGGGGGGTGGGGGATGGGTTAGCCTGGTGATGGGTATTAAAGAGGGCACGTATTGAATGGAGCACTGGGTGTTACACGCAAACAATGAATCATGGAACACTGCATCAAAACCTAACGATGTAATGTATGGTGATTAACATAACATAATAAAACAAAATTAAAAAAAGATCTAATGAAAACTTAACAGGTAATAAAGGATGGGATTATAGGAGATTATGAAAAATGCCATCATAAAGATTCAATTGGCCAACTCCAAATTGTAGAATATTTTACAGGACTTATGTCATTTCTTCAGCAAATAAATGGCAAAAAAATAAAGGGGGGGGGTGGGAAGGTCATACAAAACAAATGCACTATTTGGACCTTGTATGGATCATGATTGGAACAAACCAACTATACACAGACATTTCCGAGGTGAGTGGCAGAGACACAGGAACTTAATATTAAATTATTCATTTTACTGTTAAATATTGTAATGTATGGGACCATATTTTTAGAAGTCCTTCTCTGGTAAGGATATACACTGAGGTATTAATATTATGGATGCAAAAAATAAAGGTTTTCTTTTTAAAAACTCACACATAAACATACAAGTGTGTATGAGGGAATTATATAGCATTCTCTCCCTTTTTCTCAGATGTTTGAAAAATTCTACATGTTAAGAAAAAGTGGCATAATCTAAAAATATAATAGATATATAGAGAAAAAGGAATATGAAAACTCTGGTCTCCTTCTCTTTTCTCTTTATATGCACTCCCCTGGAGATTTCATTCATCATCTCTGCACTGAGGACTCTAACATTGTAACAAGTCCAGACCCACTCCCCAATCCCAGACATCTCTACTTAGATTGTCTGAAAACATCTCAAACTCCACATGTCCAAAACTGAACTCATATACCCCCAAGAAAATGTCTTCTACCTGTAGATTTTCCTGTATCAATTGTTGACAACTCCACCTTCTAGTTGATCAGATGAAAATAACTGGAGTCATCCCTGATGCTGTTTTTCACACTCAATACCCAGTCCATCAGCAAACTCTTGTCAGCTCTAGCTTAAGGTATAACAAAGCAGTGAATCATGGCTGCCATTTCCAACCATACTATGAGCTCATTAGGGCAGTGTTTTTCCCATTTTTTTAAGTGCAGAGACTCCATCTGAACATCAGAAAAGTCTGAGGACCTATCCCCAACATACACATATAAGTTAATGTCCTTTTAGAGATGGTTGATTGAGAAAGCACATAATAACCAAAAAAATACTAAGATCAATAATGCTTAGACTGAATTTTTATTTTTTCCTTGTTCCATGAGCCCAGGAAATGAATTTGTATTAATAAAATCTTATCATGCAATGTCATCAAATATTTAATAAGCACCAACTATGTTCCAGGTACTGCTCTAAAAACTGAGGATCGTAACAATCTGCCCTGAAAGAACTTACAATCTACTGTCTCCATGGGTTTGTTCATACATGTGTAAGATGTATTGTTGTGCTCATACAGAGTAGCGGACTTCTTATATTAATGCATTTTCATCCAGGCAATTACCATCTTAGAGGGGCAAAACTTAGTTTTGGAGGCTCAAGAAATCCTACATATTACAATGGTTTGTGGTCTTCTAAAGCCCAAGTATCTAAGAAAATCTAACTCCTTAGAATTCTACTATTCTCATTAGATGATTAGATTAGATTAGATTAGATTAGATCAGATTTTTCAATTTGGAGGAGTCAAGATTGAGGGGGACCTGGATGACTCAGTTGGTTAAGTGTCTGCCTTTGGCTCAGGTCATGATCCCAGGAGTCCAGGCTCAGTGGGGAGCCTGCTTCTCCCTCTCCCTCTGCTGCTCCCCCTGCTTGTCCTCTCTCTCTCTCCCAAATAAATAAATAAAATCTTAAAAAAAAAAAAAAAGCATTGAGACACATTGCAATACTGCGTCAAGTCCCCTGGGTTCATGGGTCTCAGATCCACCCCCCCCCCGTGCCAGGAATTCCCCCAGCCCAGGTTTGCAACCTCTGAGCATTGTAGGTCACTCAAAAGCTGGTGGCTAGATAGGAGCAATCCACAGCACAACATTGCCATGGGGACACAAGATGGAGACATGTGGGAACATAGAGACCGAGAAAAGTAAGATTAGGAAGGAGGGGGGACACAAGGAAAAATGCTGTGATTATTTAGCCTAAGAAAAGAGATTTTTTTTTTTTTTAGGAAAAACTCATGAGAAAATCAGCATTTGAGTTAGCTCCTGAGAAAGATGTGTGCCGCACCAGTGATTTTTAACAATTAAGAGTTTATGCTTTCACAAATGACTAAGTGATCTCTCACTAACGTTGATTAATGGAATGATTTAAACAAAGATAGAAGAAACAAGCCAAGCTCTACGATCCAAAAAGGTGAGGGTTGAAGAGGGGAATTTCCCACTAAACGTTTCAGTTCTAAGATGACCGGTTCATACACTGGGGCGTGTAAATATTTACATAATTAGGTGACTGATTCTGAAGTCTCCAAATGATGCCAAACCTGGGCCTATAAACCCTTCCCCTTCCCAGTCTCCTCTCCACTCCACCCCATTCTCCTCGCTAAAGGCAGCACCCCCTGCAGATGCACGGAACTTCTCTCTTTAACTGCACATACATGCACACACACACAAACTCTGTCTCTTCCAATGGACACCACTTCAAATTTGTCATCTTTTAATCCCAAGGAGGGGCAAAAGCAGAAGGGTCACAAAAACTTCAGGTCATTGAGGCTGTTAGCTCTCCATGGCCCTGATGCTGGGTTCTGGGATGCAGCATAGTGGTGTTTCCTGAAAACAAGTATGTAATATTTGTTCACCACTTCTGCTCAGAACACATCCATCCTCTCACCCATAGAAAAGTTTCCATCAGTATCAGAACTGTACTGAGTTAAATGTGAGTGTGTGTAATCTGATCCACAGCATACATTTAAAAAACATATGCACACAGTACAACATGTATGCAGAATCCCAACAGTCAAATAGTGTGGCCCGAATTTTTAACAAGATCATAAAATGGTAATTGATGCACATTATGACCAACTGTAACATCCTGAAATACTGCCTGAGTTATAAAATGAAGCTGCATCATGCAACAACCTCGAGGGCACACGGTAAGGAACCAGACTGAGCAGTTCTCTGCCACTTCCTTAGTTCAGGCCACATTTGGGAATGCTACTTATCATTTTGATGCCTCTGTTTCTTTATCTGTAAAATGGCCACAATGATAGTATCTAACTCAAGGATGTTGTGAAGATATTTCACACAATGCTTGACAATACGCTCAATAGACAGTAGTTTTTTTTTTTCTAATATGGCTTTCACGTGAATTTTGGGTTTTGATGTTCTGATTCCTTCTTAAAATGATGATCTATGATATATGTTGACAGTCAGAATATTTATTAAAGAGGATATCTAATAATCAAAGTATGATTTGACGCTTATTCTTACAGAGAGACTGCTCTTTGCCCACCAGATATGCATTCGACTCTTATTATTATTCTTAATAGACCTCAGGTTTTATTCCAGATATAATGCGCATAGTTTAAAGACTCTATTTCCCAATGTCTTTTGCAGCTACAGAGCCTAAGTTCTGACCAATGGGATATAAGAGAAAGTGCTGAGTAAGAGCTCCCGGAAGTCGGCTTAGAGGAAGCTGTTTCAGCCAAGCGTGTCCCTACTGACTTTCCCCTCTTGCACTTTCTGGCATCCCCCTGTAATGCAGCTGTGACTGCTGGAGCTCCAGTAGCCCCAAAGGACCAGGAGTTGACTTTGAAAATGGAAGCCTTGAGCTGGGACAGGGAATAAAATGTCAGAAGGCGCTTGGGTCGTTTTGACTGCAGAACTGCCGTGCTACTAGTAAAGAAATCCAGGTTTATTTTATATGAGAGAAAAATAAGCTTTGTCTTGTTTAAGCCACTATTATTTTGGTGTTGTCTGTTATAACAGGTGGTTCATTCTAATCCTAAAACAGTTATATTTGAAATAGGACTTCTACAGTATATATTTCTTACCCCTATATTCTTTCCTATTTCATTTAAATATTTGTATGTATACATACTTTAAGCTTATAGGATAGCTTAAAACTTCCAAATGTAGCCAAAATCTCTAGTTATATTAACTCATAAAATTGGCAGGAGCTGATATACCTCAGGAATATAAACATTGTTTATAAAAACAAAACAAAAGCGAAGAAACAATAATCAAATCTCAATTAGTTTTGATTAGTGGCAATTAAGATTATTTGGAAAAAAAGACATAAAAGCATGAAGACAGATTTAATAACACAAGTAAAAAGAAGTACATGTGCTGAATACTAAAAATGCATTTAGAAAACCAGTTTCTAGCCTAGTTTTGAAAATGCCAGGTCATCTCATGATTTTACTGAATAGTTACATAACAGTCTTAAAAATTAGACTCAAAATTAATTATCTCAAACAACTTCAAACCAACAACTACAGCAATAGCTAGTATTTATTGAATGCTTATTATGGGCCAGGGTCATCCAAAGATAGTGGCCACGTTTTTAAATCACTTAATATACAGACCCTCTTGATGATGTCTATGTCATATTGCAAGAGAGGGGGGCTGGAAAGGTTTTCTAAAAAATCAAATAATGCCAAAATGGTACAACTCTTTACATTTGTGCCATCACTTTTTTTAACCTCTTCTAAGAGTTTCACACAGTTAAGTGTTCTAGAATTGAAATTGTTTCCCTAATACGAAACTCTGTTATTAACCTCTCTATGCCTGTTCTCTCATCCATAAAACTAGGATAATAAAAGCAATAAAAACTGAGTTAATACAGGTAGAATGCTTACAGCAGTACCTGCCATAGTCCGCTACTATTTGTAACAGATAAATTTGCTAGTCAGCTCTGCTTCTACTTCTTCAGGTGTAAGAGGGGCAAACCATTACAACAGCGTTCACATTCTTCGTGGGCTAACTAGCATGGTAGAATGGAAGTTCCTTGAAGGCAGGAATTGTGTCAGTTTTGTTCTCCAGGATATCCCTATACATAGAATAGTACCTAGCAAGTACATGCAAGGAACTCATTCTCATTAAATGAATAAAACTGGTTTTGTGTTGTTAGTACAAAAGACTCTGTAGGAGCCTAAGGCATACCATAATTTCATTATCCCACCCCACTTCATGGCTTGATCAATTTACCCTCTTGCACTATGTTTATAGTCTTAACTAAAAATCAAATTTAAAAGTTCTGGATAAGAGAAATGACCACTGAATTTAGTATCATTTTTATCTATTACTTTTTTTGCCATGTGATGCCTGTTTCCTTTTTGTGTATCTTACATAAAGTATTATACCTCTTTTTTTATTATGGGAAAGTATACATAACATCAAATTTAGCATCTTAACCATGTTTAAGTGTTCGGTTCAGCGGCATTAAGTTCATTCACATTGTTATGCAACCAAACTCCAGACTATTCCTCCCTCTTAAAACTATGGCTCCTGGGGGCACCTGGGTGGCTCAGTCGTTAAGCGTCTGCCTTCGGCTCAGGTCATGATCCCAGGGTCCTGGGATCGAGCCCCGCATCGGGCTCCCTGCTCGGCGGGAAGCCTGCTTCTCCCTCTCCCTCTCCCACTGCTTGTGTTCCCTCTCTCGCTGTGTCTCTCTCTGTCAAATAAATAAATAAAATCTTTAAAAAAAGAAAAAAAAAAAAACTATGGCTCCTGGTATACATTCTTAAGTTCCGTTTATTAACAATAGTCAAGACAAATCAGAAACTGGTTAACTAGGCCAATAATAACCATTTTCCAGTTTTGACAATCACTTTGACAATAAAGATTCTGTCAAAGTGGTCTGCTACTAGGTAGGCAAGAAAATGAAAGATATTTAAGTTAAGCCTTTCTGATTTCATGAGATGGGGAATCACGTGTTCTGACACATATTTATCAGACACTAATTGGCTAATTGATTATACATCTATACATATGGATAAACCTTTTAAATTTGAAGCCTTTTACAGCCGATCTCAGTGGAGCCTTCTAATCCCACAGACCCAATATAAAGACAGCATTGTTCTGGATCAGTTTGGGGAATTTCAAGATCTACTCAGGAAAGGCCAATATGCTTTTTTTTCAGCTTACATCTCTGAACTGTGCACAGTAATACAGAAAAAAACAAATCTGTTTATATCCCATTTTCTGCCTTATTGATACAAGAAGAAAAACACTGGCAGACACAACTTGAATGCCTGCCTTGGAAAATATTCCTCCACAGCTCAAGGCCTTGAATGAGAATGAGTTTTAAAATTCACAGCATTTACCCGCTAGTTTTCAAATATGCATTTCAAATGCCTTAAGCAAATTTTGGCAAATATCTTGACCAGGTAAAAAAAACCAATGTCATTACGTGACATGCTATTCCATGAAGAGACACTTTTAATCCCCTTCAGAGAAGGAAACTGCCCACCACTTTATTAGATTTCATGTTTATGAAATGGTCACACAATAAACACATGCTATACTACAAAGAGAAACTTAATTTCCTCTGGAGAAGGGCACTGCCACCATTTTATTAAATTTCACCTTTACTAAGCAATTACACTTCTTATTTTTCATGTCATTGTGTTAGGGGCTTTGCGAGCAACTCAGTGATAAATCCTAGACCAAGAGAACAAGGCCATTTTTTTTTTTAAACTACATCACAGTGAACCTGACTCAAGAATTTTTAAACGGAACTTATATTTCCACACCTCGAGCAATTTACGTACAAGGGATAATGTTCCTAAGAGAAGTACCCATTCAAAGTTGAGCAAACTGCATGGAACAGTTTAGTAACCAAGGCAACGGAACTGAAATCCTAAGATTTCCCTGGAACTAGGGGTTCCCAACCAGGAACAGTTAATTCTGTCACATATCCTTTTGAAGAAGAACCGAACACCAAGCAGCTTATGGTGACTCAGGTGAGTTTAAAAATTAAACATAAACAACTCCAAGGGTGTATCTACCTTACTGTTAATGTTAAAATACCACAAGCCATAAAAGAACTTCACGACTGCAGTTTTTCTCATTTTTTACCCTCTGTGTAACTGCAGGGGTATAGAGCAGGCATCTGTTTCCCAAATGAATGACTATTACCTTTCAGCTATGAATCACCTTAAGAGAACAGTTATACTGCCTTCTCTGGGAAATAAAGTATTTGATTGAGAGAAGAGGAAGACAGCTATATTCTATCTAGTCAAGTACTAACACTTTCCAATCCGCTTCAGTGTTTAACCACTTGCTAGAAGTGGTGGATTTATTTTCACAGTAGCAAGAAAAATGCTTAACACATGAGTATTTGAGAGCTGGGGGTGGGGTGAGGAGAAAGAAGTAATAATTGTGGCAAAAATAAACTGTCTGAACAATAGTCTAATATAAAGACTACAGTGTAAACCTATTGATTAGAGCTCTCTGGTTCCTGCAATTTGTCTGAAACAAATTTCAACTCTATTTATTGAGGTTTCTCTAAAAAGTATCGATTAGATAGGGAAATGTATGGGGGGAAAGGTGAATTTTTTTCATTCTACACTACTGAGAATGTTTCCAAGGTTCCCATTGTTTTTTACGGCTCCGCATAAACTTAGATCTCATGAGGGCCAATGCTGGTTTTCTCTACCTTTTGCAGTTCTCTGTTCTTCCACCCCCTAAAGAAAACTAACATCTTACATCACTGAGGTGTACCCTCCACTGGAAAGCAGGGAAATTGAAACTTCAGCTTGGCCATGTTGATGCTTTGGACACACAGGAGCTAAGCCCACAGAGGGTATAAATATACCACTGTTTGGGGTATTAAATCCAGATTATAGAATTGGTGATGCTGAAAGGTCAAATGTAGTCATTCCAGAAAGTCGACCACGTGTATCTTGGAGAAGCCATACAGTTTCAGCATCATTCTGACAAGGCATCTGTACAAAGTCCATCCAAAATGGTCATTGTGTTAAGAAATCTCAATTTGTGAAGAATCATATTCCCATGGAAAGGAGAACATTTGTTTTGTCAAAGGAATGCTCAATTCACATGAGTATCTATAGTAGGTTTTATTTAAATGAAACACACACTACAATTAGAATATGATTCATCTAATATAAACTCATTTTTCACATATACAACTTTTATAAAACAAGTTCATGGCTTAAGCAAGTCAAACTCAGATTCTAGAAATACTTTTCCCTTGACAAAGTCCTCTAGACAAAAATAGATACCCAGCCAATAAAAACTATCCATCTTTCCATTTAAAAGAAGAAATCCAACCACAGTATAAATGAATCATCCAGCAACAAATCTACTATTAGTGAAATAAGACTATAGTTTAAGAGCTGCTGCTGTATTTTAGACTCCAGCTGATTTAGTTCAGCAATATACCTCCGACAAGATACTCTGGACCATGGACTAGTTGTCCCACCCCAGCAAACTCAGTCCATGATTATGTTGGCTAAAGTAGTTTGAAGTTTCAGAAAGTAAGTAGAAGTTGAGGTGTCCCTTCAGGGGAAAAAATGAACATAGAATTGAAACAGAATGAGGGAGATGCAGGAATTCAAGAAAAAATTAAATAAATAAAATGAATACACTATGTGAAGGGGAGAATAGCCAGCAGAGAATGGGGCCAGGAGATCATGTGGGAAAGTAGAGTGCAAATAAGATGGGAGAGTGCCAGTTGGTGAAGAGTTTTTCTACTCTAATAAGGCTAACCTCGGGTTAGGTGACATGAGGCAAAGTCAAATTCTATGTTCTAGGCTTCAAGGGACACTATCATTTATCTGTTAAAGCCATTACTAAGTTAGACAATCAAGTCCACTACCAAATTTTTAATTGAATAGTTATCTCCCCCCAAATTCATATCCACTCGGAACCTGTAAATGTGATCTTATTTGAAAAGAGGGTCTTCGCAGATGTAACCGGGTAAGATGACCGTCACATTGGACTAGGGTGGACCCTAAATCTAATGTAACTGGTGTCCTTGCAAGAGGAAAATTTGGATACAGGCGTTACAGGGAGAACATCATGTGGACAGCAGAGGCAGAGAGTAGAGAAATGCATCTGCAAGCCAAGGAACGGCAAGGATTGCCCGCAAGCTCCGGAAGCTAGAATGAGGCAGGGAAGGATCCTCCCACAGAGTCTACAGAGGGCATGGCCCTGTTGATACCTTGACTTTAGACATCCAGCCTCCAGCACTGTACCTTTCTGTTGTTTTGAGCCACCAGTTTGGAAACAAATGCAGGGAGTGAAGCATTCTGAAATGACGATTTACAGAAATGACTCTGGCAGTGATGAGTGGGTTGAGTTGAAGGGAGGAGAAGTTGGAGCCAAAAAGACCAGTTAGGAAGATATTATAGTAATTCAGTCTTGGAAAACAAGAAGGATGTGGGCCAGCCTAGTGACAGTGGGACAAAAACGAAGTCAATATCTAGAGATGTTGGAGAGAAAGAACTGATAGTACATGGTCAAGAACAGCCAGACGCAAAGATGATTCCAACGTCAGATGAAGAAGAGTGGAGTTTTCGCAGAAATGCCAAGGAACAGGAGAAGCAAATGAGTTTGCTATAAAGGAGAGAAAGGGAAAAGGTCACGTTTGGTTTCAGATATGTTGGTGGAAGCATGACCTTGAACTGGTGGCCTGTGGGAGCAGAATGTTTAGGTGTTGCAACCTACAGAAAGAAATCTGGATATCAGGAATCTACAAAACTAACAGGTGAAGCTCTGAGGGGAGTACCTTTTCGAGTTGGTTAAAAGCAGCTGTGGCACCCAGGACCAAGTACTAGAGTATTGGGAGACACCTCCAACAGATGAGAAAAGAGAGAAGGAAAGCCTGGTATAGCTCCTTCTTCTCCTCTCCCGGGAACAGTTTTTCTGTCCTATGAATATTGAACAGTAACTCTTCTTGGCGCTGGGCTTTTTTAAACATATCAAGCCTCATGAACTTTTGCCCCTATTTCTAAGATTAATGGAAAATTATGAACTATATCGACACAGGACAGACTCATTCACACTCTATATTCAGTTATTGTGAGTGAAGCAAAACATGTAACTTCTGACTGAATAGCTTATTTTTTTTTCTTTTTGATTTCAGAATTGGGAAAAATAACCAAACACATAAACCAGCATCTATTCACTCTAAAAATTCTAACAATAGTCACCTTGGAAGGTCAACTGTAAAGGAAGTCTTAAAAATACTTCTACAGGAAGCTGTTCAATAAATGGAATTGATACAATTGTGCATCCATCTGTATAACAATGCTTCTGGAACCCCACCTCACGCTGAACACTGGGACAAACTCAAATGGATCAAAGATATGAATGTAGAAAGGGAAACTATTAAGGTACCAGATTAAAACATTCTTCTGTGGGTTAAAATTTTCTTAAAGGTACTTGCCAGGTAGATTCATGGAACTGTTAAAATCCTAAGTCAACTTCAAAGCCAGAAGTTCAGTGAACCACTTGGGCGGGCAAAAAAGAGTAAATGATTAGCCAGGCCTACACCAGGTGAGCCAAACATTCCTCTTTAAATCAAAAGCTCCTTATTTCTTTTGCCTCAAAAATACAGGCACCTTTTTCTTTTTAATACAATGTGTAACAGTTTCCTAGGGCTGTCATACAAAGTACAAAAAAAAAAAAAAAAGAGTGCCTTAACAGAAATTTATTGCCGTCTAGTTCTGGAGGCCAGAAGTATGAGATCAAGGAGTCAGTAAGACCAGGATCTCTCTGAAGACTCTTGTGCAGGATCCTTCTTTGTCCTGGCTAGCTTCTGGTGTTTGCTGGCATCTTTGGCATTCCTTGCCTTGGAGGTACATGGCTCCAATTGCATGGCCATTCTTCTTCCTGTGAGGCTTTGTATCATCTTCCTTCCAGGGCATTTCTATCTCTACATCCAAACTTCCCCTTTTTATACGGATCAGGGCCCACCCCCAGTGACGTCATTTGAACTTGAAGACCCTATTTCCAAATAAGATCACTTCCAAAGTACGAAGCATTAGAATTTCAATGTATCTTTTTGGGGGAGCACAATTCAATCTACTTCAACACACTTTAATAGTAATACATCTAAACAGTGACCAAAAAACTGACATTCTCCATGCCAAAGAGCCACAGGCCAACATTTCCCACAGGGTGGCCCGGGGACACCCAGCACCACACATCATCCAGCTCAAGATAAACATGCAGATGCTGAGGCCCTGACCCACACTCACTGTGAAAGAACCCTGGGTAGGGTGGGGCAAAGAGGCCCAAATGGGGCATTTTCCTCAAACACTCTCAAGATGAGAAAAGGATTTTAAAGGCAAAAGGCTTCTGGGCCACCAAGCATCTATGGGGCTTCAAAGTTTCATGTGAAAGACAAATCTAGTAAGCAGCTGCTTTCCTTGGGCTTCAACCAGAGCTCCCACGGGAGTAGTGAAAAGCCGAGCTGGGCTGACTTGGACGTGGAACACTCCAAAGAAAGCTCTGCATTGCATTGCCAGCCCAGAGGGGCTGCCACCATTCATGCTAGGGTAATTCTAACCCAGTCCCAAGGCTCTTATTTCTAGAATGGTTGTAAATCTAAACCACGAATCTACCCTGAAACATATGCATCTGTCACCTCTCCAGGATGTCACCATCCTTCCATGTCATGTTATTTTTCATCACCATGCCCTGCCAAAATAGGCTGGGACATTATGACAGCCTGAGAGCAGGGTCCACTGGTCTGATTACAGGTTGAGTCTCAGAGCACTACATAGGATAGCCAAGTCCTTGAAATCCACAAGAACCTCCCAGAATAGAACGTGTTCCTTGAAGATGCTCCCAGTTCCCACACCGAGGTATCGCGCCCTCTCCTTACCCCCCCCGTCCCTACCCATTCTAAGGTTTAAATTACATACACTAAGTGAAACTAACTTGCTGCAAGCCAAGTGATGCCTGTTAAAGTCCTCAGAGCTCAAGCTCTGTTCATTCCTCTGAATATTGTTCTGCCCCATACAAAAGAGAGGTTGGAAATGAATCTCGCTCAGGCAGCTGCTAGAGAGAGATTAGAACAGCAGGTAGATTCTGAAGAGAGGTAAAAGAGAATAACACCACAGACTTAAAGATCACTTCTTTATGGAAAAATTGAGTTCTAACAGTGCTCAGAGATTTCTTAAAATCAGAAGTTGCAAAAAAACACCCTTTATTCATTCATTTACTCATTCATTCATTCAATAAGCATTTCCTGTGCGTCACTGCTAATCTGAATGATGAGGACAAGTATTAGAGTCAGGGAAGCTAATTACTGGATTCGTGGTGAACACAGGGGCAGGAGAAGCCTCGAGCCCTGGAACGGCTAAGACAACCACACACCCTCAAGACAACACAAGAAGTTTCTAAGAAACAGAGCTTGTAGCCAGTGGGAGGCATGTCCAAAAAAAGTGGATCCTCTCCCCCCAGGGCCAAAACCGAGCAAGAAGGGAACACAAAGAAAATGGTGGGGAGTCGGGGACCGAGAAAGAAGTGGGGATTCATTTAGTATTGAGTAGGCAGGGACTGAGGAAGGAAAGGAGAAAGAAAAAGGTGGCCTATTTTGCCACCAAAAGAATGAGGAAGTGCTTAAGGTAGGACGGTTCCCAGGAAACTGAACTTAACTGTCATTTTCCCTTTATTATTCTTCCTGGGCCAGCAGTCTCAGCACACCTTCCCGATTTGTGCCCAGTGGTCAGTGAGACTGTCAGGTTACTGGTTACCAGTTTTTAAAAGAAAACAAAGAGCCCAGGACTAGATATTTATCCAAACAGTCATTAAATAGATAGAACTAGAACTTGAAGTATGAAATTGCCCTTGAGATATGTATAATTACGTGAATTTTGGAAAAGGCATAATTTTTAATAAATCAAAGTAACAGTTTTGTGATGTGATTCAAGGTTCTAGGGAAAAAAAATTAAATGTACTTCATTAGCACGAAACTAAGAATCAACTAGGCAATGATGCAATTATGTGTGATGCAGATTTTAAAAATATAACAACACAGTCATTTTTTTCCTTTCTTGACCTTTAGATAAACAATATTATTCTTGCTAACAAGTTTTCACCATGTATAGAGTAATAATAAATTAAGATTTAATAATCTAACCCTTTAAAACTAAATCTCTATCCATGGATAGATTATGTAAAGTGTTTTTTTTTTAAGATTAACAAATTTCAGAATGAACAATAAAGAGAAAAGCCTTTTCTATAGCTAGATATCAAAAAGCAGATATAAACACGTTATTAAAAAAAAAAAAAAGCATCCCTTGCCAGAGCTGGGTAGGTAGATTTTATCATTCTTGCTATTGTTTTTAAATTGCAAAGGGAAAAAAGTTATTTTTTCTTTTTTTTTTTTGGTTGACTAATTTATTTATTTGTTCACAAAATGCTTTCTGAGTCTTATTACACACCAGTGTTCTTCTTTCTTTTCTTTTTTTTTTTTTTTGGTAATCTATTTTTTGTATTTAATTTTATTATGTTATGTTAGTCACCATACAATACATCATTAGTTTTTGCTGTAGTGATCCACGATTCATTGTTTTTGTATAACACCCAGTGCTCCATGCAGTACGTGCCCTCCTTAATACCCATCACCAAGCTGACCCATCCCCCCACCCCCCCTCCCCTCTAGAACCCTCAGTTTGTTTCTCAGAGTCCATAGTCTCTCATGGTTCGTCTCCCCCTCCAATTCCCCCCTCATTTTTCCCTTCCTTCTCCTAATGTCCTCCATGCTCTTCCTTATGTTCCACAAATAAGTGAAACCATATGATAATTGACTTTCTCTGCTTGACTTATTTCACTTAGCATCATCTCCTCTATCCCATCCATGTTGAAGTAAAAGTTGGGTATTCATCCTTTCTGATGGCTGAGTAATATTCCACTGTATATATGGACCACATCTTCTTTATCCATTCATCTGCTGAAGGGCATTTCAGCTCTTTCCACAGTTTGGCTATTGTGGACATTGCTGCTATGAACATTGGGGTGCATGTGGCCCTTCTTTTCACTACATCTGTGTCTTTGGGTTAAATACCCAGGAATTGCTAGGTCATAGGGTAGCTCTATTTTTAACTTTTTGAGGAACCTCCACACTGTTTTCCAAAGTGGCTGTACCAGCTTGCATTCCCACCAACAGTGTAAGAGGGTTTCCCTTTCTCCACAACCTCTCCAACATTTGTTGTTTCTTGCCTTGTCAATTTTTGCCATTGTAACTGGTGTAAGGTGGTATCTTAATGTGGTTTTGATTTGGATTTCCCTGATGGCTAATGATGATGAACTTTTTTCATGTGTCTGTTAGCCATTTGTCTGTCTTCTTTGGAGAAGTGTCTGTTCATGTCTTCTGCCCATTTTTTGACTTGATTATTTGTTTTTTGGGTGTCGAGTTTGAGAAGTTCTTTATAGATGGTGGATACCAGCCCTTTATCTGTAGTGTCATTTGCAAATATCTTCTCCCATTCCGTGGGTTGCCTCTTTGTTTTGTTGAGGGAACTCAAAACTCCCTCTCTGAGGAGTGAAAGATTTGGACCCAACATATAGCAGTCCAGCTTTTAAGACTTCCACCAAGACAGGTGTCTCTGAAATACATGAGAAATATAAGACTATAGCAAAGAAAGAAACTTCTTTATGGGCTCACAAGGATTCACTGTCTATCTTCCCAGGGTTCAGCACAGAAGAAGTAAACATCTCCCCATCTTTGTCTCAAAGAGGTCTATTTGCATAATTTGAGAGGTGCTACCTGTGGGTCAGGTTCTAATTTAGCATCGTCTAGAGACTGACTGTGGTCCTCCTCAGAGACTGGAGAAGCAGTACACCATTCTCCCTAAACTCTGCTCCAAAAATCACCTATCTCTCCCCAAAAGGAGCTTGTACACACACTTTTGTGGCTGCTGCCCAGGGAACTCATCCTTTGATCACCTGGTTCTATTGGCCAGTAGGGCTGGTATTTCCCAATTCCACAGGCTTGTAGCAAACAAACAGTTCCTAAGTGGCTACCAACCAGGGCTCAGCACAGAGGGAGCAAACAGAAACTCTCATCTCCCAATCATCTGTGTGTATATATATATATATATACACAAGATATATTTGTATCCTTTAAAAGCTGGTATCTGAGGATCCAGCTACCAATCAGCCTGAATCTAGGTGTTCAGTGAGATCCTCCCCTTTGGGATACTGACAACTTTCAACTATTCGGAACCACTAAGAACAAAGAAGTCTGCCTAGACAATCACAAAAGTTTGAGAGACAACCAAGAGCTCAGGCTGGGCTGAACAATAAAGTTTATCTCCTACATGAGACCATTCCATCAAGATTAGGAGAGGGGGCTATTTCATTTAATGCACAGGAACCAACACAGTCAAGGAAAATGAAGACACAGAGGAATATGTTCCGAACAAAAGAAATAAGATAAAATTCCAGAAACAGACTAATGAAATGAAGGTAAGTGCTATACCTAATAAAGAGTACAAAATAATCACAAAGATGCTCACCAAAATCAGAACAATACATGAACAAAGTGAGAATGTCAACAAAGAGATAAGAAATATAAGAAAATTCCATATAAAAATCACAGAACTGAAGAATATGATAACTGCCCTGAAAAATTTAATAGAGGCTTTTAATATCAGACTAGATCAAGCGGAAGAAAGGACCAACAAACTCAAAGACATGATAGAGGATTCATCCAATCAGAGGAGTTAAAGGGGGGGGTAATGAAAAAGAGTAAAGATAGCATAAAGGACGAACAGGACAACATCAAGAAAACCAGCATCCATATTATAGGGGTCCCAGGAGAAGAGAGAATGAAAGGGGTAGAAAGCTCATTCAAAGAAATAATGGTGGAAGACTTCTCTAACCTAGGGAAAGAAATAGACATCCAGATCCAGGAAGCCCCGAGAGTTGCAAAAAAGATGAACCCAAAGAAACCCACACCAAGACACATAAAAATTAAAGTGTCAAAAGTTAAAGACAAAAGAATCTTAAAAGCAGTAAAAGAAAAACAACTTGTTACACAGAAGGCTACCACCAGATAAGGCTATCAGCAGATAACACTATCAGCATCAGCATATTTTTCAGCAGAAACTTCACAGGTCAAAAGAGAGCAGCATAATATATTCAAAGTGCTGAAAGAAAAAAAACACCAACTAAGAATACTCTATCAAGCAAAGTTGCCCTTCAGAATTTTGAAGGAGAGTCAAGAGTTTACCAGACAAGCAAAAGCTGAAGAACTTCATCACCACTAGACCAGCCTTACAAGAAATGTTAAAGGTACTTTTTCAAGCTAAAATAAAAGGATGCTAATTAGTAATAGGAAAACATATGAAAGTATAAATCTCAATGGTAAGGTAAACATACAGTCAAATTCAGAATATTCTAATATTGTCATGGTGATGGATAAATCACCTATAAATCTAGTAGGAAGGTTAAAAGACAAAAGTAGTAAAAATAACTATAACTATAATAATTTGTAATGGATGCCCAAGGTAAAAAGATGCAAATTGTCACATGAAACATAAAACATGGGGGGGAGAGTAAAAAAATAGAGTTTTAAAATGTGTTCAAACTTAATTTGTCACAAATCACCAATATATGTTATAAATACAAGCTGTTACATGTAAGCCTAATGGTAGCTACAAAGCAAAATCTATAGTAGATAAACAAAAAATAAGAAAAGAATCCAAGCAAACCACTGCTAGAATCATCAAACCACAAGAGAAGAGAGCAAGAGAAGAAACAGAGAAACAACAAAACAAACAAAAACAATTAACAAAATGGCAACAAGTACACACCCTATCAATAATTACTTTAAATGTAAATGAACTGAATCCTCCAACTAAAAGACATAAAGTGCCTGAATGAATAAAAGAACAAGATCCAACTATATGCTGCCTCCAAGAGACTCACTTCAGGTTTAAGGACACAAAAAGACTGAAAGTGAAGGAATAGAAAAAGATACCCCATGCAAATATAAACCAAAAGAATGAAGGGGTAGTTATACAAAATAAAATTCAAGAATTTAAGCAAAGACTGTAATAAGATTTTAAAAATCGTTACATAATGATAAAGGGGTCAATCCAGCAAGAGGGTAAAGCATTTGTAAATACTTATGCACCCAAAAATGGAGAACCTAAATACCTAAAGCAAGCATTAACAGACCTAAAGAGAGGAATAGAGAGCAATTCAAGAATAATAGAAGGCTTCAATCTCCCATTTTCAACAATGGATAGATCATCCAGACAAAAAAAACAATAGAGAAACAAGCGTCTGCCTTCGGCTTGGGTCATGATCCCAATGTCCTGGGATCGAGCCCCGCATTGGGCTCCCTGCTCAGCAGGAAGCCTACTTCTCTCTCTCCCATTCCCCCTGCTTGTGTTCCTGCTCTCTCTATCTCTCTCTGTCAAATAAATAAATAAAATCTTAAAAAAAAAAGAAACATTGGTCTTAAACAACACACTAGACTTAATGTGAGAGATACCTCATGGTCATGGACTGGAAAAAAAATTACCATTAAGATGTCTATACTACCCAAAGCCATCTACAGATTCAGTGTACTCTCTATCAAAATTCCAATGAGATTTTTCACAGAAAGAGAAAAAAGTATCCTAAAATTCCTATGGAATCATGAAGACCCTGAATAGCCAAAGTAATCTTAAGAAAGAAGAGCAAAGCTGGAGGCATAAGCATCACACTCCCTGATTTTAAACTATGTTACAAAGCCATAGTAACCAAAAGAGTATGGTATTAGCATAAAAACAATGACATAGATCAATGGCACAGAACAGAAAATCCAGAAATAAACCCAAGCATATATGGTCAATTAATTTACAACAAAAGATCTAAGAATATACAATGAGGAAAAGATGGTCTCTTCAATAAAAAGTGATGGGAAACTGGACAGCCACATGCACAAGAATGAAATTGGACCCCTATCCTACACCATACACAAAAATCAATTCAAAATGGATTGACTTGAAAGTAAAACCTGCAACCATAAAACCAAAAAAACAAAAAAAGAGAAAGAGCTCCTTAAAATCAATCTTGGCAATGATTTTTTTGGATTAGACACCAAAAGCAAAAGCAACAGAAGCAAAAATAAGCAAGTGGAACTATATCAAATATGCTAAAAATAACTTTAGCACAGCCCAGTGAAAAGGCGACCTATTAAATGAGGATAAAATATCTGCAAAACATATACCTGATTAGGGGTTAATATCAAAAAATATATACAGAACTCATACATCTCAAAAGCAGTAAAAACAATCTGATTAAAAAATGGGCAGAGAGGGCCCCTGGGTGACTCAGTCCATTAAGCATCCAACTCTTGGTTTTGGCTCAGGTCATAATCTCAGGGTTGTGAGATGGAGCCCTGCATCAGGCTCTGCGCTGGGCATGGAGCCTGCTTAAGATTCTCTCTCCCTCTTCCTCTGCCCCTCCCCCCCCAACACGTGCATTCATGCTCTATCTTAAAAGAAAAAAAAATGGGCAGAGGACTGAATAGACATTTTTCCAAAAAGGACATACAAATTGGCCAACAGGTATATAAAAAGATGATCAACATCACTAATCATCAAGGAACGACAAATCAAAACCACAATGAGATATCACCTCACACCTGTTAGACTGGCTTTCATCAAAAAGACAACAGATAAGTGTTGATGAGAATGTGGAAAAAAAGAAATTCTTGTATACTGTTGATAGGACTATAACCTGGTGCAGCCACTGTGAAAAAAAGTATAGCGGTTCCTCAAAAAATTTAAAAAATAACCCCTCACCATATGACCCAGCAATCCCATATCTGGACATATATCCAAAGGAATTGAAAGCAGGATTTCAAAGAGATATGTGCACTCCCACATTCACTGCAATATGATACATAATAGTCAAGATAGGGAAACAACCCAGGTGTCCATCAACAGATAAATGAACAAGTAAGATCTGACAAACCTAGATCCAGATATAATGGAATATTATTCAGCCAGGAGAAAAAAAGAAATCCTGCTATTTGTAACAACATGGATAGACCTTAATGCCTTATGTTAAGTGAAATAAGCCAAAGAGAGAGAGAGAGAAAAATACTATACGATATCACTTAGATGTGGAATCTAAGGAGACAAAAATGTCAAACTCATAGAAACAGAGAGTAGAAAAGTGGTTGCCAGGGTTTGGCAGGTGGGACAGATAGGGAGAGTTTCGTAAGAACGTAAACTGTCAGATCAGATGAAAGAGGTCTGAGGATCTAATATAAATCATGATGACTATAACTGATAACACTATATCATATAATTAAAATTTGCTGGGAGTAGAACTTAAAAGTTCTCACCAAAAAAAAAAAAAAAGTGAGGTAATGGATATGTTAATTAACTAGATGGGAGGGGATCCTTTCACAAAGCCTACATATACCAAATTGCCACAACTTTAAATAGCTTGATTTTATTTGTCAATTATACCTCATTAAAACTGAAGTTTTTAAAAATGAAGTCAACTCACAATTTCTGTTCTATTGATAGTATCTAAAGATTAACCAAGGGGCACCTGGGTGGCTCAGTCAGTTAAGCATCTGACTCTTCATTATGGCTCAGGTCATGATCTCAGGGTCATGAGATCAAAACTGCCTGAGATTCTCTCTCTCCTTTCCCTCTGCCCCTCCCACCATTCACATGTAAATAAATAAATAAATAAATAAATAAATAAATAAATAAATAAAATCTTTTAAAAAATAAAAACTAAAGATTAACCAAATGTTCCATGCAGGTTTTTGAATCATGTAGTTAATTCCAAGTACTTCTAGAACTGGCTTTCTTGCTACTCTTACCAGTGATATCTTGTATTCGCTCTATATTAACCTCAAACTATCACCATATAAATGCAATATTGCCTATATTAGATTTTCGGTATGGGCTATTTTTTTTTATGACAGATGGTATTTGGATATAGAAAAGCTTTCCAAAATGTGATTTTGTCAGTTTTCTATAAAGCTTGACAATCATCTTCAAAGTTTTTCCTGAAGACTTTTTTCTTCCTTCATTTTTCATCTTTTCAAAATCAATGACTATTTTTATGCTGCTTGGTCAGACAAGTAGGCTTTTGATTTACAACAGCTGTATTTTAATAGTGTACACACACATTTTCATTTCTGCCTTTATAATTCTTTTTTATCCATCAAGTTATAAGACACTGTTTTGTCCAAGGGTTTTGGAATCATTTCGGTCTTTTAATCTAATATAATCAAGTGGTTTTGCTATACATCTCATTATCATAAATTTTGTTTAGTTCTGGGTTTAACAATGGGATAGCTAAGCATGGACATATTTTCTTTCCCTTGATATCTGTCTCCATTTCATTCCCAAATTTAGAAGATTATTGCCATGAATACTTCATTCACTGCTAATATACTTGAACGTCATTCCAGTTATTTCACACATCCTTCAAGTTTTTATAATTATAAAAATGTCATGATGGAAATCTACAGATAAGTATGAAAATATATACTTGTGTACAACAGTGCTTTGGAATTAATACTGACAAGACTTCAAGAGGGAAAATATATGCTTATAGGACAATAAAACTTAACAGCAACCAAGAGTTGGCTCTCAGGTATATGGCTATTATTTGTTTTGTTTTGTTTTGTTTTTTCTCTTCTCCCAAAGTATTTTTTAAAAAGGCAGTAACAAATATAAAGACAAAGCTTATAACCATGTTACATTTAAATTCCAACATCTGCTTACATGCATCTGCTTCACATGAGAATGCTAAGCTAGGCAGGTGCTCAATAAAACCCTTAATTTCAAAGATGGCCAACACTTTTTACTTGCCAGTTGGATTGACCCTAAAAATCTAAATATGCCTGTCAGTCCTCATGTCTCCATTTAATGCAATCTCCACCACTTACATGGATGCCCTCTATCAAGTTGGGATCAAACACAGTTGGCTCCTTATTCAAAGGACCACAAGTTCATGTTAATAGATGCAAATACATGAAATAGTCTGTAAGGCCAGATATTTGTTCACTTGGTCTATAATCAGTGAACTTTGAAATGCAAGTACAAAACTCTACATTTCTTTAGTTTAATAAAAAAAACCCATGCTTCATAGGTAATAATTAATTTCATCTATTAAAAGAAACCACACAAAACGATCTCTTTCTAAAACCATTACTCATTTGTTCTATAAGCCCAGAAAAAAGATGTAACTTCCTCTTGCCTCGGTTCATCTACGTTAGCTCCTGACTGGATATGTTGGGGCACAGAGGAGGTCATTTTCTAGTCTTGTTTCCATAATTATTAGAGTTCTTCTCCCTGAACAAGAGCAACAGTCAAGTTTTAAAGGAACACCAGCTCTGAGAGAACCAACTGAAGGACCAAGTGTCACTTCAGCCAGTGATTCTTTCTACAAGCTCCTCTCAGGGATGAGAACCTAATTTATGGTTCCTTTGTATTATCTTTCTCCTAAAATATTAAGAGTTAACAGCTGAGTAAATAACCGGCATTCAGTAAAGACACCTGTTATTATCTCTTTAGTCCATAAAGATCTTAAAAGAAAATATCTTAAGATAAAATTCTCTATTAATAATTGAGGTGCTTCAAACAAAAGTTCTCAGTATTACAAATCTGTAGTGCATGGGTCATTCTGTGTTAAAAACTTCTGATAGTATGAACACATAATAGTACATGCACTTATTATGTTGTGACCATCCCAGATTCTTTGGTTAAAAATAAATCATGTCAAAAACAAACAAACAAACAAAAATAAATAAATATCAGGTGAAAGAATTTCATCTTCTAGATTTTGATTTTAAAACATTATTTCCTAATTTCCAGGAGAATGATAGTATGTTGATAGTAAAAATGAACAAACTCAGAAGTAACCTTGAAACCAATTCGATAGCAAGCTGTTGTTTCTCCCTACTTCTCCCATGCCAGCACAACCAGGTCATGAGTAGTTATTGACTCTCAAAATAAATGTTGAGCTTAGTGTTCTTACCTGGCACCCGCTTTGCCCAGTTGATCATGTGAACCAGCTCCCTGTCAGCAAGGTTGGTCAGCAAGCCCATCATCGAAGCCTCACTGAAGGGTCTGGAAGGATCGTAGTCGGAATAGATTATGGGGGGCTCAGCCTCCAGCAAGGCACTGACCATCTGATCGGCTGTCAGGGACAAGGCTGGGCTGTTCTTCTTAGTATGCTTAATCAAGAGCGGGCTTGGCCAAAGGCTGGAAGCCCTCATATCTCCGGAGGACCCCACTTCATTCCTGCCCTCCCCATCATCTCTCTGGCGCTTGTGTTTCAACATTCTCCCCCCTCTTCGGTCTTTCCGTATCCCTGAGAACACACACACAAAAAAAAAAAAAAAAAAAAAAATACCCAGTTTTATTTCTTTTTCTCATGTAAACTTTCCTACTAAAACCAACTTCAATGCTAATAGCCTTTATTTTATTTACATAAATATTTTGAGGCACAGGTGTGCTAGTAAGTGTTTATTAACCAGCTGCCTAAGAGGAAAAAAGGGCTTTGATGTGTAGCATTCACTGATTTCCACCGAGTAAATACTCCACTGTGGTAAATTTCAAGCTACTTGTCTGATATCAAGTGGTTTACAAAACTCCTGGAGAGTTAACAGTGGACTTTTGTGAGCCAGTACAAGCCGATTCTGACAAACTGCTTGTGTGTGTGTGTGTGTGTGTGTGTGCGCTCGCGCGTGCGCGCACGTCACAGATGCTATAAAAGGAACAGAATTATAATAATTACTTATTCTTGAAATATGGCTTAGCATCAAAGACTGTTTCTGCTATGAATATTCTTTTAACAGTAAGTTTAAAAGGCAATGAAAGAAGCACTTCCTACCGTCCTAATTGTCCAAGTAGGCCTCTTAACGGAAGACACTGAAGGGGAATGACTTATCCGAAATGTATCTGACAACCTCTGGATCCCGCAGGTGCTCAGCGAGTCTTTGTGGCTAAGCTGTATCTTATCACCTTACTTAGTACTTGACCTAAGACAGTCAAGTTGTTTACTTGGTTCTAAGATTTTCACAAATGTATTTCTGTTTCCCTAATATAAAAGCTTTAAAGCAGTTGAAAATAATTGCCCCCCAAAGGCTTACCCAACTGTGGTTCTCACTAACTAAATTATAGAGAGAAGGGGAATCCAATCTCTTTTGCAGTGATTCTTTGAGGTTTTAGCTCAGCATCGTAACCTGGAAAAGGCCATGCTCCGGTGCTGAAATATATCAGCAGAAACAAATATCTTAAAAAGACAAAAATTAACAGAAGCTTCCATATTTTCAAAAATATTCATCTCAGGGTGTCCGGGTGACTCAGTCAGTTAAGCGTCTGCCTTTGGCTCAGGTCATGATCCCGGGATCCTGGGATCGAGTCCTGCAAGGTAGGGCTCCCTGCTCAGCAGGGAGTCTGCTTCTCCTTCTCCCTCTGCCTCTCCCCCACTGCTTGTGCACTCTCTCTCTCTCTCAAATAAATAAAATCTTTAAAAAAAATAAAAAATTAAAAAATTAAGATTTATATGAAAAAATAATCATTTTGGTAAAAAGCTAACACTATTATTTTTAATATTAAAGACATGAGAATACACTTTGTAATATATTACCTGTTTTCTCACTCCATAACAAATGAATAACTAACGTCAGAACTTTGTTCTATTCTGTTCTGATTTGTCAAAGAATCTGGACAAATGTGTGGTGGAATTTTTTATGTGTAACTTTTATTCTTATAGGTCTAGATTAAATATATTAGACAATGCCTTCAAAATATAACGAAGTCACAGACCCTTCCTATTTATTCAGTATTAAAATAAGCATTTCTCAGAACTCTTGGAATAAGTAATAATAGTAAAGATTATTATCACTAATACACACTCAGCACTCACCATATACTGTAAGCACTTTATATACACTTACATAAAAGCACTTTACAAGTAATTTAGTCCTCACAATAATCTTTAAAGTAAATACTGGGAAACAGCTCTGTAGGAAGGTCCAAGACCATTCTCTATTAAGTATGATTCCAGATCCTGGCTCTAAAATGAAGATGTTTTTCCAGTTAACATTTTTAAAATTTAATCAATTATCAAGAAAGTAGACGAATCTAAAAATATCCAGAAATAAAATAAGTTGGATGAGAACAGATGTATCTGACCTGCCATTGTCCTTAGGCACTTCAACTAGTTCATTGCCAGGCACGCTAATGAGATAAGAGCATCTGAATTAAGAAAGATGATACTTTCTACTCTCAGCTCATTAGTGCAGACCTGGAGTTATCACACCCATTGCTGGATGCTGCCTATATAAGCAAAATAAACTTTTTAAAATTAGAGTAACTAGGAGAGTGGGGAGATGTGAAATCAAGTCACATGGAGATCAACTGAGGAACTAAGAGGGGTTATCATAGAGAAAAGAAGACTTGGAGGAAACATGAGTGTCACCCTCAACTGGGCTATCCTGTAAAGATGGTGTTATGGTCTGAATGTTTGTGTCCCCAAAAATTCATATGTTGAAATCTAATCCCAAAGTGATGGTACTTGGAGGTGGAGCCCTTGGTAGGTAATTAGGTCATGAGAGTACAGCCCTCATGAATGGGATTAGTGCCTTCCTAAGAGGCCAGAGAGCTAGTAGGAGCTTGCTCTCTCTACCATGAGAGAATACAAGAAGACAGCTCTCTCAAGCCAGGAAGCAGACCTTATTCAGACAGCAGATCTGCTGGCACCATGATCTTGGACTCCTCAATCTCCAGAACTGTGAAAAATAAACATTTGTTGTTTAAGCCACGCAATCTATTGTATTTCAGTTATAGCAGCCCAAACTAAGTGAGAGATGGGTTCAACTTGCTCTTTATGAGCCCAAATGGTAACACAGAAGAAATATGTGGAAACTATGAGTAGAGTTCAATATGAGGAAGCAGTTTGCAATAGTCAAAGCTGACAATAAAGATAGAATCTGCTGCCATGGGAAATGATACTTGGATCATTGGAGATTCCCAATAATAAGCTACACAAAGACTTTATGGGGATGTTACTGGAGGGATTATCCAGTGAGCATTTGCACTAGGTGACCTTCAATATACTTTCTCAAAACTGTATGACTCTAAGGTCTTCCATTTGTGATGTAAGACCACTAGTCTTAGAGTGAAAAATCGGGGGGGGCGGGGAGGAATCAAAAGCAAAAACTTCCTTTAGGGTCACATTCCTTAGGAAATTTTGAGGTCAGAATTTTGAAAAGATGAACTGTGATTAAAGTTTACCTACTTTGGGTGGGGACTGGGATAAAAAATTACATTGTTCTTCAGTGTTAATGTATTATTCAAATATTCTTTATTTCCCTACTCTACAACTTTAGAAAAAGATTGGTAATGTGAACAGATCTTATAGGAAATCTGTAGCAGCAATGAAAATCTTTTAATATCCAATCTACATGGAAAGATAAAAGCAAGGGATTTGACTAAAGAAAAAATGTAAAAATTATATTGTTTTTCCTAAGATGAAATCAGGAGTTACCTGATCACAACAACACATAAGCATTTTACTTCCTAAAAATAAGGACTATGCTTTCTATTATAAATGTAATTTATTTTTTAAAGATTTCAAAAGTAAAGACAATGGAATAGAAGGTTAACACAACAAAACAAAACACAGTATTACCACCCACTTTAAAAGGCCCTGGCAGTCATAGTACAGACGAAATGATTTCCAAAAAAGGATTTTAGATTCAACACAGGTACTAATAGCAGCAGTTATCAAATTTATCAAAGTATTTGTTCATTTGGTAAAAATGTATTCACTACTTATAATGTATATTCACAGATGATACAGTGTAAACAAAGATAGATCATGTTACCCTCCATTAAGTTTTCAGGTTGGAGGGAGAAAGACATCAGTCAAGAATCATTCAGTACTCACTGGATGGATGAATGAATGAATGAATGAATGAACAAACAGATTGCCCAAAATACAATGGAAGGGAGGAGGTGAGTCAAGGAGGAGGAGACAAAGAAAGCTTCTCCAAGAGAAGTTACATTTAAGCCAAATTGCAAAATTTCCTTTCTGGGAGAAATTTAGAAGTAGTCTACTCAGAATGAGTTGAGTCTCACAAATATATGATCTAGGTTGTTGAACATAAGACAAAAATGGGCACAGGTTTAGCATGTAGAATAATGAGACACAATTGGAAAGATCAAGGTGAGAGTTGAATATTTATAAAATCATCAAATATTCCAGTAGGTAAAGGTGGATTCAATTAGCATTAGCAAATATTTTCTCTAATTTACCCCTAAATGTACTATATTTTTCAAATGCCAAAGTCCCCACAAAATGTACAAACAGGGGACGCCTAGGTGGTTCAGTAGGTTGAGTGTCTGCCTTTGGCTCAGGTCATGATCCCGGGGGCCTGGGATCCAACCCAGTGTCCCGGTCTCTGCTCAGTGAGAAGCCTGCCTCTCCCTCTCCCTCTGATCCTCCCTGCCCTCCCCCCTTCTCTCTCTCTTTCAAATAAATAAAATCTTTTAAAAATGAAACAGAACAAAAATAGAAAATCATACATTTTATTTGTCCAACTGCATGTAGTAGGATCCTAGGACACAGCTCAATGAGGAAAAAATCCTTTTCCACTTGTAAGTAGTAATTGTCACATTACCAGTGATATATCAGTGTCATTTACCAGTAACAATATTGCACAAAAATACTACAAATATTTTATAGTAGTTAAAAAAAAATAAAATTGGAATTGAGTGGAAGAAAGTAAAAAAAACTGACCCAATTTCTACTTCTATTTTAACCTAGGTTAAACGAGAATCACACATCAAAACCAATGATTACAGGCTGTGTTGCTATGGAACATACAGCCAGTTCTTAATTACACAGAGTGATGGGGCATAGGAATGGCATGCATAATTGAAATCCAAAAGTAAAATTAAAAACCTTATGCTCCCCACCAAGACATTTTCCAGAATTATTTGTAGAGCAGCAACTTAGATTGATATGTATTGTATTTAAGCTCATTCCCCTTTGTCTAACTTATGTTAACTATCAGTAAAAAAAACAAAAGACCAAAAATGAGTTCACAAAGCAAAGGGGGAAAAAAAGGCAATTAGCTTAGATCATGCAAATATTAAACAGGCAGCCTCTTGACAGGTGAGACACTTATTTGCAGCAAATAGCATTTTAGCTTGTAATATCATATAAACAAGATGTAGTGTCATTCAGTACACAAAAATGTCCTTTTCCAGAGTGGCTGAATAAAATATTCAGCAGCACAATACAAATGTCCTGCAATGGATATACCAGAGTATACACATTATTAGCTCTCAGGTTGTGTCACTGATTAGGCAACACTTGCATCAAAGCAAACTTCTTTACACTCCCTTCTTAAAATGTTAAGCTTACAATAATTCAAGGATTACCCACTGGTTTCCTATGAGGGATTGAGAAAATAAATTACCTCTCCTCCAGCAAGCCCACCATTAAATGTGAAATGCCACCAGTTTGAATTTTATCCCCTTGGGTTAAGCCTTCTCTAATATCCTTGTCACACTGTTGTAAGGATTTAGAAAGGCTGAGTATAGAACTTCCACTTAGCAGCACGCAAAGTCCATTTGAGTGATTCTAATCCACTAGGAAGTGTTAATTTAAGAGAATTTATTGAAGTAAGTAACACCGGCAACTGGTATGGGAATAAAAGGGAGAGAGAAGGTGCACAGAGCTCTCTCTAGGTTACAGCAAGCAGAGGGAATCTCTTCCAAGGCTGCCTGGGATCTGAAAGATATTCTGTAAGGCAGCTCAGGGCTGAGTTCTGGCAAGGAGAAAGGGTCTAAAGACCTATCAATTGCTTCAAAAATTATGTCCTGGCCTTAAAATAAAAACATCTGTCCTAATGTATCACATGAGGTAGTTTGAAAGATTACTTCTAATTAACCTCAGAGTTTGTTTAATCATTCTCTTTTTTTTTTCATTCTTTAAATTCTTTGGCTTGGCTGTTGTATCTCAGGAAAAATTAATGTGTTATCTGAATATTCATTAATTAAAAGAATTCATTAGATTATTTGCTTATAATTCATTCTCCTTTTTAAACTTTCTTTTTCTGACATGATCTTTTTTCTTAATACCCTGTGCCTCTACAAAAATCAAGTATAACTTTAGTAATTTTTCCAGTTCCCTAAGACTAATGTATTATTAAATATTTCAAACATTTGCATAATCACTTTTCTTTTGTTTCTCAATAATTTCACATTATTCATGAGATACTAAAAAGCCAAAGAAATACACTAAAAGCGTTTTAATTCAATATGCTGAAGAAAACAGAAGCACTAATTAAGAATTAAATAAAGTTAAGAGCTAAAAAAAACCTGCTCCAGAGAAACTCCCCTCCATCAATTCTAATGTTTTATTTTCAAATACTAGAAATTAACCCTATAAGGTAGGAGCTGTTATAGTCCCCCATCTAACAGAAGAAATAAGTTTAGAATAACTAGCATGCCCTAGCTCCTCCCAAGAGCAGCTCAGAGATTTGAGCCTAAGTGAATTATGTAACCATAAACTATAATTAATATTGTGTTGACCCCTAAGTGTACCAGGTCAAGGGACTATGAATTATCCAGTTTTTTCAGAGCAACTTAATGCTCTACCCCTTCCTTCTTTCACATCCAACAAATCACCACAACCTAGTATTCCTTCATGTATTTCTTCTTCCTTGAGCCTCTTTCTGTCTTTACTGCCATCCTGGTTCATGCCCCTATCCCTTCTTGCCTAAATCAATGCAGTAGCTCCTAATGCGTTTCCTTGCCTACCTTCAATCTCCCTTCCAATCCAATTCCCTGGCAGCTGGTTCATCTTCATTACACACCCATTTCACCCTGTTTTGTCTGTCTTAGTCTCTCAAAGATTTCCTTACCTTACAGCAGACATTCTTTAACTATGCTCTGAAAACTCAGCAGTTCTGAGGAAGTATCAGAGGTGGTGTAGTCGGGGCTACTGGTCACCCCATTTTTCCCCTTTGTCTAAAGCATCTATGTTTGAGTGTGAGTGTGTGTGTGTGTGTGTGTGTGTGTGTGTGTGTGTGTTGTATTGGGATTAGGGAAAACACATTTCTAAGGGGGTTTACTGATTTTATTTTACATACTGATTTTATTTTACATTCACTGACCCACTGAGTAAAATCACACATTACATTAAGACTCATGAGTTTCCACAAATAATCCCAAGGTACTTTTCAAGGCTATCTTTACAATTTCCCTCCACAACTTTTATTTTTATGAAACAGGATTGGACCTGTACCACTTTTTATATAATACTTTCCAACTATCTTTGCTGTTCCTACCCCTCTTATACTGGCCTCCAAAACCCAAGTAAAACTTCATTTCACCCATAGTCAATCTTGGATGCACCCCAGTCTAGTGGCTCTACTTCCTCCATTCTTGTACCTTTTCTTTCCTGTGCCATTCATTGAACAATGATCATATGCTACCTTCTATGTTTAGTTACACCTGAGTTCCCCCTCCCTGAGCTATGGCCTGGAACTCTCTCCAGCCAGGAAGCTGGAGCAGTGTAGACTCACTTCATTTAATTTCTCTTTTTCAAGAGACAATGCCCCACACTGCCTGATATCGAAGGTTATCAGGTAACTGTTATTGAAACAGTTGTGTCAAATATTTTTATCCAGTTTTTTAAAGATGTTTCTGGTGGGAGGCAATATGGTTAAAACTGAAAATACACAAATCTGCTACTGTAGCTAGAAAGAAACTTCATCATCTCCCTGTCAATAACTGATAGTTTAAGTAGACAGAAAATCAATATAGATAAAGTTGACCTCAACAACACTATCAATCAACTTAATCTAGCTAATAGTTATAGAATACTCTATCAAACAACAGATGAATACACATTATTCTCAAGTTCCAAGATAGAGCACATTCTGGGCCATAAAAACACCCTTAACAAATATTAAAAAGAAAAATAATACAAACCATTAAATAAACTAAAAAGTACTGAAGTAAACTAGGAATCAATAATAGAAAGATACCTGGAACATTCCCAAATATTTGCATATTAAACAACATACTTCTAAAGAACATATGGCTCAAGGAAGAAGTCTCAATAGAAATTTTTAAGAATTTTTAACTAAATGAAAATGAAAATAAAACTTATCACCGTATGTGGCATGTAGGAAAAGCAATACTCATAGCATTAAAGAAGAAAACTTAAAGCACTACATTCACACATTAGATAAGAAATGTATATCAATAACCCAAGCTTCCACCTTAGGAAACTAGAGAAAGAAGATCAAGCCTAAAGCAAGCAGAAGAGAAATAATAAAAATCAGAGCAGAAATTAATTAAAATGAAAGTGGGAGCACAACAAAGAAAATCATGAGACAAAAACTGGTTCTTTGAAAAGATCAACAAAATTGATAAACTTCTAACCAGGATAATGAAGATAAAAGAAAGAAGACATAAATTACCAGCATCACAAATGAAAGAAAAGTCACCATTAGTGGCCCCAAGGACATTAAAAGGTTATTAAAGAAATATCATGAGCAACTCTATGCCCACAAATCTGATAATTTAAATGAAATATACTAGTTCCTTGAAAGACACAAACTATCAAAACTTATAACAGGAGATACGAATAACTTGAATATCTCTAATCAATAAAATAAATTGAATTGATAATTAATCATCTTCCCAAAAATTCACCAGACACAGGTGGTTTAATGAGTTGTTTCTAAAATAACCATTTACGAATGAAACCATGTCAATTCTCTATGGTCTCTTTCAGAAAACAAAAGCAGAGAAAGCACTTTCTAATTTATTCCATGAGTCCGGCAGTACTCTGATACCAAAATCAGATAAAGACATTACAAGAAAGAAAAACTATATTGGTCAATATCTCCCCTGAGCATTGGCACAAAAATCCTCAACAAACATCATGAAGTCAAATCCAGAATGCATAAAAGGAATTACACACCATGACCAACTGGGATTTTTTCCAGTTGTAAGGGCAAGTTCAACAATTGAAAAGAAATCACTATTAATCCACCACTACAATAGAGAAAACAGGAGAAGTCATATGATCATATTAATTGACACACAAAAAGCATTTGACAAAACTTAATAACCATTCATGACTTAAAAAAAAACTCTCAGTAAAGTAGCAATAGGTAATAACTTCAATTTATTAAAAGACATCTGTCAACAAAACAAAACAAAACACAAAAAATCTAAAGCTAACATCTCCTTAATGATTAAAAGCTGGATGCTTTCCCCCTAAAATCAGGAACAAGGCAAGAATGTCCTCTGTCACTCCTTATTCAACATCACACTGAAAATCCTATTGTAATGAAACAAGAAAAATAAATTAAATGTATACAGATTGTAAAGGAAGAAAAAAACGGTCTACATTCACAGATGACATGATTACATATGCAGAAAATTCCAATGAATTGACAAAAAACAAAAACAAAAAAACAAAACAAAACAAAACCACCCCCCTTCTCCCAGAACTAAGAAGTGATTACACCAAGGTTAAACGATACAAGGTCAATATACAAGAGTCAACTGCTTTCCTTTACATCAACAATGAACAACTGGAACTTGAAATTTTAAAAATAATACCACCTACAATAGTATATGAAATGAAACACTAAGGTATAAACTATGTACAAACTATACACAGGATCTCTATGTAGAAAACTAAAACACTGATGGAAAAATAAAAGACGATCTAAAAAACTGAAATGGTCATGAATCAGAAGTTCAATATTGTTTATGTTCATAGTGTTCAGTACTATCAAATGTCAGTTCTTCCCAACTTGAACTATAGATTCAGTGCAATTCCAATCAAAATCCCAGCAACCTATTTTGCAGAAATCGACAAACTGATTCTAATGTTTAAATGAAAAGGCAAAAGACCCAGAACGGTGTTTAATACTAAAAGAGAACTGAAATACTTTAGAAATTGGGGGACTTTCACTATTTGATTTCAAAACTTACTATAAAAGCTACAGTAATAAAGACCGTGTGGTATTGGTGAAAGAATACACTAGTAGCCCGGCGGACCAGAAGAATGAGTCCAGAAATAGAACCACACAAATATAGTCAACTTATCTTTGACAAAGGAGAGAAGGAAATTAAATGGAGAAAAGATAGTCTTTTCAACAAATTTTGTTGGAACAATTAGGTAGCCACATGTAAAAGAGTCTAAACACAAACTTTACACCTTACACAAAAATTAATTCAAAGTGGATCACTGACCTAAATGATAATGAGAAACTAAAACCTTTTGAAGAAAACAGAAAAAATTCTAATGATCTTGAGTTTGGTGGTTTTTAAACACAATACCAATAACACAACCTATTAAAAAAGGAAATTAGTAAGTTGGACTTGCATTAAAATTAAAATTTTTAAAAAAAAATTCTACTCTGAAAAAAAAATGCTGTTAAAAGAATAAAAAAGATAAGCCACAGACTGGGAAAAATATTTGCAAAATACACAGTGGATAAAAGACTTGTAATGAAAATATACAAAGAACTCTTAAAACCCAATAAAAAGAAAACAACAACAACAAAAAAGCTTTTAACGGGCAAAAGAACTAAAAAGGCACCTCATATATAGAGAGAGATAGATATAACTGGTAAAGAAAAAAACATGAAAAGATGCTCAATATCACTTGTTATTCAGAATTTGCAAATTAAAACAACAATAAAGTATCAATATAGACCTATTAAAGTGGTTAAAATCCAAAACACTAACAAATACCAAGTGCTGACAAGAATGTGGAGCAGCAGAAACTCTCATTCATTCCCAGTGAGAATGCAAAATGGTACAGCACACCTACTTTGGAAGACAGGTTGGCAGTTTCTTATGAAGCTAAACACAGTCTTACCACATGGTCCAACAACTGTGCTCCTAGGTATTCACCCAATGATTTCAAAACTAACGCCCACACAAAAATCTGCATTCAAATGTTTATATCAGCTCCATTCATAATTTCCACAAACTGGAAACAACCATGATGTCTTTCATAAATGAAGGAATAAACAAAACAGTGGTACATCCATACAGCTGACTACTATTCAGGGATAAAAAGAAATAAGCTATCAAGCCATGAAAAGATACAGATGAAATGTAAATGCATGTTGCTAACTAGCCAGTCTAAAAAAAGTTACATACTATATGATTCCATTTATAGGGCATTCTAGAAAAGACAAAACTACAGAGATGCTAAACAGATCAGAGGTCACCGGGGGTTCAAGGCAAGAGGGAGAGGTCAAATGGATGAAGCACAGGATATTTTATAAGGTAGAGAAACTTCTATGTTACAGTAATAGAAACTCTTTTACAGTAATATGTTACTGTAATGATGAATACAAGACATTAAGTATTTTCCAAACCCATAAAACTTTACAGGACAAAGAATAAACTTAACATATGCACATTTTATTTTTTTTTAAGATTTTATTTATTTGTCAGAGAGAGAGGGAAAAAGAGACAGAGAATTAAGCACAAGCAGGGGAGCGACAGGCAGAGGGAGAAGCAAGCTCCCCGCATAGCAAGGAGCCCGATGCGGGACTTGATCCCAAGACCCCTGGATCATGACCTGAGCCGAAGGCAGCCATTTAACCAACTGAGCCACACGGGCATCCCTACATATGCACGTTTTAAAAATCCATTTAGAAAAATCTGAGGATTCCAGGGTGCAATGAAGAATGTTACAAAAGAGGGGCGCCTGGGTGGCTCAGTTGGTTAAGCGACTGCCTTGGGCTCAGGTCATGATCCTGGAGTCCCAGGATCGAGTCCCACATCGGGCTCCCTGCTCAGCGGAGAGTCTGCTTCTCCCTCTGACCCTCTTCCCTCTTGTGCTCTCTATCTCTCATTCTCTCTCTGTCAAATAAATAAATAAAATCTTAAGAAAAAAGAATGTTACAAAAGAATCCAAATGTATGAACCAATTTTACTGAAGGAGGTAGAGAAATAAGGTATTAACTTAAGTAATTTGGAAACGAGTGGAGTCAGTTAAGACTAAAGGCAAAAGGAACTGGACACAAACACTGTTCAGGTGATAAATTGTTAACAACTGTGAAACCACTATATAGGTATAATGGAATTAAATGATTAAGTAGATGAATAGCAGATGGTGGGAGCATGAATCACACTATTGGAGTACAAAGTGACAGGTATGTAAAAGGAGGCTAGAATGATCCATGTTACTACTATAATGGTTACATTTGGAGACCCAGTATATATTCACGTTTACCTTACCAAAGATACAGATAGTTATATATAAAAAAAATGGGAGCCTGGGTGGCTCAGGCAGTTAAGCATCTGACTCATGATTTCGGCTCAGGTCATCATCTCAGGGTCATGGGATCTAGCCCCACGTCGGGCTCTGTGCTCAGTGCCCAGTCTGCTTGACATTCTCTCCCCCTGCCCCTCCCCCCTCCACTCCATGCGCACACATGCATGCACACTCTTTCTCTCAAATAAGTAAATAAAACTTTAAAATATATTATAGATTTGTGTATACAGATGGACTAATACACACACATATATCTCCTTGCACAGTCAGCTTAGAGGGCCTAGAGGTAACAATATCCCAGTAACAGCAAGTATGTCTATGGCCCAGATCTTGGTTTCCAATAAGAGAATCATCACCCCATAAAGAAATGGCTGATTCTAGGACAGAGGCAAGAAATACAAGATGAGTCTGAACCATCTTGTACTGACAGAAAGAAAGTGCTCCAGAACAAAAATCCTGCAATGGTCGGTGTACATCAAAGGGATACAGGAGCCAACTGAAAGAGCTCCCAACGTCAAAGCTGGAGCAAAGTGGACAGAAAAATAAATACAACAGTGTGAGATTATGCCCCCAGACATAAATATCCATGAGTCTATACTGATGACTAAATACATAAATTAATGGAAAAGAATAGGCAATTCCAAATAATTTAGGCAGATACTCCACCCCTAGGAAGGGGAGCATAACTCCCTACTCCTAAAGTACAAGCTGCACATAGTAACTTCCTTCCTTCCAAAAAGGACTGAATGGAAAAGGAAAAGAGTAACTTTACAGTTCACAAATCTCACAAATACTGCCTCAAGCCAGGTGATCAGTGTTAACATCAACAGCAATAACTCATATTGATAGTACATACCCTTGATATGATGTGATGACAATGGCAGTTTATCTCTGTGGCCTCCCTCCTAAAAACAGATTCACCCCAGTCTAACCATGAGAAAACATAAAACAAATCCAAATTGAGGGACATTTAACAAAATATCTGACCAGAGATCCTCAAAACAAATAATGTAAGACGTTAACAATAAAGGAAACTATGTATGGGTATACAAGAACTCTCTGTACTGTCTTTGCATTAATATTGGAAACCTAAAACCAATCTAAAATAAAAAATTTACTTTTAAAAATCAAAGGCAAAATAGTGAGCAAGAAGTGCCTTTACCTAATATAAAAATTAATTTTATTCTGTCCCTTCATTGTTTGGAATAATAAGTCACTGCCTTTCATGCTGTTATGTTGAAGGAGAACTTCTGAATCATCCCACCTGAGAATCTGAGTCAAAATATGATTCTATAATCTTCTAAGATTGAATCATGAAAAAATATTAGCAAATTGAATTCAACAATACATTAAAATGATTATACACCATGATCAAGTGGGATTTATTCCAAGGATTCAAGGATGGCTTAATATTCACAAATCCATCAATGTGATACACCATATTAGCAAAATGAAGAATAAAAATCATATGATCATCTCAATAGATGCAGAAAAAGCATTTAACAAAATTCAACATCCAATTATGGTCAAAACTCTCAACAAAGTGAGTATAGAGAGAAAATACTTCAACATAATAAAGGCCATACATGACAAACCCACAGCTAACATACTCAATGTTGAAAAGCTGAAATCTTTTCCTCTAAAATCAGGAATAAGATAAGGGTGCCACTACTGCCATTTGTATTCACATAGTAGGGCAAGAAAAATAATTAAAAGGCATTAAAATTGGTAAGAAAGAAGTAAAACTGTCACTATTTGCAGATGACTTGATACCATATATAGAAAACCCTAAAGACTCCACTAAAAAACTGTTAGAACAATAAATGAATACAGTAAAGGTATAGAATACAAAATTAATATATAGAAATCTGTTATATTTCTATATACTAATAATGAAATATCAGAAAGAAATTAAGAAAACACTCCCATTTACAACTGAATCAATTCCTAGGAATAAATTTAACCAAGGAAGTGAAAGACCTGTACAGTGAAAACCACAAGACACTGATAAAAGAAACTGAAGAAGACACCAAAAAGTGGAAAATACTCCATGCTCATGAACTGGAAGAATTAATTATTGTTAAAATATCCATACTACCCAAGGCAATCTATACATTCAATGCAATCCCTATCAAAATCCCAATGGCATTTTTCATAGAACTAGAACAAATAGGGATGCCTGGGTGGCTCAGTCAGTTAAGCATCTGCCTTTGGCTCAGGTCATGATCCCAGGGTCCTGGGATCGAGTTCTGCATTGGGCTCCTTGCTCAGCAGGGAGTCTGCTTCTCCCTCTGCCTGCAGCTCCCCCTGCTTGTGCTCTCTCTCTCTCTCTCTCTGACAAATAAATAAAATCTTAAAAAAAAAAAAACTAGAACAAATAATTCTAAAATTTGTATGGAACCACAAAAGACCCTTAATAGCCAAAACAATCTTGAGAAAAACAAAGCTGGAGATATCACACTCCTGATTTCAAACTATACTCCAAAGCTATAATAAGCAAACAGTGTAGTATTAACATAAAAACAGACATACAGATCAATGTAACAAAATAGAGGGTTTAGAAATAAACCCACACTTATATGGTCAATTCTTTTATGACAAAGAAACCAAGAATATACAATGGGAAAAGGACAGTCTCAGCAATATATGATACGTGGAAAACTGGACAGCCACGTGCAAAAGAAGGAAACTAGACCATGTCTTACAGTATATACAAAAATTAACTCAAAATTGATTAATGGCTTGAATGTAATACTTGAAAGTGTAAAATTCCTAGAAGAAAACATAGGCAGTAAGCTCCCTGACATTGGTCTTAGCAAAGTTATTTTTTATCTGACTTCAAAGGCAAGGGGGGAAAAAAATAAATAAAAGGAACCACATCAAACTAAAAAGCCTCTGCACTGCAAAGGAAGCCATCAACAAAACGAAAAGTCCAGCTACTGAATGGGAGAAAATATTTGCAAATTGTATATCCAATGAGGGGTTAATATCCAAAATATATTAAGAATTCACACAACTTAGGGGTGCCTGGGTGGTTCAGTCATTAAGCGTCTGCCTTCGGCTCAGGTCATGGTCCCAAGGTCCTGGGATCGAGCTCCGCATCGGGCTCCCTGCTCCACGGGAAGCCTGCTTCTCCCTCTCCCTCTGCCCCTGTTCATGTTCCCTCTCTAGCTGTCTCTCTCTCTGTCAAATAAATAAATAAAATCTTTAAAAAAAAAAGAATTCATGCAACTTAACAATAAAACATAACCAGATTTAAAAATGGACAGAAAATCTGAATAGACAGGTTTACAAAGAAGACATACAGATGGCCAACAGGCACATGGAAAGATGTTCAATGTCCCTAATTATCAGGGAAATATAAATCAAAACCTAAATGAGAGATCACCTCATACCTGTTAGAATGACTATTATCATTCTATGATATGGGGGCGCTTAGGTGGCTCAGTCAGTTAAGCATCTGACTCTTGATTTTGACTCAGGTCATGATCTCAGGGATATGAGATCCAGTCTTGGGTCAGGCTCCATGCATGGAGCCTGCTTAAGATTCTCTCGCTACCTCTCCCTCCCCCACCCCTTTCTCCCTCTCAAAAAAAAAAAAGACAAGAAAAAACAAGTGTTAGAAAGGATGTGGAGAAAAGGGAACACTTGTGCACTGTTGGTATGAATGTAAATCGATACAGCCACTGTGGAAAACAGGATGGAGATACCTCAAAAAATTAAAAATAGAACTACTGTATGATCCAGCTATTTCATTTCTGGGTGTTTATCCAAAGAATAAGAAAATGCTAATTCAAAAAGATATATGCGGCGGAGCAAGATGGCGGAGGAGTAGGAGACCTAGATTTCGTCTGGTCTCAGGAATTCAGCTGAATAGGGATCAAACCATTCTGAACACCTACGAACTCAACAGGAGATCAAAGAGGAGAGTAGCTACAACTCTCTGAACAGAGAAGCGACCACTTACTGGAAGGTAGAACGTGCGGAGAAGTGAATTCGAGGCGATATTCAGGAGGATAGACGGCGGTGGAGGGGCCTCCGTGGGCCGCTTCTGGCAAGTGCTAGAGCCGCGGAGCACAAAATCGGACTTTTTAGAAGTCGACTCCGCTGAGGGACGTCGCTCCAGTGGCTAAGCGGGGGGGAGGAACCCTCGCGGGACAGTGTGGTCTAAGGACCCTTGGGGTCACAGAAAGACCGAGGGTGCCTGAGTGCGGCAGAGCTCCCAGGTATCGGAGCAGGGAAGCCGGCTGCAGAGACGGAGCCGAGGCGCCGGCTCTCAGCTCGGGGTTGCCATAAACTGTGATCCGCGGCCCAGTCGGGCCACTGCTCCTGCAGCAGGGACCCAACAAGCGGCAGATCCGGGGAGACTCCCCTTCCTCCCCCGGGAGGAGCGGCGCGGGAATGCACTGCAGGGATCTGCTGGGTTTGGAGACTCCACACGGGGTCGGGTGCCAGAGATAGAAACGCTCAGTCACAGGCCGGGTGAGCACGGAGTGCGGCCGGAGACCGGGGAGACGGGAGTGATTGACTGCTTTTCTCGGGGGGCGAACTGAGGAGCGGGGCCCCGAGTTCTCAGCTCCTCCGGGTGGAGATTGGGAGGCCACTATTTTTGCCCTGGTCCTCCAAAGCTGTACGGAGAGCTTGCAGGGAACAAAAGCTCCTGAGATCAAACCCGAGCAGCTTGCTTAGCCCGGACCGACAAGGGTGGGGCAATTCAGCCTCCGGCAAAGACATTTGGAAACCACAGCAACAGGCCCCTCCCCCAGAAGATCAGCACGAACAGCCAGCAAGTCAAGACCAAGTTTACCGATCAAGGAGAACGGGAGAACTCCAGCGCTAGGGGAATACTGCACATAGAATTCATGGCTT
>NW_027397068.1:65826915-65831981 GCF_003265705.2 Callorhinus ursinus | reverse complement strand
AAACATTTTTTATTTTTCATTTTTAGAGTCATATTTTATCCCTTCATAGTAGTTACCCTTATTTTTGGCATATATATATAAGTTCTCTCTTTAAAATTTTGAGATACAGTTTCTTCTAACAGATAAAAATATACCCTAAATCACTAGTGTATGGCTCTGTTCTAGTCTCCTGCCTGATCACATTCTCTCCCTTTTTTCTTTTTTTCTTTTTTTTTTAAATCTTCTTTCTTTTTTCAAACTTCTTATCTTATCAAGTCCTTTTATAAAATCTTTTATAATTTTCATCTTTACAGTCATCTTCTATCCATTCATTGTATCAACCCTTATTTTGTACATATATGTCTTTCTTCCTTTAAAATGTTAGGAGGCACTTTTTTCTAACAGACCAAAATATGCCCAAAATCTAGTGTGTGGCACTGATCTATGCACTAGCCTGATCATATTTGATCACATTCTGCTTTTTTTGTATTGCTCTGTTTTGGTTTTTATCTTTTTTTTCTTTCCTTTTTTTTTTCTTCTCTTTCTTTTTTCTTTCTTTCCCTTTCTTTTCCCCTGGTTTCAGGTCTTTTCTGATTTGTATACAGTATATTTGCTGGGGACGTTGTAAACCTGTTAGCATTTTGTTCTCTCAGTCATCTATTCTCCTCTGGACAAAATGACAAGACGAAAGAAATCACCTCAGCAAAAAGAACAAGAGGTAGTACCGTCAGCCAGGGACCTACTCAATGGGGACATTAGTACGATGTCGGACCTAGAGTTCAGAATCATGACTTTAAAGATACTAGCTGGGCTTGAAAAAAGCGTGGAAGTTATTAGAGAAACCCTTTCTGGAGAAATAAAAGAACTAAAATCTAACCAAGTCGAAATCAAAAAGGCTATTCATGAGGTGCAATCAAAAATGGGGGCACTAACTGCTAGGATAAATGAGGCAGAAGACAGAATCAGCGATATAGAAGACCAAATGATGGAAAATAAAGAGGCTGAGAAAAAGAGGGAGAAAAAAATACAGGATCACGAGGGCAGAATTCGAGAGATAAGTGATACGATAAGAAAAAACAACATTAGAATAATTGGGATCCCAGAAGAAGAAGAAAGAGAGAGAGGGGCAGAAGGTATACTGGAGCAAATAATAGCAGAGAACTTCCCTAATGTGAGGAAGGAAACAGGCATCAAAATCCAGGAGGCACAGAGAACCCGTCTCAAAATCAATAATAATAGGTCAACACCCCGACATCTAATAGTAAAACTTACGAGTCTCAGAGACAAAGAGAAAATCCTGAAAGCAGCTCGGGAGAAGAGATATGTAACCTACAATGGTAAAAATATTAGATTGGCAACAGACCCATCCACAGAGACCTGGCAGGCCAGAAAGGACTGGCAAGATATCTTCAGAGCACTAAACGAGAAAAATATGCAGCCAAGAATACTATATCCAGCTAGGCTGTCATTGAAAATAGAAGGAGAGATAAAAAGCTTCCAGAACAAACAAAAACTAAAGGAATTTGCAAACACGAAACCAGCCCTCCAAGAAATATTGAAAGGGGTCCTCTAAGCAAAGAGAGAGCCTAAAAGCAGCAAAGATCAGAAAGGAACAGAGACAATACACAGTAACAGTCACCTTACAGGCAATACAATGGCACTAAATTCATACCTTTCAATAGTTACCCTGAATGTAAATGGGCTCAATGCCCCAGTCAAAAGACACAGGCAATCAGATTGGATTAAAAAACAAGACCCATCAATATGCTGTCTGCAAAAGACTCATTTTAGACCCAAAGACACCCCCAGATTGAGAGTGAGGGGGTGGAAAACAATTTACCATGCTAATGGACACCAAAAGAAAGCTGGGGTGGCAATCCTTATATCAGACAAACTAGATTTTAAAACAAAGACTGTAATAAGAGATGAGGAAGGACACTATATCCTACTTAAAGGGTCTATCCAACAAGATCTAACAATTGTAAATATCTATGCCCCGAACATGGGAGCAGCCAACTATATAAGGCGATTAATAACAAAAGCAAAGAAAAACATTGACAACAATACAATCATAGTGGGGGATTTTAACACCCCCCTGACTGAAATGGACAGATCATCTAAGCAAAAGATCAACAAGGAAATAAAGACCTTAAATGACACACTGGACCAAATGGACTTCACAGACATATTCAGAACATTCCATCCCAAAGCAACGGAATACACATTCTTCTCTAGTGCCCATGGAACATTCTCCAGAATTGATCACATCCTAGGTCACAAATCAGGTCTCAACCGGTACCAAAAGATTGGGATCATTCCCTGCATATTTTCAGACCACAATGCTTTGAAACTAGAACTCCATCACAAGAGGAAAGTCGGAAAGAACTCAAATACATGGAGGCTAAAGAGCATCCTACTAAAGAATGAATGGGTCAACCAGGAAATTAAAGAAGAATTAAAAAAATTCATGGAAACCAATGAAAATGAAAACACAACTGTCCAAAATCTTTGGGATACAACAAAGGCAGTCCTGAGAGGAAAGTATATAGCAATACAAGCCTTTCTCAAGAAACAAGAAAGGTCTCAAATACACAACCTAACCCTACACCTAAAGGAGCTGGAGAAAGAACAGCAAATAAAGCCTAAACCCAGCAGGAGAAGAGAAATCATAAAGATCAGAGCAGAAATCAAGGAACTAGAAACCAAAAGAACAGTAGAACAGATCCACGAAACTAGGAGCTGGTTCTTTGAAAGAATTAACAAGATTGATAAGCCCCTGGCCAGACTGATCAAAAAGAAAAGAGAAATGACCCAAATCAACAAAATCATGAATGAAAGAGGAGAGATCACAAGCAACACCAAAGAAATACAAACAATTATAAGAACATACTATGAGCAACTCTATGCCAGCAAATTAGATAACCTGGAAGAAATGGGTGCATTCCTAGAGATGTATCAACTACCAAAATTGAACCAGGAAGAAAGAGAAAACCTGAACAGACCTATAACCACTAAGGAAATTGAAGCAGTCATCAAAAATCTCCCAACAAACAAAAGCCCAGGGCCAGATGGCTTCCCAGGGGAATTCTATCAGACATTTAAAGAAGAATTAATACCTATTCTCCTGAAACTGTTCCAAAAAATAGAAATGGAAGGAAAACTTCCAAATTCATTTTATGAGGCCACCATTACCTTGATCCCAAAAGCAGACAAACATCCCATCAAAAAGAAGAATTACAGACCAATATCCTTGATGAACATGGATGCAAAAATTCTCACCAAAATACTAGCCAATAGGATCCAACAGTACATTAAAAGGATTATTCACCACAACCAAGTGGGATTTATCCCTGGGCTGCAAGGCTGGTTCAACATCCGCAAATCAATCAACGTGATACAATAAATTAACAAAAGAAAGAACAAGAATCATATGATCCTATCAATAGATGCAGAAAAAGCATTTGACAAAGTACAGCATCCTTTCTTGATCAAAACTCTTCAGAGTATAGGGATAGAGGGTACATACCTCAATATCATAAAAGCCATCTATGAAAAACCTACAGCGAGTATCATTCTCAATGGGGAAAGGCTGAGAGCCTTTCCCCTAAGGTCAGGAACGCGGCAGGGATGTCCACTCTCACCACTGCTATTCAACATAGTATTAGAAGTCCTAGCCACAGCAATCAGACAACAAAAAGAAATCAAAGGCATCCAAATCAGCAAAGAGGAAGTCAAACTCTCACTCTTTGCAGATGATATGATACTTTATGTGGAAAACCCAAAAGACTCCACCCCAAAACTGCTAGAACTCATACAGCAATTCAGTCAAGTAGCAGGCTATAAAATCAATGCACAGAAATCAGTGGCATTCCTATACACCAACAACAAGACAGAAGAGAGACAAATCAAGGAGTCGATCCCATTTACAATAGCACCCAAAACCATAAGATACCTAGGAATAAATTTTTTTTTAAAGATTTTATTTATTTATTCATGAGAGACAGAGGGAGAGAGAGAGAGAGAGAGAGAGAGAGAGAAGCAGAGGGAGAAGCAGGCTCCCAAGGAGCAGGGAGCCCGATGCGGGACTCGATCCCAGGACCCCGGGATCATGACCTGAGCCGAAGGCAGACGCTTAACCATCTGAGCCACCCAGGCGCCCCTTAGGAATAAATTTAACCAAAGAGGCAAAGGATCTGTACTCAGAAAACTATAAAATACTCAGGAAAGAAATTGAAGAAGACACAAAGAAATGGAAAAACGTTCCATGCTCATGGATTGGGAGAACCAACATTGTGAAGATGTCAATGCTACCTAGAGCAATCTACACATTCAATGCAATCCCCATCAAAATACCATCCACTTTTTTCAAAGAAATGGAACAAATAATCCTAAAATTTGTATGGAACCAGAAGAGACCCCGAATAGCCAGAGGAGTATTGAAAAAGAAAAGCAAAGCTGGCGGCACCACAATTCCGGACTTCCAGCTCTATTACAAAGCTGTCATCATCAAGACAGTATGGTACTGGCACAAAAACAGACACATAGATCAATGGAACAGAATCGAGAGCCCAGAAATGGACCCTCAACTCTATGGTCAACTTATCTTTGACAAAGCAGGAAAGAATGTCCAATGGAAAAAAGACAGTCTCTTCAACAAATGGTGTTGGGAAAATTGGACAGCCACATGCAGAAGAATGAAACTGGACCATTTCCTTACACCACACACAAAAATAGACTCCAAATGGTTGAAAGACCTAAACGTGAGACAGGAGTCCATCAAAATACTAAAGGAGAACACAGGTAGCAACCTCTTCGACCTCAGCCGCAGCAACTTCTTCCTAGAAACATCACCAAAGGCACGGGAAGCCAGGGCAAAAATGAACTATTGGGATTTCATCAAGATAAAAAGCTTCTGCACAGCAAAAGAAACAGTCCACAAAACCAAAAGACAACCGACAGAATGGGAGAAAATATTTGCAAATGACCTATCAGATAAAGGGCTAGTATCCGAAATCTATAAAGAACTTCTCAAACTCAACACCCAAAGAACAAATAATCCAATCAAGAAATGGGCAGAAGACATGAAC
>NW_027397068.1:65644417-65826815 GCF_003265705.2 Callorhinus ursinus | reverse complement strand
AGAATGGCTAAAATTAACAAGTCAGGGAATGACAGATGTTGGCAGGGATGTGGAGAAAGGGGAACCCTCCTACACTGTTGGTGGGAATGCAAGCTGGTGCAACCCCTCTGGGAAACAGTATGGAGGTTCCTCAAACAGTTGAAATTAGAGCTACCATTCGATCCAGCTATTGCACTACTGGGTATTTACCCCAAAGATACAAATGTAGGGACCCGAAGGGGTACGTGTACCCCAATGTTTATAGCAGCAATGTCCACAATAGCCAAACTGTGGAAAGAGCCAAGATGTCCATCGACAGTTGAATGGATAAAGAAGATGTGGTATATATACACAATGGAATATTATGCAGCCATCAAAAGGAATGAGATCTTGCCATTTGCAACGACGTGGATGGAACTGGAGGGTGTTATGCTGAGTGAAATAAGTCAATCAGAGAAAGACATGTATCATATGACCTCACTGATATGAGGAATTCTTAATCTCAGGAACAAACTGAGGGTTGCTGGAGTGGTCGGGGGTGGGAGGGATGGGGTGGCTGGGTGATAGACACTGGGGAGGGTACGTGCTATGGTGAGCGCTGTGAATTGTGCAAGAGTGTTGAATCACAGATCTGTACTTCTGAAACAAATAACGCAACATATGTTAAGAAAAAAGAAAAAGAAGAAGATAGCAGGAGAGGAAGAATGAAGGGGAGTAAATCAGAGGGGGAGACGAACCAGGAGAGATGATGGACTCTGAAAAACAAACTGAGGTTTCTAGAGGGGAGGAGGGTAGGGGGATGGGTTAGCCTTGTGATGGGTATTAAAGAGGGCACGTTCTGCATGGAGCACTGGGTGTTATGAACAAACAATGAATCATGGAACACTACACCAAAACAAATGCTGTAATATATGGTGATTAACATAACAATAAAAATTTAAAAAAAAGATATATGCATGCACCCTGTGTTCATTAAAGCATTATTTACAACAGTGAAGATATGGCAACAGCCTATGTGTTCACTGATGGATGAATAGATGAAGTCAAAAAGTGCATAAATATACAATGGAATACTATTTAGCCATAAAAGAGAAGGAAATCTTGCCATTTGCAACCACATGGATGAACCTGAAGGTATTATGCTAGGTGAAATAAGTCAGAGAGAGAAAAAAAATAATGTATGATTTCACTTATATACAGAATCTAAAACACAAAACAAATGAACACATAAAGCAAAACAAACTCATAAATAAGGAGAACAAATTAGTGGTTACCAGAAGGGAAGAGGGTTGGAGGAGGGGGTGGGCAAACCGGGTTGAAAGGACCCAACTGTGCGGTGATAGATGGTAACGAGACTTAATGGTGGTGATCACCCTGTAGTATAAACAAATATTGAATTATAATATTATGCACCTGAAATTTATGTAACATTATATGCCAATTTCACCTCAGTTATATATATAATTATATAATAGTGATGGCATTGTCTGTGGAGAAGACCATAAAGCTGGTCAAGAGAAAAAGTTAAGGCATCAGAAACAATAGCCCATAAATGGAAACTACAAAGATGATACTTTTGCTGCTTAAAAAGTTTTCATCTCCATCTTCAGGATGCAGAATAAGCTTTCTGATTGGGTTCATAAATTTCACCCTGTTGTATCTTTCTATCCTTTCCTAAAATATAAGGATAGAGAGAGATACAGATAGAGAAATAGAAAAAGAGAAGTGAAGATAGAGGTAGCAAGAGAAAGAGAAATCTGTCTAGAAGGTTCTTCCTCTTTCATGTCGCTTCTCCTTTTCCTTATCTATTTAACTCCTACTTATCTCTTTGAATCCAGTCCAACATCCCTTCCTCAAGGAAATTTTCTCTGATCCTCCAAGCTAAGCAATCAACTAAATGCTGTTCTCATAGCACCCAGGGCTGCTCCTTCTCAGCATTTACCGAAATTACAACTAAAATATCAATTTATACTTTTTTATTTTTTTAAAGATTTTATTTATTTGTTTGACAGAGAGAGAGAGTGAGAGATAGCGAGAGCAGGAACACAAGCAGGAGGAGTGGGAGAGGGAGAAGCAGGCTTCCCACCGAGCAGGGAGCCTGATGCGGGACTCGATCCCAGGACCCGGGGATCAGGACCTGAGCTGAAGGCAGACTACTAATGACTGAGCCACCCAGGCGCCCCTACACATATTTAAATGACTGTGTAATCTCAAACTGGTTACAGGGATGGAGTCAACATATTCCACATGGAGTCAACATTTTATAACCTCCCAATCTAACACAATTCTGTAGTGGGCCTCAAATTTATTGTATGTATGAATATAGTGTGGTTATTATCATTTTCAGAGCTAATACCCTCTTCTAACACCACTAAAATAATTACCGCAATAAAACTGGCTCCCAGATATTTAACAACATGATTCCAAAAACTATATGTGTTATATATATATTTTTGCCTAACTGTATTGGACACTAGATTTCTCTTTACATGGAAAAGAAAAACAGAGTATTGCTGAGTCTCGGAAATGCACATGACATTTTCATTTCTAACACCTGAACATAACAGAAGTCAAAATTATCAGCTTCCCCAATTAAAGAAGTAAAACCATCACAGCAAAATATCAAAGACTACTCAGTTGCAAACCACATGAGAGCGGAGACTATATCCGTCTTGTTTACCATTAGACGTAATTATCTGTTAGACTTCAATAGTTAAAGTTAGTTGAATACATAAATGAGTCTTGGTATGACCCAAAGTCATACTGAATATATTAATAACACAAATTTGGTACATTAAAAACATCTTGGCCACTCTCAGTTGTTAAAACTTTATTATAGCAGTCTTCCAAATAGGTCTTTCTGGTAAGATAATTCACTTTACATAATCAATTTCAGTATGAGAAATCTTAAACAAATTGCTAAATAAAAGAAGTACGTTAGAATCAGTGTTTCTGCATTAAGTCTCCTGATCCAGCTCCATAACCTAATTAGCCTGTGATCCAATTTATGGATTGATCCCTTTGTCCTCTCCCCATATTGTTAAGTTCTGTTTTCAGTATCTTCTATAACTTTGGAATAAATCTATTAGTAGTCGGGGAGAAAGTTGTGTATATGATACAAATAGGGTTGGTTCATCAGTTCAGTTTTCTTTAATGGTAATTAATTACCAACTTGTCCATCACGCTACTATCACAACCACCAGCTAACCTCAATTGTCCCCTGGACTGTTTATCAACCCTGTCCTTCTCCCAGCCCAGCAGCTTATCTGCCATCTTCTCAATAAATGGCTGTATTCAGGAGTAACCGTAATATCCCATGATGTCATCTGCCAGCTTCCAAATTCAAATCAACTGACAAGTTCTCTTAATACTAAGGTCCATTGTGAATTAATTGTCCTTGATGAGTCTACTTGGATACAGATGAACACTGATTCCTCGTGTGGGTGCAAAGGGCACATTTCCCCCCTTTCCTCCTAATCTAGAACTCCAGTCATACCTACTCACTTGCATAGGAGTAACAAGGGCCCACCATGGTGGCCAATCACATTATCCAAACCCAGTCAGGGTTCTCCTTCATCCCAGGACCCAGAGCAAGGTTCCTATTTACTGTGACCCTAGGGACTCAGCAATGATGGAAGGGAGCAGCTGCAGAACTACCACTGAAGAAAACTCACTTTATATGCCATCAGCCCTGCCTGGTCATGCCTCTTCCCTCCCAGAGCATGTGCCCACAAGTATACAATAACCCACGTCTCTGCCCTGTTGAGCTGGAGTTGTCTGACGGAAGAGCACTTGACAAACACAAACTGCAAAATAACACAGTGATTCTTCTTTGCAATTAACATGTATTTATGTTTGTAATCAAGAAAAAAAAAACCCATCCATGTTATAGTTTTTTAAATTAATATTTTTGTAAAGCAAGTGCATAGACTATTAATCACCCTCTTTGCCAAATCATAATGGAAAATTATAATTCACTTTGATGACATTTATTTCAAATTTAACTTTAAAAAATGATCGCATGATTCCTATTCTGACTGTGGCTGCTATGTTTAAAAAAAAAAAATGCCCCTTGTGAAACCTGAAGCAACCAAAGAAGTAGCCCTCCAATAAGAATGCCTTGTTCTGGAACTCTCCCAAAAGTCTGGGTAGGGAGTGCCAAGAATGGAAAACCAATCACAGGTCACCACACCTTTAAATGCATGTCAAATCATGTCGCCTTTACACCAGCAAAAAGCTAAGATTTGAGGTCCAAATCAAGTAAAGGGTAAGTAACAACCACATGTGTTCTCAATGACATGCATTTTGACTTAAAATATAAGTCACTCTTAAAACTACTGTGCATTTTAATAAAAATTCTACTAATAAAACCTTGTTTCTAGGGACAGCTGTGCAGGCTATTCTATAAGAGTCTGATTTATTAATAACAAAATTTATGGGGTGAGGAGAAAAGCAATACATATTTTTCTTGCCTGGCTTCTTTTCCCTATAATATCTTAGCGATGAGTCTCCTGCTGGCAGGCATTCTGTAGCCAAGAGGAATAAATAAGACACCAAGTTTCAGCCTGTGATGTTCTCTCTCTTTTCTCCCGTTCCTTAGCTGTTCTATAACTCAGACCTAAAATTTTCTTTCTCCAACTTGTAAAAGAAACAGTTTGTCTCCCCATCTCCCCATGGGTCTCTTTGTCTCCTGCTAATCATGCAGACTTAGATACAAATAAAGTCCCTGGTGTCTTTAATTTGGTCATGGATGAGTCTTCCGAGCCTCACCGGAGTCACCAACATCCAATTACATTCTCCTGGACAAGAAGTGCCTGCCAGTGGGACAGTCTCAAACAATAATTCTACAAACTAATTCACCGGTGGCTGGCGACTTAACAAATCCTCAAATGGAGGCATGTCAGATTTCTTGAAGCTTAAAAGGGCTTACTCCTTTCAATAAAGTTTCGCTTGTAATATAGCTTGAAATCAGGCAACGTGATGCCCCCAGCTTTGTTTTTCTTTTTCAAGATTTCCTTGGCGATTCAGGGACTTTTCTGGTTCCATACAAATTTTAGGATTGTTTGTTCCAGCACTTTGAAAAATGCCATTGGTATTTTGATCAGGATGGCGTTGAAAGTATAGATTGCTCTGGGCAGCACAGACATTTTAACAATGCTTATTCTTCCAATCCATGAGCATGGAATGTTCTTCCATCTTTCTGTGTCTTCTTCAATTTCTTTCATAAGTGTTCCGTAGTTTCTAAAGTACAGATCCTTCACCTCTTTGGCTAGGTTTATTCCAAGGTATCTTATGATTTTTGGTGCTATTGTAAATGGAATCGATTCCCTAATTTCTCTTTCTGCAGTTACATTGTTAGTGTATAGGAAAGCAACTGATTTCTGTGCATTGATTTTGTATCCTGCTACATTATTGAATTGCTGTATGAGTTCTAGCAATTTAGAGGTAGAGTCTTTTGGGTTTTCCACATAAAGTATCATGTCATCTGCGAAGAGACAGAATTTGATTTCTTCTTTGCCAATTTGAATACATTTTATTTCTTTTTGTTGTCCGATTGCTGTTGCTAGGACTTCTAGTACCATGTTGAACAATAGTGACAAGAGTGGGCATCCTTGTCATCTTCCTGATATTAAGGGAAAGGCTCTCAGCTTTTCCCCACTGAGAATGATATTCACTGTGGGCTTTTCATAGATGGATTTTATGAAATTGAGAAATGTTCCCTCTACCCCTACACTCTGAAGAGTTTTAATCAGGAAAGGATGCTGTATTTTTGTCAAATGCTTTTTCTGCATCAATTGAGAGGACCATATGGTTCTTCTCTCTCCTCTTATTAATGTGTTCTATCATACTGATTGATTTGCGAATGTTGAACCACCCTTGCATCCCAGGGATAAATCCCACCTGGTCGTGATGTGTAATCCTTTTAATGCACTGTTGGATCCTATTAGCTAGGATCTTGTTGAGAATTTTGGCATCCATATTCATCAGGGATATTGCAAAGCTGTGATCACCAAGACAGCATGGTACTGGCACAAAAACAGACACATAGACCAATGGAACAGAATACAGAGCCCAGATATGGACCCTCAACTCTATAGTCAAATAATCTTCAACAAAGCAGGAAAAAATATCCAATGGAAAAAAGACAGTCTCTTCAATAAATGGTGCTGGGAAAACTGGACAGCTATATGCAGAAGAATGAAACTCGACCATTCGCTTACACCATACACAAAGATAAACTCTAAATAGATGAAAGACCTCAATGTGAGACAGGAATCCATCGAAGTCCTAGAGGAGAACATAGGCAGTAACCTCTTCGACATTGGCCACAGCAACTTCTTTCAAGACACGTCTCCAAAGGCAAGGGAAACAAAAGCAAAAATGAACTTTTGGGACTTCATCAAGACAAAAGCTTCTGCACAGCAAAGGAAACAGTCAACAAAACAAAGAGGCAGCCCCCAGAATGGGAGAAGATATCTGCAAATGACACTACAGACAAAGGACTGATATCCAAGATCTATAAAGAACTTCTCAAACTCAACACCCAAAAAACAAATAATCAAGTCAAAAAATGGGCAGAAGACATGAACAGACACTTCTCCAAAGAAGACATACAAATCGTCATTAGCCATCAGGGAAATTCAAATCAAAACCACACTGAGATATCACCTTACACCAGTTAGAATGGCAAAAATTGACAAGGCAAGAAACAACAAATGTTGGAGAGGTTTTGGAGAAAGGGGAACCCTCTTACACTGTTGGTGGGAATGCAAGTTGGTACAGCCACTTTGGAAAACAGTGTGGAGGTTCCTCAAAAAGTTAAAAACAGAGCTACCCTATGACCCAGCAATTGCACTACTGAGTATTTACCCCAAAGATACAGATGTAGTGAAAAGAAGGGCCACATGCACCCCAATGTTCATAGCAGCAATGTCCACAATAGTCAAACTGTGGAAAGAGCCGAGATGCCCTTCAACAGACGAATGGTTAAAGAAGATGTGGTCCATATACACAATGGAATATTACTCAGCCATCAAAAAGGATGAATACCCAACTTTTACATCAACATGGATGGGGCTGGAGGAGATTATGCTAAGTTAAATCAGTCAAGCAGAGAAAGTCAATTTTGGTTTCACTTATTTGTAGAACATTATGGAATAGCATGGAGGACATTAGGAGAAGGAAGGGAAAACTGAAGGGGTTGGAAATCAGAGGGAGAGACGAACCATGAGAGACCATGGACTCCAGGAAACAAAGTGAGGGGTTTAGAGGGGAGGGGGGTGGAGGAATGGGTTAGCCCGGTGATGGGTATTAAGGAGGGCATGTATCACGTGGAGCACTGGGTGTTATACACAAACAATGAATCATGGAACACTACATCAAAAACTAATGATGTACTGTATGGTGACTAACATAACACAATGAAAAAAAGTTGACCATGGGACGCCTGGGTGGCTCAGTTGGTTAAGTCTCTGCCTTAGGCTCAAGTCATGATCCCAGGGTCCTGGAATCGAGTCCCACATCGGGCTCTCTGCTCCATGGGGAGCCTGCTTCTCCCTCTGCCCCTGTCTCTCATGAATAAATAAATAAAATCTTAAAAAAAAAAAAAGTTGACCTTAAAAAAAATAATAAAGTTCACTTGTGAACTCTGTCACCTTAAATATAGCAGAGATCTTTGATCTGTTCTATAGTCCCAAAGCTCAGGACTGGGCAAATGAGAGGCTCGATAAATACATGTTAAATGATGTATTTATGTCACATCCTAGTGATTAACAGAAATCGCCAGGGCTCCTTTCCTAAAATATTGATCTGAGCAAGTACTAATACTCAAAGGATGATGGATTGAAAATCATCCAAGAGCCTTAATGATCACAAAGTTCTACCACCCTTGTTTGAATAGAGAGTTCAGCAAAAGGAAATATCTCATTCTTATCACTGATATGTCAAGAGCATTTCTTCCTCACATGCTTATGCCAAAAAAGTCCTCTATTCCCCCAAGCCAGAAAATTTCTCTCTGAAACATGCCTAGATCTAAAATTTTCTTAATAATAACCATACCTAGTTCTTTGTATTTCCCACTATACCTAACTCTGTTCTTGTAAGTAAATTAGCTTTCTTACATAATGATCAATGAATGTTTTATGCACTGAATTGAACCAGTGCCTTTCAAAGACAACATTCCACTGTGGGCAGGAGGATCCCAGGACCAGCTTCTCCTCTACAGAATCTCCATGTTCCTGTTCTCAGACAATATTTCAGTATTAGTGACTCCTCATTCAAACAAACAAAGTAGCTGGTTCATTATACGGTAATTTATTCCTGAATATCAACTATCTCACCCCATCTGATTTGAATTCCATTATTCACTCTCACAATTTCTTACCACTTTTCAGAAAAATTAAGGCATCTCGATTCAGGCAGCATGTCCACATCTGTTCACTTCACCAAATACCAACTAGACCCTTTGCTTACAATTGCCAGGGCTGAAAATGTATTGAAAATACCTTAAACAAGCTTATTTATCAAATGTCAAATGCTAAATATATGCTGCTCCAGAATACTTGCCCTTCACTGGAAAGATATTTAGCAACCTGACATAACTACTGGTTTCCTATAAAACCTAGATTTTACTGCTGGGGATGTGGGAAGAGGGAGAGAGAAAGAAAGAAAGAAAGAAAAAGCCTTTAGTCAAAATGCAAAAGCTGAAGTTAGTGATATCTGCAATAGGGTAGCAGAAGAAATTCCAAAATAAGCCAGCCAGAACACTCTTAAACCCAGATAAGATACAGATGTAACCTAAAATACCAAACCTGATGACTTCCCTAAATCTGTAAAAACAGTTCAAGATTTAGGGAAGTCATCAGGCATGGTAAACAGTCCAATTTTAAGTCGAACTCCCAGAGTGAGGTGCATTTCGTCATTCGATTCTTTGAAGTCCTACTATTTTGTAAAGATAATTAAGTGGTTCCCTGGCCTTGCACTTACTGCACCTGTATCCATTTCTAAAAGCCATTTGTTCTGCCCACATTTGGTAGAAGTCAGAAGTTATGATAAAAGATAAAGGATCAAGAATCAGAATGAATGCTATAGCCCAAATGGGGGAAAAAATGCTCCTATTGGTATAATTTCAGAAAAAACTTCTTAGACTTTATTCATAGCTCATAAAGTTATACATAATTAGTCCCAAAGGAAGATACGGGTAGAAAATTAATAAGCAGATTTCAAGTTTTCTTGGTAATGAAAGGGCTTCCCTAGATTCACACTTTCCCTTCTGGAAATAACATGAGGATTTTTGCCCTTTTTCATGAAGCCAAGTGCCACATATATAATCAACTTCATCTAATTTTTTGATTCTTGACAACCAGTAAATGTATGTGTCTTGCAAGCTTACTCTATTTTTGGAAATGGTTATGGTATACAAAGTATATCTCTGTTGTGATCATAGTTCTCCAGTAAACAATCTGAAAATACCCTGTTTAAACGGGTAGGGCTTTGATTCAATTAAGAAAGAAGCTACTAGAGTTGAACACATGGACTTTTAGGTTTATCCATAAGGTTCCTCAATGTCTAAGACCTTGAGCCTTCCAGAAAAGGCTTGTGTAATCCCTAAGTCAATGAAAAGTGCCTGAATGGTCTGACTAGGAAAAAGGTAGAAGAAATTGTTTCAGGCCAAGTGATACACTTGCTTTGTAAATGAATTAGAAATATTTTAAAACCTAGAAAGAATATTTAGTTGAGACTCGATCAGATGGGATAATCAACCTAATTCTTTAGAGCTGATACCAAGGTTTTAGTGAATGAAGTGAAAGCAAGTTTAGCCACCATGCAGCACATTTATACAGTAGTGATTTCTGTTAAAGTATTCTCTTATTTAAAAAATTATTTTAAAAAAATTAAGTATTCTCTTATTAAAATGGTTATATCTAGCCTGAAGTTCACTTATCCAGAATTCAAAGCAGAAGTGTCTATTTTTTGGAAGGTAGAGAATTATCATTACGAAGGGCTATTATACTATGTTCTGTGGAGGGTCCTTTACACATCACTTCATTGAAACACTGGAGATTTTAACCCCAATTTTATAAATGGAAGCCTCAGGAAAGTAACGATGGCTTAGCCCAAAGGCACACAATTAGGGACTGACAAAACGTTAGCATTCAAGACAGCCAGTCCGAAAGTCCATGCCCTTTTCCCTGCGATACCATCCCCAATACTAGTATGATTTGTCAAATTTCTAATAAAATGGTGACTTGCCTTATAGGCTTGTTGACCCAGTGCACAAGATAAGCAGATTCTCATTACTATTTCTTGATATTATATTCATTATAAGCTATTTCACTTCAGCTTCATTGCACATAATGCAGTAACCTGAATATGCTAGAAAATTCTTTCACAGTACATGATGATTTTTTAACTCATTTAGAAGTTATACATTCAATATGATTAAGCAGGATGGAAAGCTAGTTTCAATCAATAAGCAAATGGCTTTTAAATATGGCAATATACAGATGATGAAGCCAAAAAAAGATTGAAGGGTGTGTTTTTGTTTTTTTTTTTTAATGAAAAAGTAGACACAAGTACAAAGGCTAATCTAAGAAACTCGAAGAAATTGTGAGCCCTGAATTGCAGAGAATGGAGCAGAGTATAAAGTTCCTTACCAGTAGGCAGAAGAAAGAGAAGAAAATTGGCTCACTGAAAATGATGAGGGAATTGGAGACAGGGATAAGGAAATGACAGTTATTTTTCCCATGATTTTAAAGTGAAGGAATAGAACACAGAGCTCCTGAAACTAAGATTTTATTTTTCAGGGAGAAAGCACATAAAGACCATATAATGTAGAGGAAAGAAAAATGTAAGTTTTGATTAAATGTCCTGAATGGAAACGAGAATAATGAGGGGGGATGGGGGAGTTTCTAATGATGCTACTTTTGAAAATTACCAGATTTTCCCAACTTTTTAAAAGGAGTCATTTTGGAACTAAGGACCTGATTGTTATAAGAATTTTCTGGTAATTTGGTGATGCTTATAATTTCTAGCTCAGTAGGTAAAAAGAAGATCTAATTTAATATGTTATTCTTCATAATATTACAATTTTACAAAATCTGAAATATCACATTGGGAAAGACAGCCTTCTTTGGGAGAACAAAATTAAATCTGATGATATATGAACCGGGAAAAAAGTCACATTGGTTATCAGGTCCTATCAGAATAAGCTGTTCTACTTAATCTTCATAGGTATTCTAATAGAATAAACTTCCTAGAGTTACTATCTGGATAATATGAGCTAACGATTAAAATTATTGAACACAATAACTAGCTTATCTGCCACAGATATTAGTTAAGCTGTCATTTGAATATTTCTTCTTTGTACCAGTGAATGTCATTATTTGAAACAGGGTGAAACTTAACAGAATGAACTTGTTAAAAATGAAGTGTGTACATCTACAAAAGCTTAATTATAATTACATAGTCAACTGTGATCATTTTCAATAGTTCTTGGCAGAGACAAACGAGCATAATGAGTTCCATTAATGGACTGATGTGTTCTGTTTACGTGCCAGGGAGGGACTTAATAAAAGTGTCAGAAATAGGAGGCAGGCATACGAAGGGAAATACCAGGTACAGCTGAAAATCCGTGCGGTTGTGTGAGTGGAGTCATCATGCAATGAATGAAATTTCAAGTTATTTGAGAAAGTGATTTTTGAACTGACATACCAAAAGTCAGTATGTAAATCCTCAGCTGGTAAAATGGCTACTTTCAGCTTTTAACTTTTTAATAAGTGAAAATGACATTAACCTCGATATTATCTCACCCCTAATGTTCCTGTTTTTGGAAAACGAGGATGTTTCCACTGACGTATTATTAGAGCATGAGCTCTGTCCCAGCCTGGATTTCACAAATGTCATGGTGCAAGGCGATGCCTGACACCATATTTTCCTTTGGTGGGATTAGAAACCTTGGGACTATTTTTCACCAGCTGTTCACCTCTTCCATAAAACAATATAGATTTCGGAAGGGCAAACCTCTATGATTCAATTGCATTTAAATGGCACACATAACCAAAAAACAAGTCAGGACTGAGTAAACTGCAGCCACAGATACTCTTAACAAGGGAGCAAGGTAGGCTAAGCAAGTCATTATCAAAGTAAATCAGTCTTTCACTTAAATTAACCAAAATTCATTTCCACTGAATTTAAAAATCAAGGGATTCATAAACGAAATTCCACATGTAATGGAAGATACAGCATCTACCAACCACACAGAACACTTCGGGTTTCTGTTACAGTGGACCCTCCCTCCTTCATTTCTCCAATTTGATGTTTCCCGACCCTTAGCACAGCTCAATGGAATTCTCTGTGGTGATGGAAATGTTCTATATATAGCTGGGCTGTGCAATAAAGTAACCAGCCACTAGCCACTTGCGGCTACTGAGCATTTGAATGAGGCTCATGCAACTGAGGCGCATTTATGATATCATTTGATTTTAATTGATTTAAGTTTACATGGCCACAAAGCACTAGTGGCCACCAATTGGGCCATGCAGTGGACCAATATGTAACAGTGAAATAATATCTGATGATGCTTAACAGTCCTCAGAGAAAACAAACAGCAACCATCTCAGTGGGGCTGAACTCCAGATGCACACTGGGGTCTCCGGGGAATTCTCTATGGGCCTGGGTGGTTCAGCCGGCTAAGCATCTGACTCCTGATTTCAGCTCAGGTCATGATCTCATGGATCTGAGATAAAGCCCTGCGGGCTGGGCTCCTGCTCAGCAGGGAGTCGGCTTGAGAGTCTCTCCCTCTGTCCCTCCCCTCCAAGCGCATTCTTTTCCTCTCCCTCCCCCAAATAAAAAAATAAATCTTTTTTTTAAAAAATAGAATCATCTGGGGAATTTTGAAAACCATTCTGGGACCCTCCCTCAGGGTCTAACCTAATTGATTTGGAGAGGGGCAAGGGAAGCAGGATTGCCATCTCTAAATCAGAACAATACATGAACCTAAGTAAGGAGGATGCTCTCAAGACTAGAGTTTCCAGAACTTCATTCATTTTACATTACTGTGGAGGCAACCGTGAGTGGAGAGGCAGCCCTTTCCAGAGTCAGAGCGGGTTACAAAGTGAGACTGCAGAGTTTTAAAGCTCCTGCCCGATTTTCAGAGGTAGTCAGATGGAACTATAAAGATACAGGAAAATGAAATGTAGGTAAGATACAGGTACGGGAAGAAACAGGAAAACTCGCTGAGCGCAAAACACAATTATGAAACTTACAACAATTGAACCAGCTGATATAGTTATTGACTATACTGTAAGGAAAAGACGTAAAAAAAAAAAAAAACCCGTATTTTCCATAATTATGTTATCAAAATATCTGAGATTAGGATAAACATTTAATCACATTAGCCCAGGGACAGCCTTTTCTGTAGGATACACTACCGACCTGACATCTCTATCTTTCCTGATTGTACGTCTCTTATTAGGAAAAAATACTTGAGCAAGCGCTCCCAATACATGTTTATATTTAATTACATTAAAGTGCTAATGTATTAATATGTGATGTGAATATAACAGAAACAAGCTGAAATACAATATTCTTAATGAGACAAAAAAAGTAAGAAATTATATTCTTTTCTTCCTACACTTGAATAGATTGTGTTATGTGCTTCTGAAACAACTACTAAACGATTTGACAGGAAGGAATATTTAGAAACTGACCCATTAACTACTGCTTGTGACAAATACCAATCAGATTTTAATTACCATTTTACAGACGGACAATCTGTGGCACAGTACAGGTCCAGAAGAGGAATCCAGTGCTCTCTGACTATGCTGAATCTCAACATCAAGATGAACTTTCATCACTACAGAGTTTACATTGTGTAAGTTAAAAAATGAATGCCACCTATTTGAGAGTGGGAGTATGACCAAGGCCAACAAGAAAGATCCATTTGGGTTTTGCACTGTTCTTCTTTTGTAATTATTAATTTATTATTCTCTATATAGGATTTGCTGCTACCTCTTATTCTAGCGTCTAGGTCTGCTCTGTCCAATCCAGTAGGCACTAGTCACATGTTGCTGTTTAAATTTAAATTTAATTTAAGTTGAATTAAAAAATTCCTCAAACTGGGAACATGTCATGTGCTCAATAGCCACATGTGGCTAATGGATACAAAAATGGGTAAAGGTGATTAAGAGGTACAAAGTTCCAATTATAAAATAAATAAATCACAGGGATAAAAAGTATAGCATGGGGAATATAGCCACTAACATTGTAATAACTTTGTATGGTGACAGACAGTAACTACATTTCTCATGGTGAGCACTGAGTAATGCATATAATTGTTAAATCACTATGTTGTACAACCTGAAACAAATATAATATTATATGTCAACTATACTTCAATATAAAAATAAATAATCCAATAAGGATGGAAGTTACTTCTGGTAAAGGCAATACATGCTATAGCAAAAAGTATGGAATTTGTAGTTGGACAAACACGGAGCTCGAATCTTCACTCAACCACCAATGCATATTCAAATTACTCAAACTCTCTGAGACTGAGGTTGGTCATCATTAAAATTACTTTAAAAATCTAATTCAACTGAAGGTTGCACAACAATGCAAATGTGCTTAATACCACAGAACTGTACACTTAAAAATGGTTGAAATTGTGAACTCTGTCATGTATATTTTACCACAATGAAAAAAAACCTACTTCCAATGAATTGGACAGAACAGAACATTTCCATCTTAGCAGAAATTCTATTAAACTGTGCTACACTAGATATGTAGCGTATCCTTCTAGAACTGTCAAGAGATGAAAAAGATGTTGCTGCCAACAGAATGTCCTCCCCACCTAGTTTTTGCAACAATGAGAACTGTTCACACCTTTTCCACCCCCTCTTTTATCCTCTGTCTCCATATTCATAGCACCTTACAGCTGGATTTGTTTGTGGCCCCTGCCTACAGTTCATCCCCAAGCCAGCCAATGCAGAGAAAGATGGTATGTCAGCATTCCTCCTTGTCTGTCTGGTGAAGCTTGTAATTAAATCATGCTCCCAGACACGGCATAGCATAAGTTCCGCATCCACACCCATGGCCTAGGCAAATAGCTGTGTAGTTCACCAAACACCCCCACTTTGCACCTACACCACTCCTGAACAGCTCAACTGGCCAAATTCCAGAGGTCCTGCTTCTGCCCAACCTTTTCAGCCCTGAAGCCGGTAGTAGCTAGAGAACTGTTTATGGCACTTGCCCACATGCCTTCCAGAAATAGACTCCATTCCCAGAGCCCTTGACTGATGGCGGGTGTCTTAAACCCTATCAACAGATATCCTGACACTGGTTTACACAGTGACTCCATCTACAAACCTTCCTAGTGGCTAAACCGGATCTTCTTTGCTACACCCATTGAATGCAGTGCCTTGGACTGACACGGACTTCCTGGAGCTCGTTTAACTTTTCTCATCTTCCATTGTGCTCTGGCTTAGGATACAGTAGGGCCTCTCACCCAGCCTCAGTTGGCCCTCTTCCTGGGGCCCACAAATGGCTTCAAGTTGGAGAATCCCCAAGTTATGACATAATTCCCTAAAAAACCCACAGTCCTTTGCCTCACTGTGAATGGCTAGCAGATGTCCCAGGGAGTTTGCGCCAATGTGATGAGGCTTTCCCTTTGAGTCTCAATGCCCTGTCATGGAATAGAACCCACGACCTTGGTGTCATTAGCACCAAGCTCTCACCAGCTAAGCTAACATGCCTCTAAGTTTCCATAGAAGTTTAAGGTCACAGAGATTGGGTTGCCTTTTTCCATTTTATTCTCGGAAGATAAGGTGAATTACCTTGATTGCAGAAGTTGCCCAAATAAAAATATTTCAACTTTGTGATTTTTTGGAACAGTGTGTACTCTGAGTGGATGTGGAGCAAGCAATCAGAATGAGCTACCATATATCAGTTACAAAATCGCTCTGAAAAGAGACCTGATGACAGTGGGGCGTCTTGCTGAGAAAAAATTACTTTAAACCTAAAATCATTCAACTCTTTGCCAGTCGTTGCCTTAAGAAAACACATTCAAATAAAAGGATGGGGCATAAGTCACTGTTTCGAAACAATTTTTTTTCTCTATTGTTTGGAAAGCTTTCATTGTTCGTGAAATCTCTTTGTTCCTTATTTAGTGTTGGCTCACTTACCTTCAAGAGGGATTGAAAACATGCTGATAAAGGATGGAAAAGTTAATTAATTTTTCCACAGTTTCATGAAGTATCTCCTAAGTGAATTATACTAGTCATTCCTGCTTCAGTTTTAAGCAAGGAGGGGGAAGGGTACACAGTGAGTGGCTTTTGTGTATTCTTGCCATTTGTGATAATGGCTGCCACCTATCATCAAAGACACAAATGGGACCAAGAAACCTACGAATACCCCAAACACCAGAGATTTGCTATTGATATTTCAACATCATGATGATGAGTTGGATGAACTCATGCAAAGATATTTCTGAACTCAGCTAAAATATAGTTAAGTACCAAATGAGGAATAAAATAATTACAGTTGTGAAATTTATCAGCTAAATACAATAATAACAATGTACAGATGTATTATAGTAAGACAGCTGGACAAACTCACTCCCAAAAGACAGGAAGAAACATAAAAAGAAAAAGAACTGCCAGGAATAGAGTTTCCTAAAAATGAAAAAAATGGAGAGATGTCATCCCACTAAATCTATATAAGAATATCAAAGTTGTTTTTTTATAATTTTATTCATAAATACTTCATGCATATTGTTGAAGATGGAAAATATAGAGAATTTTATAAGTAGAAAATAAAAATCATACATAATTCCCTTACCCAGGACTAACTGCTGCTACACCTTTGTTGTCTCTCCTTCCAGAATCATTTACTCATTCATTTATTCACTCCCTTCCTTATTGCTCAATACAAACCTATACAAATTAAAATGCTTAAGTTCTATTCATAATCCGCTTCCTTCACGATATATTCCATGTCAATAAGTACATTTCTATATATCATAATTTGTAATGTTTGCAGTATGTTCTATTATATATTATGATTTCTCAACAAACCACCATTAGATTGATTTTTCACAACATATAGCAAACGTGTATACATTTTGATTCAGAAATTCAAGTTCTAGGAATGAATCCTAAATAAATAATTATTGCTGTGCGCCAAGACTTAGCAAGAAAGCTGTTCATAGTCTTGTTTAAAATCATGAAAGATGGGGTGCCTGGTGGCTCAGTCTGTTAAGCAGCCAACTCTTGATCTCAGCTCAGGTCTCAATCTCAAGGTCATGAGTTCAAGCCCCGTGTTGGGCTCAAATAAAAGAAAAGAAAAGAAAATTATGAGGGTTAGGTGTTTGCTTCAGCATCACATACACTAAAATTGGAATGAAAATCGTGAAAGTTAGAACCAATATAAATACCAATAATTGAAAAAATAGTTAAATTAATTATGGTATGTCTATACTGGAATGTTAGTGCAGCCACCCTAAAAAATCCTGTTTTGAAGAATACTGAATAGCATAGGAATATGATAAACAAATAGGCAGGATAATCCTGAATTTATAGTTTTTTAATAAATACGTGACATATCTGAAAGAATAAGATAATGTAATTTTTAAAAGATATGTCTTAAAACTATCAGTAAAATGAGATAGCTAGGAGTAATTTTTTAAAATACAGAAGGCCTTTTGGAGGAAATTTTGCAATATTATTGAAAGTAATTTAAAAAGACCTAAAATAAATGGAGAGTTTTATAATGTCAATGGGTGGGAAGACATACTATCACAAAGATGTCAATCCTCCTTAAATTAATTTATAAATTCAATGAAACTTCATTAAAAGTTGATTTAAAAATTCCGTTGGAAGTAAAAATAGCCATAAATAGCCAAAACAATTTTGAAGAAGAACAAAGTCCTTTACAAGAAGGATTATAAAGTCAAAGTAATTACAAAGTTATTGAAATTGAAACTGGGCTTAGTGAAGGCATAAACAAATAAAGGGGAAAAAATAGCAAAGAGAGCCCAGAATCAGATTCTCATATAGGGGAACTTCACAGATAATGGAGGTACCTTTATAGATCAATGAGAAAAGGATGTATTATTTAATTAATAGCTCTGAGACAATTTTGTTATCCAGATGGAAAAAAATAAAATTTTATCCCTACCTCCTATCATAAACAAAAATCTCTTTCAGCTGGAATAAGTAACAAAACGTGAAAAAAATACTTTAATACTTTTAAAACAGATTTTAGATAGATAATAGATAAATAACTTTATAGTGTTCAAAGAGGGAGGGATTTATCAAACAGAATTCAAAGCACAAGCTGAAAAAAGGAGTATGATAAATTTCATACTTTAAAAATTAAAGTTTTCTATGAAATAGATGATACCATAAACAAATCAAAGACAAGCTACATACTATATTAACACATTTGCAATACACAAAATAAATAAAAAATTAGAATTCAGAATATACAAAGAGCTCTGAAAAGTCAATAAGAAAAGACAACCCGAAGTTGCTTGTACATTCTTCTTGCTGGCATCATGTTGCTATAGTATTTGGACATAAAAATTCAGAGCTGTGATAGGTGTCTCTTTAAGGGATTTTTTTTTTAATCTGGCTTGTTATTTTTTAAGCACTGTCTAGTCCAGTTTCATTTAATTTTAAAAATGTTTTATGAGTCCTAGATAAAATTAACTTTCTATTGATTTTTAATGACAATTATTTTTATTTCCCTCTCAAGATTTTAAACAGTTTCTTTCCTAAATCAAAATTAATCTTAACTAATACAGTTTCTTAAAAACAGTCATCTGTTTAAAAAAAAAAATGTGCTTCTCATTTCCTCACTTGACTAAGAAAACCCTGTCATTGAGTTCATTGTTTGGGTTTGTCCTTCTCTACCTGTTTTGCCACCTGTGGAAAAAGTTTTTAAAATATCTCATAGTTCTCAAGCTCTTACAATTTTTTAAAGATGGTATCTAACAATCATTCATTCTACCTTCTAACATCAACCTTTTGTTAATGTGTTAATCCATCACCCTTTAATGTCTCACATCTGTCTTCCATCATCTTTTCATCTTTTTCAGATGTGGGTGTGGGATCTAAGAGCGAAGCCTGATTTAGATTTTCACTAAAAGTTGAAAGTCATTAATTTTTACTTTACTGAAGTAAAGTTTACTTTACTTTTACTGAAAGTATAAATCTTGAGCTACTATCTTTCTGCTTTCAAATAGAAAAGTTAGCCTGCCTATAGGCTATGCTCGTGATGCTCAGGAATCTTTCTTAATTTCTGTATTTTTTCCCCAAATCCTTAGATGCCCCAAATATGGAGAAGTAAGCTCTTGGGACAGTTTAACATGTTACTTTTAACACAAAAGTTTCCCTCTCTTTTTTTTTTTAATGGAAAAGCAGGTTCTACTAGTCTAGTCTGTTTTTTGAGGATTATGCCCCAAATCTAGGTCCTTAACTATAGGAATATTGCCTTTATTTGATATGCCTCTGTTTATTTTCCTATTATCACCTGATTAGTTGGAATTCAAACCTATTTTTTCCCTACTGTGAGGTCCACCTGCTCTACCTGAATCATCATCAGCTCTTTGCGTGACTAAGTGATGTACACCTCACTTGCATTTCATCTCCTCCTCTGTTCTTACTGCCTTTAGCATACTGAGCACATTCGGAGCATCAAACCTCAGTATTCTACCACCTTCCTTGTCAGTCCTTACCTCTCCTTTTCCTTTCTGTCTTTTTAAAGTAACACCAGTTCATCCACAGCCCCTCCAGATGCTGTCCCACGGCTGTGCCCTGGCTGGCTTTCCCACAGCTGGCTCTGCTTTTTTCTGTTTCAGTATTCTTGCATTGGACCTGAATCCTTTGTTGGAGTACTTTATTTTTTAAATATTCTCAGGATTTTTTTAAATTTATCTTGCTAGGGTTTGTTCTGCTGTCTGTTTTGTTTAGTTTGCCTTCTATCAGACGATTCCTCATGAATATATGACAGGTATGGATGGGCACTATTCTGACCCATTACTACTACTACAAGCCAGAAAGCTACATCTCCTTGGGGGTAAACAATACATCCATGTGAAGAGAATCAATTCCATATGTACAACATTTAATTTGGGGAAGGATTCAACTGAGTAGATGGTGAACTAAAGCACTGGAGCAAACATAGTAAGTTATTCCAAAATCAGTTATTATTAAAAATTCTTAAAACTATTTTTAAAAAATTTTTCATGTAATGAATTAAAACCATATTGAGAGAGGGAGAGAGAATCAGAATGTGCATGAATACATTAAAAAAATAGAGCTAATATCTGCTTGCAAGAAAGGATGTCTGGAAAATTCGTGATAGGAACTGCCTCACTACATCTAATACTTTATAGGAAATCCCCATTATATAGTATGAAAGGCATATTTTTGAATCCTTCACAAAATAATATAATCAACATAAAAATTAAGCTAAAGGGAAAAAAATGGAAGTTGACATTCAACAATAAAGATGCTCTACCTAGAACTTCTCAAAACAAATATCTACCAACAGAACAGTTCATCTTATCTGTGATATTGAATATTATTAAAATAACTCAATAATATGGAAATTTTATTTTTAACTTAATAATTTTGGGAATGGAATTTTTTACTCCCTTAAAATGAGCTTTTTTTTTACTAAATGCATAGTTTTATTTATTTGTTATGATAGTTGTAGTACTTAGTGTTAGTACTTTTCATATTTAAAACTGCATTATAAATTTTCCATAAGTCCATGCATATGCAAAAAGTGGGGAGAAAGAGCATGAGATTAATTATAGTAGTGGTATTACTTTAGTCATGCCTATATGATCTGAATAGTAGACTAATGCCAAGGGAATTGTTTAACTAAACATTAAGATAAACCACCTCTTGAGGCACCTGTGTGACTCAATTGGTTAAGCATCTGACTCTTGGTTTCAGTTCATGTCATGATCTCAGGGTCGTGAGATAGAGCCCTGCGTCAGAGCTCCATGCTGGGTGTGGAGCCTGTTTAAGATTTTCTCTCTCTCCTCTCCCCATGCCCCTTCCTGGCCTCCTCTCGCTCTCTCCCTCTCTAGAAAATAAATAAATAAACCACTGCTTCTCCTTTTTCTGTTTTCATTCATCTCACCATCAATAACAGGTATATACAAAAATAGTACTATGCTGTGACTAAAACAAGCATGTGACCATCCCTATAGAAATTAAAAATCTAATTGGAGAGATAGGAGATAGACATACTTTTAAAAATACAATATACTAACTTGTTAGCTTGGCTCAACTATCTGGCACACAGAAGGTGAATCTTATACCCCATTCAACTCAGTGTTCAATAAATAAAGATATTATATATGCACTCCCAGGCAGTTGGCTGGGTGCTGGTGGAACAGCACAGAGGTCCAGGAAATAACTGGCACTCGAGAGGCCAGCCTGGGGATGAGACGTGGGGACAGTGTTGAGGACAGAGCTCAATAGTTGGCATCTCTGTTGGTTAAGTGACAGCAGAGTCTGTACATGGTTGACTCTATCAAAGAGAGAGTAAGCAGTCAGATAAATAACCTAGAAGTCAAAAATCCAGGCTTCTGTGTAGAGGGGGTTATGTCAAAGGTTAGAAATGAAGGTGAGGCAGAGGACAGATGTTGAAGTATAGGTTAAAATCCAGGGGGCAGAAGTCAAGCAGAAGTCAGAGCCAAGATGGTAGAAACTGCTCTCTGGCAACTGGAATTGACTTGACACCAATGTGTCTAACTCGTCCTCAAGCTGGTGGGATTCAAAAAGCTCAGTACCTGGATTAACACAGGTTATCTACCAGCAGCTCACCTGACCTTCTGATTTACACAGAGAAAGAATATTCTGAGGTACTCAGAGAAAAAAGGTGATGATTTCCAGGGAGTCCTAAATGAGTTACAGAGAGGAGCTTTAGTAAACAGGAAAATTTGTTACTAATTAATAAAGTATTTATAACTAACTTCAGATTGAAAGGAGGCATAAAGGGACAAGGTATGTTTTGTAGTCAATGGGCAGACCTGGTTGCCGCGGCCAAAAGTTTCTTAGGAAAGTAGCAAAGCAGCATGAAAAAATAAGTGTGATTCAATGGGCAGAGAAATCTGAACGCCAGGGTAGGCAGGAGGTGAAATCGTAGGTTCATTGGGGCTAGACACTACATCTTACATATCACAGATTATCTACATCGAACTAAATACGTAATAAGTAATTACTTAATAATTCTTGATTAATTGTGATGATGATGACAGTATAGTGGAATAGCATTTTATTTGGAGATTAGATTAAGTACATAAGGCAAAAATTGTGTGTGCTCTTTATTACCTATTGCAACCAACTTTATGGAGGGCTCACTAAAAGCCAAATACAATACTACAAGTTATACCTAATTCCTGTACCACCTTACTAGGTAGGAATAATAATTATTATTATTATTATCATTACCATTATTATTATTATTCTTCATTTGATAAATGAAGGAACTGGGGTTTGGAGAGGTTAAATATCTTATTCAAGGTCACATATCTCCAGACAGAGCTAAAATCTGAATCCAGGTGGCCTGATTCCAAAAGTGACAGGCCAAAATGCTACACCATATATGAATAATGATACCCAACATTTGTATGCCAATTCATAATTGCCGAAATATATAATTCATCCATTTGATTCTCAGAATAGCCTGATGGAGTAGTTGGTATTTTTACACAAGTATGTTTTCTATGAGACTAGAACCCACAAAGAAAAATAAGTAAGTCAAGGATGAGCAGGACTTAACTTGGCAGTAAGGCAGATCCCCAAGAACATGAGCCAGAAGTTGAAAGTAAGTACAATGGGCCAGACAACACACTTGAGCTTGCTTGATCCCTGAGAGCACTAATATCACTAGGGTCAGAAATGGTGGATGGAGGAAGGCAGGAATGTTGGGGCCAACTCCAATCCCAGGTCTCTTGACGGAATGAAGGGGTTTCACCACCTTTTTATGTGAACGGTTTCCTTCCACCATTAGTTTGCCTGGACTCTGTGATCAGTAACCACCTTCTACCCTTATGCCTCCAAGACCTTCACATAGTAAATGCTCATTAAGGTTATCTGGAAATGATTTAGGCTAAGGAGTTTGGACTTGGCCTGGCATTTGTTATGTGTAAAATTTGCTAAATAAAACTGCCAAAAAGTTATTACAAAATAAATGCAATAATAGCCAGTCTTTTAAAGTAAGCTTCTAAACATATAAACACCTAAGTATAATTCTGTGTGCCTCTCACTAACTTTTATTTGCTCAGTCAAGTTTAAACTAAACCACATGTTGCCTCAAGGTGTAACCAGACATTTCTTTATACATGACTCTACACTTTACCTTAGGATCTCTCTTAGGGCTGGCATATATTTCCCAGAAGTCTGAGTGAGAGTGTGTTATGGCTTCCACTTCCTGGATATGTTTGCTAGCAAACATCACCAGACAAGCTCGTGTGATACTTAATCGGGAACTTCACAAAAGTTACTATCTAGCCTCCTCCTTCGTCTGTTCCACAAGGCAAAAACTAGAAACTTTCACCAGTTCTTGGGACTCAAGTCTTAGGTATAACCATTACATCTCTAGTAGCAGAAAGAGCTTAGTTTTAATAAAGTCCTCTCTCAACAAACTTTGCTCTTGAATTCTTTCACTTGTGTGGCTGAATAATTGTGATGATATATAAGTGATGTCATAGCCACCTTTTTTACAGCTCGGCCACCATGATGGCAGCATCACACTCATTTCTGTGTGACACCCCCCCCCCCACTAAGAAGAGATTCTCTTTCCATGCTCATTACTGAAGAGAATAGCTTTCTCCATGCCAACAGGTTTTTCCAGTTGCTAGTTGCTTTGCAAATTCAGCATGAAATATGAATATGATGGCCGCCGAAGTTGTTCCTCATATCCAGAAAGGTAGAAACACTTACCTTCAGCTTTAGATTCTGAACTTTCCACTACTAAACTGAACTTAGATCATGCAACATAAAATTTAAGACTTGAAAGATACTTTAGAGATCACTGAGCCCTAAGCCCATATTTTTCAGAACTGAAAACAGAGTTCAGAAAAATGAGGTGATCTGTCCAAGAGTCCTCAGAAGAGCCAGTTCATACACTCGATCCTAAGCCAGGCCTCCTTCTACCTAGCAGAGCTGCCTTCTTTTATACCAGAATAGTCTAAACATTTAAAAAAAACAAAGAGGCTTTACAACAAATATTGAAACTGTTACTGGAAAATAGTGAAAACCTGTGGCCTGAAGGAGTAAATGTCCTTTTTAAATCATAGTAAATATTAAGCAATATTAAGTAATTAAATATTAAGTAACTCTTTAAAAAAAAAAACCATCACCATATAAATTTATTTTGGTACGTCAGCTGTGCCAAATGCATTCATTGATTAATGTTCTTGTGGAAGAAGAGTAGTATTTTGTGTCCACAGTTGCGGTCTATGTGATATTAATATCATTGTACTTATGCACATGTCTGTCTCTCATGATGATCTAAATCACTACAGGTCAGCAAGGCAGTGCAGTACAACGGAAAGAATATTGAAGGAGGGGTCCAAAGAGTCTTGACCTCCTGTCTGAGCCGTTAACTAGCTGTGTGACTTGGAGGAGAACAATAAGCTGAAAAACAAAGAGGTGGGCTAGGTGATCTTTAAGTTCTTTTCAGCTCTAAACACCCTTCATTATCCTCACCACAATCATTGAAACTCAAAGTAAACATATGAAAATTCATGTGGTCTTAGGTTTACAGAGTTGAAAAGCAGCAATTCATTCATACAATTACTGTCCCCAAAATTCTACATTTTATAAGTTCTAGCCACAGAAAGGATCTTTACATCATTTCAAGGCCAATTTACTTTTGCGAAAGCAAACCACAGGGGCAAGAGAGATCCGTCCTGAAATTTTTGCCTGGCCTTAAGAAACTGTCAGCATTCCTTCTAACTTGCCTGGTCATTCTTAGAAAAGTAAACGAAGATCCCTCTTTCCATCCTTTAAGAACTAAACTGACCTCTGAAAAAGCAATAAAATTATTTCCATATAAAAAAAATTAAAATGGTATTCTAGCTATAACTTAAAAATAAAAGTATGATTGTCAGTGTTCTTTGGTTAATTTTATATATGCAGGAAACTTCTACTGAAATATTAAATAGCCTTATATTTAATTCCTTTTTAATTTGCATTCATAAGCAATTGTAACATACACAGGTATACACTAAACCCACATCTGAATAAATTAGTGAAATCTAGCATATCTTAAACTAGCCCATATCTTTCCAGGAATACTGGCTCACATCTATTTCTGCGTTTTTCTAACTCACTGTGTCCCTTCATCATATATCTAAGAGAGGCATGAAAACAAAATGCACATCTGTTTTCAGCACTCCAACACAAGATATCAGGAATGCTACATACAGGATTCCTACATTGAGAGAGGAAGAGTAAATAAACTCATCGGTCCCCTCCACATCAGAGATTCTATGACTCTATAATTATTTTTCAGTCCAAAATCTGAAAAGCTCATCTTCTGATTGTGATAAATTACAAAAATGGCCCCAGTTTTTCAACCTTTGCATGTAACTCTGAAGACATACCCCCCACCCCCCCACCCCTTCAAAGCCTAAGTAAGGACTCAGCTATTTGACTTGTTTGGGCCCATTGGATATCATCAGATAATGCAAGCACAGGCTTGAAATGGGCTTGTGATTTGGGGCTTGTTCTCCTCTGTGCCTTTGCCATCACCATGAGGATATGCCTGCATAAACCTGCTGGAGGATGAGAAACATGTGAAACAAAACTGAATTCATCCCAGCTGCACGAGCCAAAAGAGCCAGCTGATTTCCAGACATATGAGTGAACCCAGCTAATCCCAGCAGTCTCCTGGGTGATCTCCCTGATATGTAATAGATGCTTACTGTTGTTTGCCATTGATGAGGTTCTGCTAACTACTCTAAGTAAAAGCTAACTCCTATACTGCAGGTTTTAAGTTCCAAGCATAGTCTCCCTTAATTAAAAACAAACAAAAAACTCAATTTCTTCTCAATCTATACATAGCTCTACAGCTATAATGATGTACTTTCCAAACTCATTCATTCTAGTAATTCATGCATGGTACAACTATTTATTGACTGCCTATTATATGTGGTCACTGATCTAAGCATATAATTGGTATTTAAAGCCCTTGGGCTAGAGGTACCAACAAGGAGTACAGACAGAAAACAGAAGAGGTCCCTAGACTAAACCCTGGGCAACTCCAAAATTTAGAGGTCAGTAAAGATGATGAGAAACACACAAAGAAGACCTAAAAGGAGTGACCAGTAGGGTTGGAAGAAAACTAAAAGAGCATATCGTCCTGGAAGCCAAATAAAGAAAGTAGATTAAGGAGGAGAAAATGAACTACTGTGTCAAAGGCTGCTAATTGGTCAAGATAAGTACGGAGAACTGATTGTTGGATTTAGCAACATGAAGGTCATTGGTAACCCTGACAAAAGTAGTTTTGATAACAATCTTCAAATTGAGCTGACCCCATCATACTCTGCCAAAGCTGTAAAAAAAGTTATTCCGTCTATGTCAAGAGGTCTGAAAGTGGCATGGTTCTTACCAGGATGGAAGCACGGGGCTACCTGCCATCATGCTTCACCCAGCTGAACTAACAGTCACAGATGCTGATCTGCCTCTACCCCCGCTAGGCAGCTGAGGGCATGATGTATCAGGACATCTCTTTCATTCTTTACCAATGTTTGGATGGAATGACTAATTAGTCATCTCACTGTTCTCGTTCATGCTAAATTAATGGACCCCAATGTTGTCATTACCTACCTCCTCTTTTCTTTAAATTCAGAGTCAGTCCTGACACATTCCACACCCCCTACTCCTGCCATTGCTGCCACCACCGCGGAAGCAGAAATAGAGGGCCGCTCACAGGTTAGCTATGAGCCTGGTAAGCCTAAGTCCCGTAGCTCCGCAAGGACAACACATCACTGAAGCCTTAGTATCACCATGTCATCTGGAAGAATAGAATAAAGGTGGTTTCTTTTACTCTGGATTTCTTCTCTCTGGAGTATATGCATGTGTTTGTGTGCATTAAGTTAGTTATATGCCACCCATATTTTTAGTCAATTATTTTTCTTGTTAAATGTGAGTGGTAGCATGGAGCAAGCACTTCAGTAAGGAGGTATGCTGGAAAAAGAAAAAACTCTGAGTCTAGAATCTAGAATTCTAGGCCCAATTCTTCTGCTAAGTAGTTCTGAGACTTTGATCGAGTCACATAATCTTTCTAGCCTCAGTTTTCTTATCTAGAAGATGAAGGAATTAGATTAGATCAGTAGTTTGCAAACTGTGTCCCTTAGAGCCCTGGGTTTCCTATAAGCTTTCTCAGGAACACCAAACTGAGTGAAAAAAGGTTATGCCAAATCAGCTTTCATCTGTCTTATAGATAGAGAATCTGCTACTGCTGGTAGAAGCATATGATGGATTTAAATGTTGTAAAGCACTGGATTCATTAATCTTTAAGGTCCTATATATGAAAAAAAAAAAGGTCCTATATATGATTCAAGGACTGGATTCCATGTATTTCTTTGTCTGCAAACGAAAATTGATCATATGGGGGAAATTTTTAATAAATTAAATATCCATAATATGAATTAGTAAAATGATATTCTAATAGCATAAATACATGGGGTTGCTGCTTAAAACACCCAGAACCTCTTTGCTCAAGAGCAACTAGGTTTTCTTTTAACATTTTTCTGAAATCAAATCCTAAACATGCATCCCTAACCCTGCCTTCTGAAAAAGCTTAGATTCACATGCAGTTACAATTCTCACATGAATTCCTGGACAATCCCAAGAAAGAACCTCACATTTACATTCTCAATTCATTGATTTGGTTCTACCATCATTAACATTAACAATCAGTTGATTACTGGGGCGCCTGGGTGGCTCAGCGGGTTAAGGGTCCTACTCCTGATTTACACTCAGGTCAGGACCTCAGGGTCGAACTCGGGGTCATGGGATGGAGCCTGCATTGGGCTCTGCACTCTGAGCAGTCTGCCTGTCCCTCTCCCTCAGTCTCTGCCCCTCTCCGGGCTCCACTGGTACGCTCACCCACGCATGCTCTCTGTCTGTCTCTGTCTCTGTCTCTCTCTCATAAATAAATAAATAAGTAAATAAATAAATAAATAAATAAATAAAATCTTTTGCTATGGTGAGCGCTGTGAATTGTGTAAGACCGATGAATCACAGACCTGTACCTCTGAAACAAATAATACATTATATGTTAATAAAAAAAAAAAGGAAGAAGAAGAAGATAGCAGGAGGGGAAGAATAAAGGGGGGGAATCAGAAGGGGAGACGAACCATGAGAGACTATGGACTCTGAGAAACAAACTGAGGGTTCTAGAGGGGAGGGGGTGGGGGGACAGGTTAGCCTGGTGATGGGCATTAAAGAGGGCACGTTCTGCGTGGAGCACTGAGTGTTATGCGCAAACAATGCATCATGGAACGCTACATCAAAAACTAATGATGTAATGTATGGTGATTAACATAACATAATAAAAAAATAATAATAGTTACTTAACTACTTTAAATCCTTTTTTGGAAATAGTAGATAAATTCTAAATAAAAAATTGTTACCACAAAAAAAATAATAATCAGTTGATTACTTTTGGCAAATGATAGGCAATGTGGGATTAAAGGAAAACTAATTTTCTGGATTGGGAGTTATCCCTTCAGTACCGTGAATTATACTCACTCATAATGATAAATATTCAACTTAGGCAACAAGGAAATATTTTACTTTCCGATTCTTCACTGGGTTTCTGAGTTATTCTAGACCCATAACATACATCTCCGCATCTATATTATTAGTATCTTATCTTTTCACTTTAAAATTGTAACATTAATTTATTTATTGTTTTGGAGTATTTCTCAAAATTAAATTGTAGCATTGTTATCAAAATAAAAACTAGCCAATATTTCTTTCAAATTTCATCTTTTTTTTATTTGAGTATAATTGGCACACGATGTTACATTAGTTTCAGGTGTACAGCATAATGATTTGTCAAGTTTATAGATTATGCTACATTCACCACAAGTATACCTACCATCTGTCACCATACATTGACATTAACATATCACTGACTCTATTCCTTATGCTGTGCCTTTTATTCTGTGACTTATTCATTCCATAACTGAAAGCCTGTATCTCCTACTCCTCTTCAAATTTCTTAATGCATTATAAGAAAGCATAACCACGATGAGCAGTGCATGTCTATCATTAATTTCCTGCATCAATTAATTTCTGTGTGCCAGTTTCCTCATGTGAAAAATGAAAACCTTGCCACCAACACATTTCTGAGTCTATTGTGAGGAAGAATTTTAACAAGTTTGTGTAAATCTGAGATCATAAAATGAAAAGCACAACAAATTTCACTATCATGAAGCCATATCCAGTATATGGCACCAAAAAGAAAAACACAAAAAAGAAGATGTGTCTGAGCCAGGTTTTTATTCCCCACAAAGGAATTAGATATTTATACCCAGTACAAGTGATGAAATTACCATTCTCTTTCTTCCAACATAAAAAAAAGAAAGAGAGAGAGAGAGAAAAGAAAAGACATAATAGTTAACACTTGGGTGGTACTTTAAATTTATGAAGTACTTTTATATGTTATGAATTGCAATTTTTGTAACAAACTTGTTAAGTAGAATTTTTATTTTACATCTGAGGAAAATGAAGCCCATAAAAGTGACTATAACAGGATTGCTCAGCAAGTCTGAGGAGGAGCAGTATTTGGACCAGGAATTCCATCTCTGAAGTCTTTCCACTTTCCACCAAACCAAACTAGAAGAGCAGATTCTTTGATAACAATATAAACCTGGGGGCACCTGGGTGGCTCAGTCGGTTAAGCCTCCGACTCTTTGATTTCAGTGCAAGTCACGATCTCAGGGTCATGGGATCAAGCCCCATGTCAGGTTCTGTGCTCAGCAGGGAGTCTGATGAGGATTTCTCTTCCTCTCCATCTGCTCCTCCCCCCCTCCTTTAAAATAAATAAATAAACAAATCTTAAAAATATATATATATACACCTTGGAAATCAGATAGTCTGAGTAATACCTGGGTTGGACTAACCCCGGAGTGGTTGGCTAAAGCTCTGAACTTCCATTGGCCACTGGTCTTTCATTATCATCTTCCAACCTACCCTCAACTTGTCTTCTGGACTTTTCTGCCACTTCATATGCAAATGTCCTCTTTGTACCATGAGGACAGTGATGGAAGGGACTGGGTCTTATTCATGTTGCTTCATAACAGCTCACGTGTAAGGGACTCTAAACAAATAACTATTTAAGTGAATTAAGTCATCAATTCATGCAAAAAAAATTGTCTTGAATACTTATTTATGACTTAGTCCTAGCTCAGTAAACAGGACAGAGAGACTCCCTGCCATCATGGAGTTTATGGACAGTTGTTGAATATCTAACAATAATAATTATGGTAACTTGAGAAGAGCTGTAGCTTCCCTGAAGAAGAGACATTGAATCTGCCTTCTAAGGTTTGAAGGGGAGGGACCAGCTAAGGGACGAGGAGGAAAATGCAGCTGAGACAGAGAGACCTGAACATGCACTATGATGAGGAAATGCATTCTCTAAAATCCTGTATCTTACGGAACTAACATGGCTCAGAACCAAATCTAATAATGATATTGGATTTTCAGGATAATATAGGCATTGAAACAGATTCAAATAATGTCTTCATGTAGATAAATCATGTAGGCTTTCAGATCTTTAGAACATTTCAGTAAATTGATTCAGCCTTGCTATAAAAATAGGGGGTAGGTATATGGTTCTCTCTCTTTTATCTGAAACTAACCATTTTACGTCATAGGTAGAGATTAGATATTCTAATTGCTGTCAAGCCTGGTTAAGAAACTGGACTCTTATGAAACCAGTAGAAAATGTTATAAAGATTTATTTAGTCACAGCTGTTTTTATAAAGTAATTTCAAATTTTATAGTTGTATTTGTACTTCCAATTGTAAATTAAGTCTTTATTCAGTGGGATTTAGGGAGTTGTTATACAAGGTATCATGAGGTTACATGTGGTATTCCATGTTGTAGAAAATACAATAAATCACATTGCTTTAATGGCAACTGCTTTATACATGTAATTAAAATGAGATGTTTGCACAGCCTATAATTTTACAACTTTAAAGCTTGACATAAAGCTTATACACATATGTAAACTGCCAGAAAGACACATGCTTTTATTAAATGTAGACAGATACTGAATAACCACTGAGACAACTCTATAAGATATTGGTATGTCCTGAATTTTGCCCCCCAAAATTCGTGTTGAAGCCCTAACCCCAGTACCTTAGAATGTGACTTTATTTGGACACAGGGTCTTTAAAGAGATAGTGAGGATCAAATGAGGTCATACAGGTGGAGCCCTAATCCAACAGGACTTGTGTCCTCATAAGAAATAGAAAAAACACCAAGGATGTATGAGTACAGAAAAAAAAGGCCATGTGAGCACAGAGTGAGAAGGTGACCATCTGTAAGCCAAGGAGAAAACCCTCAGAGGAGACCAAACCTGCTGACACTCTGACCTTGGACTTCCCAGTCTCCAGAACTGTGAGAAAATTTCTGTGGTTTAAGCCCCCCAACATATAGTATTTTGATACAGCAGCTGTTATAGACTAAATTATTTCCCACCAAAATTCCTATGTTGAAGCCCCAGAACCTGCAATGTGACTGTATTTGAAGACAGGGCCTTCATGAAAGTATTAAAGGTTAAACGAAGTCATAAAGGTTGGATCCTAATCCAATACAACCAGCATCCTTATAAGAAGAGAGACACACACCAGAGAATGCTCCCTCTATGTCTGCGCCCACAGAGAAAAGGACACAGTGAGAAGGCAGCTATCTAAAAGCCTGAAAGAGAGATCTTACCAGAAACTGGATTTTCCAACACCTTCATCTTGCACTTTGAGCCTCCAGAATTGTGAGAAAATTGATTTCTGTTGTTTAAACCCCCCCGGCTGTAGACTTTGTTATGGCAGGCCAAGCAGACTGATACAGGAGCAAACTAACAGATACATATTTTAGTCATAAATACACTCGTACAAGTATATGCATGCACATGCGGACTGCCTAGGTGTAGTCGAATTACCTAGAGTTGTGTTTGAAAACAGTGGGAAGACTCTTATTATGCCTTTGCATATTAAAATTTTTGTTAGCTTAAAAATGAGTATGCATAATTTATGTTTATGCAGCCAGACTGTACTGGATATAAGTTAGGAAAAACAGAATTGTTTTTATGAAGTGGGGTCAATATATGGGTACCCTCCAAGGTACATATTCACGAGTTGATTATTTCAGCTTTCAGACAGAATGTAAGAGGCTGGGCTTAATCTACCTGCAGTCATCAAAGAAGCACCTTAAACTCTGGACTCCACTGGTTCAAATTAAACTTTTAACATGTACTGTTATATTCCTGTCACTTTTCAAGTTACCTTAAGAAGCTTTTTGTGAGTTTAATTAAGCCCGACTAATTCTCCAACAGCACAAAGAAAGATGAATTCCTTAAATATTTAATCCATTTATGACTCCAAGTGTCATTTTCTGAATGTGGCTGTTAAATTCTTGGAATTAATTACCCTTTGAATTAAAGCTGCTTTTTCAGACATCCAAGACATATAGTCACAGCTCACACGATGCGTAAATTCAATATTTCGTCTGTTCATCAAGAGAATTTATTCCAAATGCTGTATTTAAAATCCCAACCGGGTAGGCTTATCTGTGACCATGGAACTCAGGAATCTTTGACTGTACGCCTCCTTCCAATCAGGTTCTCGGTTTTCCTTCCGCTGCCCGTTTCAGCCAAGTATTAACAAGCTAAAGGTTAGCTGCCCCTCCACCTGCACAATCTCCATTCTTTTTCATCGTTAACTCCCTTCTCCTTAACTCATGTTCAAGCCCCATCTCCTTCAGAAAGCTCTTCCCCTATTTCAGTCAGCAGACAACATAACATAATCGTAGGTCCCTCTGTCCCCTTTCTATCCTCCTAAAACACCGAACGCGCCATGACTTGAATTACACATTTTCTATTTGTTCTCTCCCAGTATTTTGAAGGCGACCCAAGACTGGCATCTGTGTTCCTCAAGACTAGATCCCCCAAGAAGACAAGAACAATCCGGCAACCACATCTATAGAGCAGGTAATACCCTCAGTACCAGACACTGGATTTCCGTAAAAGAAAACTGGAAAACTGGACCTGCAAGGGGACAGAAAACCACACGCATGCACATACTCACGCACACGCGTGCACACACGCACGCACGCACGCAGCCACAAAGATGGAGGCACACAGGCACAAAGCCTGAGTGCCTCATGATTTGTTAGCGCTCCACAGTCATTCTACTGCTCCCAGCCCCATGCCAGATGCTGAGGTTGCGGGAGCTGCTGGTTGACTCAACTTCTAATGGAAAAAGCTGCCTTTTGATTGAAATTCAAATTTGCTGAGGGATGTTCAGAGATTGGAAGATTATAAATTAGCTATTTAGCTCTCACATTTACAAGTCTCAATTTAGGGAAAGCTGCTCTTCAGACATCGTTTTCTAGGATTAGCAATATAAACAGTCACTGAAAAAGATTTCCAGAACAATTCACTGAGCAGTCTTCCTTTCCTTCCACCACCACCTCCCACACACCTCTGACAAAATATAAGTATTTACATCTAAAACATAAGACACAAAATGGCATGTTAGAATCTCCATTTCCAGGCACTTCCTATTAAAACTAAAAACGTGTTATAAAAATACTTGTGTTGCAAAGAAAAATAGGAATAGGAATAGGAAACAACGAATTAGAAGGGAAAACACTGCACTGCCCCGGTTGTTGGGACCCAAGTAGCCAGCACTGGGGGGCCAGGCACGGACGCCCCTCGCGGGCGGGCGCCCTGGAGGGCAGGTACCTACCGCCTTTCATCATGCCTACTTCATAGCACTTGCGGAGCCGACAGGCCTGACAGCTTTTCCTCCTGTTCTTGTCAATCGTGCACTGGTTGGTAGCTGGACACATGTAGTCATTATGTCCTATTAAAAGCAAGAGGACAGAATTAATATTATTTCAGGAAACGCAGCCAGGCAGAATCTACAGGGAAGCCGCCTGGGGGATGTTTTCCTATCACTTACTTGGCCTGACTGTGCCGCTACCTCCGCCTATGCCATCCCTTTGCTGCCCTTCTCCAAGGGGGGTGGGGGATGTCGCGGAGGGAAATCTCTCCTAGACTTGATTTTTGCCTCTGCCAACTGCTTCAGGAGTTCTTCGGGCAAATCACCTTCAGTTCATACAGCTTATATTTGGAGGCACAAGGCTTTATGTACACTCACACATTTTCTCAGCAAATAAGGCTTTTTTTTTTTTCTTTGACCCACACCACTAGCTAAAAATCCTTGTCGGAGTAACACTGTTAGAACTTACAGAGAGTTTCAAAGTTTCTTAAAATAGAATTTAGAAAATCTGTAGGTAGGTATTCAAATGCAGCCTGGAACGCCTAAATTCAAGTGGGGGGCTGTGAGCTGGGGTGGCAGCAAAGATCAGCCCTTATTCACTTACTAGCTGGAGGACGCTGGGTGGGGTAGTAAACATCTCTAGGTCTCACCCCTCTCTAACCTGGAGAAAATAAGGGCGCCTGTTATGTGGCACTATTCTAAGAAGTAAATGTGAGAATACCTGTCAAGGGCTTACCACAGTGCCCAGGATATGGTGAGCACTCAATAAATATTTGTTGTTGCTATTGTTACTTTATTTTTGATCTTTCTTCTACCTCTTGTTTACTCCATCTCTCTTGCTCAAATGGTCTTTCTCATTCACGTTCATCATGTGCAACTCCCACAAAAAAAAGTTCTCCCGGGACCTCACATCACTCTGAAACTTTCATCTTACCTCCCACCTCTTCTTCTCAGTTCAACTCCTCAGAAAGGTCTACACACTTGAGGTCTGCTTTTTCCTCACCTCTCCTGCATAGCTCAACCCATGCCTGTTTTCTACCTTAGCTGCCCCACAAAAGCTGCTTTAAATCCTTCTATCAAATGACTCCTATTGCTGAATTCAACAGATATTTTCAGTCCACATCATACTTGACCTATCAGAGCATCTGACAATTCCTCCCTTCCTCTTGAAACATGCTTTTCCCTTGGCTTCCACAATACAGAACTCCCCCCGTGTTCCTTCCACCCCTCAGGCTGTGCCTTCCCAGTGTTACTTGCAGATTCCCTCTGTCCAACATTAAGCTAGAGCGGCACGGGGCTCAGTGTCAGGCCCTTCTTATGACTCCAAATTTTCCCACAAGAGAATTTATTCCGTGGCTCCGTCTTCCACAGTCATAAACTCAGATGACTTGCGGATTTGTACTCCCAGCCCAACCCTCTTCTCTGAGTTCTGAGTATATACAGCCAATTGCCCATAAGAAGTTTCTGCTCTAAGAGTTAGAGGTCACCTCCATTTCTTTAGCCCTCAAAAGAAGTCTGGTTTCTAATGTGGAGTATATTAAACTCCACAAATTAATAAACATAGGCATGTTTTTATGAAGAAGTCCATTTATATAATTCTAAATTCTTATACCTGAATTTAGACCATGGATATGATGTGGACTATTTTAAAATGTTTCCCGTACTCAAAAAAAGAAAATGAGGAAATATTGCACCTTCTAATTCAGATCATCTGTATCTCTATTTTCCCATTCACCAAGGGCAAGATGCAACATGTACCAAAGTGTTTTCACTACAGAACTCTCTGTTCTTTATTCAACTTAAGGGTCAATCTCAATTAGAATAGGGTGGAGTTGGGCCTTAACAAGAAATGTTGGTCTCATAAAACTTGTTTCTCCATCTTTATATATACATTATAAAAAGGACTATATAAACAGGCTTCCGACGAAATTAACACGTGCATTCTTTTTGCCGTCAGCAAACTAGCGAGCAAAACTGTAAACTGACCACTTTAGTAAGAGACCACACACTGCCTCAAATATCCAGGCACAATTTTCATGTTTAGAACTGCCCTTATTAACAGGGACAAGCTGAGGAAATCATAGAACCAGAAACAAAATTTACCTGGGCAGATGTTAACTTTAAGCAAAAGTTGCCACAGTCATAAACTCAGATGACTTGGAGATTTGTGACACCTCAAAGAAACTTTCAGTGTTTTGTCTCCTATGATGCTTATGCTGTACATGCTGATTTATTTTAACTCTAAAAAACTGAGTCTATATCAATTGAGTCTCAGAAGAAAACAGTCAATAATCATCCGAACCAAAAATTAACTTTGATTTACTTTCCTCTCAAAAACCAGTTATTTTGCAAGCCAGAAGACGAGAGAACTGAATTGGATCAGAGGCCAATTGATTTATGTTGGCATTGGCCATCATTATAGATGTGTATCTTTATAGAACCAAGTGAAATTCCTGAACATGTTTAACAGATAAAATACACTGGATTTGTGCAACTGAATTCATCCCTTAACAAGAAAGAAAATAGATGCACAGTGGAATCATGTTTGTAATGCAAGCCTTTGGTGACAAAGTGGATTTTCTCCTGCTCCAACTACATTAAAATTTAGAATTGATAAATTGGCAACAAGAAAAAATGAGCAGGTACATATTTGATATATGACCTATAAGTTTAGTACCTTAACTGAACACCATTAACAACTATTTATAAGTCTTCAACTGACATCAGAGAAGGAAAACGGCAAGGTAGGTTTTTATTCTTTGAGTATAATAATTTTGTAAAAGTGTGCTATTTTTTCTTTCTTCAAGTGGGCTCCACACTGGGCAGGGCTCAAACTCAGGACCCTGAGATCAAGACCTGAGCTGAGATCAAGAGTCAGATACTTAACCAACTGAGCCACTCAGGCAACCCAGCAAAGGTGTGTAATGAAAGCAAGTGAAGCAATTAAAAGTTAGTTCCTTTAAGAAGAAACTTCACTCGAAACTTTATTATTTGTTCTTGTGAAAACAATGCTTGTAAAAGTCCTATCCTATTGAAGTAGAGCTAATTAAAAAAAAAAAAACTTACACCAACTGTATGAATGAAACATAGTGTTTTCACTGGGGACACTGAAGAACTCCATGTACGTGTGACAAGACCAGCCCCAACATGCCTTTTACACAGGCCTAGATGAAGTGTGAAAGGCCAAAGCCAAGATGTGAGGCTCAGGTGACATCTTGGAGAAATAATCACTATTTTGTTGCCCACCAAAAAATAAAAATAACGCCTTTGGACTAATGGGTCTGAATAACTGGGAGTGGAGAGAAGAGGAAATGAATGAAACCTAAGCAGAAAGCATGAGGAGCAGGAACCTGCAGGCCAAACCACACAGCTCCTGGGCCAGCAGATGGGCTCACATATAGCTTTTCTCCACAGGTCTCTGGGATTCCTTCGCTCGACTTTTTGTTTTTCCTTTTCTTCCTATTTTACCCTCTGTCAGTAGCAGCTGTTTTTGCCTTGTTACCAACCCGGAGAAAGACGACACTTGCTAGTTACAAAAATAAGCAATGACCCATAGTCAGAGATTCAAAAGAAATATTAAAACAGACCAAATGGGAAACAAGCAGATGAGGACTCAGAGAAAAGGAAGCCCTCGCACACTCTTTGGCGAGAATGCAAACTGGTGTGGCCGCTGTGGGAAACAGTATGGCAGCTCCTCAAGAAATTAAAAATAGAGCTACCCTATGATCCAGTGTTTCCACTCCTGGGTATTTAGCCAAAGAAAACAAAATCATTAACTCAAAGAGATATCTATACTCCCATGTTCATAGCAGCGTTATTCATCATCGCCCAGGTATGGAAACAACCTAAGTGTCCATTGACAGATAAATGAAGAAAGAAAAGGTGGTATTTATATATTTATATAAATATATTATGGAATATTATTCAGCCTTAAAAAAGAAAGAAATCCTATCCTTTGTGACAACATGGATAAATCTGGAGGGCATTAGGTTAAGTGAAATAAAGCCAGACACATACTGCATGGGGTCACTTATGTGGAGTCTTGAGACTAATAAGGCCTAAGGACCTGATGTATAATGTGGTGACTATAGTTGATCACACTTGTATCATTGAAATCTGCTCAGGAAGTAGAACTTAAATATTCTCCCTACAAAAAAGTAAACACATGAGGTAATGGATGTGTTAAATCAGTGGAGGGAACCCTTTCACAAAATATAGGTATAGCAAATCATTACAAGGAACACTTTAAATATCTTATAATTTTGTCAGTTATGCTTCAATAAAACTGAAAAAAAAAAAATAAAACAAGCAGTATCCTGAGAGAAACTTAACATTGGGTATCTTTCCTCTTGCCACATTTTTCCCTCAGCCTATTCTGGCGGTCACCTCAGACCAAATCTCTTTTGCCGTACTTCACACCCATATACCTACCTGTGCACAGTCCATTTAGACTTCACTTTTTCGTAGCCTATTCAAGATGGATGTGTCCCAAACACAACTGACGGCCATCTTTCCTCATCAGTCTCTTCCTTTTTATCACCACACCACAAAGCCTGAGACCTGGCATTACCGCAAGACTCTCTACCCTCTTCCTCACTCGAACCCTCACACACATGCACACACTGATCAAATCAATTATTTTTAAACTCATTTTCAAAGCAAAATCAATTTTTCCCTGGGCCCACCATCCCCACCATAACTCATAACCATCTCCAGCCCAGATTATCTCAGCAGCCCACTAAGCCACGCTGCCTCCAGCCTTCCCCTGCCAACCATTCCCCACTGTGTTGCCAGGTGACTCTTCTAAAATCATACACCACCATGCCACTATCCCGCTTTGATATTCTGATGCTCCTCAAAGCTCTAAGGATAAAATCTAAATGCCTTAAGACAGCTTATCAAGCTGTTCCTGATCAGCCCCTACCTCCTTTCCTGGCCTCATCTCTTCTACTCTCTAAGTTCTAACCATGTCCTGTTCTAACATAGCCTTCTCCTTCTCACACCCAGGACCGCACGCCCCGTTCTTTCTTGTGGGAACACACTTCCCCTACTCTTAAGTCCAATTGACTCCCGTTAATCTTCCAGGTGTGTCAGTCAAGATATCTGTTCCTCTGGGGTTCCTTTCTGCCCCTTCGATGATGCCTAGCTTTTGTCCTGTCACCGTGCTTACTCCATTGGATTTTAATTGTTTGTCACAATCCCCAGGGGACTATAGGCTTGACAAGGGATGGACTATACCTGTCTCATTTATCACCATTTTTCCTGTGCCCAGCACATTCTCAGGCACACAGTGGAGCGCACCGCGTATTTGTTACCTGAACAAAATGGAGTTGCTAAAGATCTGTGCTGCCTCCACCCCAATCCCATCTGGAGCCCAGGCCTTTTGAGGGGGCAGGCTGGAGTTCTATAAAGGAAGTAATGGCTGAGAAGATGATGACCCCAAACAAAGCAATGTTTTGTTTGGGTCCTACCACACCCGGGACCCCAAAACTCAGGTCCACAAGAGCAAAACTTGGTCCTAAGAGAATTTGTTGTAGAAATGAGAGTTCAAAATATATGATTTTCATTAGAAAATGAAGGATTAAAAATGTTCAAGGTAATGCCAAGGAAAAAATATACCAAAATGTGCATTAATCATCTCTGAGTAGTAGAGCAGACAAGGCAGAGAGAAGAGGTGAAAAAGCTTAAATGAGCTTTGCCAAATTCTTAAGGCTAGAGAAGGAGGAGCAGGATGAGAAGGAGGTCAAAGATTCCGGTGGCTTGCGCCAGGATGTCTCAAAAATTATTCTTATCATTACTCAAAAAAAGGATCTGATTTGGGAGTAAGAGGGGAAGAAGAGATGTGGAAAAACCTGAAACATGTTGTATTTGAGATTTCAGTAGCACACCAACAAGCAACTACCCAACAAACCATTATTATAAGTGTAGTACCGAAGCTTGGGAGGCATGTCAAAATGAAGGTGAAGATCCTATGATCCAGAAATTCCACTCCTGGGTATATGCCCAAAAGAACTAAAGGCACAGACTCAAACAGATATTGGTACACCCATGTTCATAGCAGCATTATTCACAATAGCCAACAGCTGGAAACAACCCAAGTGTCCGCTGGCAGATAAATAGATAAAAAAATATGGTGGATACATAAAATGGAGTTTTATTCAGCCTTCAAAAGAAATAAAATTTGGATACATGCTAAAACATAGATGAACCCTGAAGACACTCGAAGTGAAATAAGCCAGACCCAAAAGGGCAAATATTGTATGAGTCCACCTAGAGGAAATATCTAGCGTTAGTCAAATTGATAGAGACAGAAAACTGGAGAGGAGTTATCAGGAGTTGTAGCAAGGGGTAAATGGAGAATTTATTGTGCAATGAGTACAGAGTTTCCATTTGGGATGATGAAAAAGTTCTGGAGATGGACAGTGGTGATAGTTGCACAACAATGTGAATGTACTTACCCCCACTGAATTAAAAATGATTAAAATGGGAAATTTTATGTTATGTATATTTTACCACAACTTTTTTAAATGAAGTTGGATGTATAAGAAGCATCTCCATGAGGTAGGACAAGAAAAGGAAACCAAAGATGTGAATTTTAAGTTGGCCTATTCAGATTTCCCTCTAAGAAACTGCCCTTGTATCCAAGGGCTGGCCAGCAGTATTGGCCAGGTGCTCCCCACAGCGTGGAAAAGAACTCGATACCTACACCTAGCCAGATGTCTAAATACTGTTATACTTTAAACTACCATCAAAACGTTTCTTCCTAATGTAATTACAATATTATAACATCAGGAGGGCATTTCAGAAGCAGCAATGAAATTATTTCCATAACCTGTGATTCCTAAGACTCCCAACGTTAAAGATATGAGTGATCAACCACATGAAATATATTCCTCAGTAGATTATGGCATATTCTATCAAAATCTCCCTGGAAGACCCTTCGGCACATTCGAACATAAAATAGAGAAAGAGAGAGTAGAAGGCAAGGTATTAGGGAAATAAATAATAAATTTACTTTCTGTAAAAGAACAACTGCAGTATTATGTTTGGAAATAAATTTTGACTCAGATATTAAAGTGAATATTCTCTGATTTACAGCCAGTGCAATGAGCCAAACAAAATGAAATAGAATTTGGCTGTCTCAGTGAACACATTCCTAAAAATCCAGTGAGGACATTCAGTGTGCCATGATTTGAACTATTTCACAACCACATCTGTATGTAATGGCATGCAAATAAAAACGGCATGCCTTAATAATGCAGCCCGAATTATATTTTTACAGCTAGTCAATTCTGGTATATTTTAAGGAAAATAAAAATATTATTTGCATCTAAGGATATTGTTAAAGGAAAAAATACTTAAAGGAATTCTAGGAAGGATAATTGTCATGGAAATTTTCTTTTTCTAAATGAAAATGAAGAGGAAATCCTCTATTTGCCCTTGTCAGACCCCAGTCTGCTAAAAATTTTGGCCAGGGTAACAACATGATCCCTCTCCTTGTCCAGCCTTGCTTACCATCTGCGAAACCACAATTGTTTTAAGCACCTGGCCCAGGATCAAACCAACAGCTGCAATAAAGGAAAACATAATGAAATCAGTGACCACCATCTCATTGTAATACACCAGAGACAATGAACTACTTTCAAATAATGCCTTTTAAGACTCAACAAATAAGCAAGAGCTGTTCTACAGCCCAGAAAAGGACTTTCTGAAATTGCTTCTTCTGGGACAATAGATAAGCATCACACAAAAGAGAGCAGTGTGATTAGTTCAATGCCAGGCAGCATTCAGCTCACCTCCAGACCTCTCTCCTTTGGTCTGTTCAACTGTTTCCAGAGAGTTCCCCAAGCTTTCTCCCAACTTAGAGTCATTTAAAGTCCAAACACTCGTGTCCAAAAGCAGTAGAAACTATTTCAAAGTGTTCTTGTCCAAAGCTGAGGAAACAAGTAAGAGGGAAATGGGGGAGGGAGGAACCAGAGCAAGAGGGCAAAACTCAGAGACCCTGAGCTGCACTGTGCTTACGTCCTGGATTCCACATGCCACTAAGAAGCACACTGTCCCATCCCCCCGCTCCTGCATGATCACTGCGGTGCTTTCAGAGAGAAGGGAAAGAAGGTGTTTACTCAGATCTGATGTGGTCTGGAATATGAATGTCCTTTAAAGCTTCTGGCCACCTAAATGTTAAATAAAGGGTTTCATCCTTCATCAGGAGCCCTCCAAAATGAAGTCCCTAGCGAAGTTCTTCCCAGGCATCCTGATAAAGGTCATGAAAGAAGAGGAAGGAGCTTCCGTTTCAATGGCCAAAAGACTCCTCTAGCATATTTGAACAGGAGTTGCTATTATCTTTTTTATCTTTAAGTCCATTTCAAAAGTGGGGAAATAAGCCAAAAGACAGTCTATCAGACTTAGAAATATCTACCAGTCTACATTCTCAGCTTGAAAAACAATTTCTCCCAACAAGTAGAAATAAATGGGTTCATCAATTGTATTGCCAATGAACCTTTACATGAGAGTTGTTTGATAAAATTAAACCTGTGCATAAGGACAACTGTTTCGTATTTATTTGTCCTTATTTGCATGGTAAATTTAACTCAAAGTAACATAGATATTCTCATGCATTTTCTAGTCCTCATGGTTGGGGACAGTTTCGCTGACACCTAGCCCTGCAGCCTAGCAAAGATCCAGATGAATTTTAGATGTTCAGTAAACAAATGTGTGGGAGTGTATTAAATCCACACTCCCTGGGCATCCAGACAGCTCAGGTCTATGTGGCCAGACTGCCTATGAGGAGACTCTCGCAAGAGCCTCTCCACAATGCTCGGAAAGGAGCTTTCTCATTTCTCAAGGGTGTTCGGACTTCTCAGTCTATATGCTTGTTCACACCCCATTCCAGCTACTGAAAACAAGAGAACCTGGAAAAGTCAACAGTCTCCTCCCCCCCCCCCCCCCCCCCCCCCACCAACCTTGAGAAGTAGCCTCCAGAAAGAAAATGGTCTGAGTGCCTTGAACAAGCTAAACAGTTAGATTCTTGGTCCCATGCTCTCATCTATGAAAGGGAAGGAAAGAAGAGCCCATTCTGGTTCTAAACTTTGATTATTCTCTTTTCTCACCTTCCAGAGGAACATACTTCCTTTTCATCTGGCTTCTTGGGGTTGTAGACTGGTGATTTTTATTTTTTTTCTTTTTTCTTTTTTTCTTTTTTTAACTGCTGAAGAGCCCATCTCCATTTGTCCTTGCTGCACTAAATGGAAGGAATATGGGTGTATTTGGGGAACGTCACAGTGCTCAGAGCCCTGGACTCATGTTTGAGTCCTAGGTTTCATGGGATCCCAGTTGACCAGGCAAACCCTCTAGGTCTCCCTTAGTGGCTGCTATGAGGCCCAGAGAGATAATATATGTAAACACTTGGTCAACCATAAAACTTTGTGCCAACAGAATGCATTACTATGGACTAAAATACAGCCATTTAAAAAAAATGAGACCTATATGTACCAGTATGGAAAAATCTCCAATATATATTATTCAGTGAGAAAAGTTATTCACAGAATACTGTGTAGAGTATAATGCCACTTACATAACCAAAATATACCTATGTCTATAAGTGTATGTGTGTGTGTATATATAGGCAATTTTTGGATGAAACTACTAATAGTGTTTACCTATCAAGAAAGGAAGCATGAATTTTGGTATGGGACCAGAGGAAGGCATTAATTTTATATCATGTACCATCTTATACTGTTTAACATATAACACGTGTATTCACAGTTTTTTTAATAATAATCAAAATCATAATTTTAAAAAAGCATTTTAAAAAATTTCTAACCAAAACCAGCCTGGCATTAACAATCTTCATTCCTTTTCTGGTTCTGCTACCACCCACCCAGAAGTTATTTCTCTCTACTTTACAACCCTTGGACTAAGTAATAAACTTAACCACCAGAACCTTGTTAAGCAAGGAAAAACTACCACATTTCTTTTATAAAGAATAGGAAAAGGGCTAAGCATGAGCTGTGTTTTTCGAACTGCAGATACTCCAGCAAAGAACAAGTAGCAGACACCCAAACCACAGGCGGAGGCTCCAGTCTGTTTCTGCTCCTGTCCCAAAGCCATCCTGAGTACCGGTGACTCTCCTCCTGCACCTGCTGGGCCTGACCCAAACATTTATCCCTTGAAGGACCGAGGTTTCCTCTCCATATAGAGGATGAAGTCATCAGTAACCTTTATCCTTTGCCAAGCAGGATATAAGGAGGCACACAGGAGGCCCCAGGTTCTGCCCCATGCCTGGTAACAGCCCAGTTCCCCTGGGCAAGCTGGACTAATTCCAGCCAACTCTGTACCCCTCTCTTCTTGCCTTTAAACCTAGTGGGACAAGGAGCCGGCTACAGTGGCAGCCCTCACTCCCAGTGTCCCTTTTAGAAGGATTCCTCCCTTGAGGGAGGCAATAGAACACAACAGTTAAGAGAACACAATGGGTTCTGTACTCCAGCTAGTTGGATTGAATACTGGTTTTATTTCCTAAATGCCTCAGCTTCCTCACCTACAAAATGGGAACAATTATAGAGTTAACTTCCTGGAATTTCATGGAAGATTAAATGAGATGATGCATATAAAACTCAAAACAAGGAGCCTGGTGCAGGGCGTTAAACTTTAGCCATCATTATTATTAGATATTAAATGTCCAGATTGGAAGAGCTTTAATTTGTAGGGACAGCACTTGAACGACAATACCCTCAAATCAATCTATAGTAACCTATCGTTTTCTTCGTAGTTAAATAATCCCTTTTTACCCTTAACTAACTCTCTTCACATCATATAACTTGTGAGGCTACATTTATGCAGTCAAATGTAAATCATCCAAAACACTTCGTCATATCAAAAAAATTCACTCCAGTCAGCATACAGCAAACTGTCAGAGCTGGAAACTATTCTAGTAGCTTGAAAAAGCAAGCAAAACTGTAAGAAAAATAGCCATGTATTCGTGGTTCTTAAAATACATTCAAACACCTTTTCAAACAACCAAGAATTACAGTCTAACTGTACAGGAATGGGGGGAAGTTATAACATGCCTCTTCGAGAAGAGCTAAACTACACTAATAATTCGCTTCTGGGCTTTAAAGAGAATGTGGCTGTCTCTTCTGTCCAAGAAGATAAAGGACAAAAGTCATCTATAGCCAGAAGTAAGCCCCAAACTATTAAGCCAATCGTACTCTGATTTCTGATTCAAGGTACCAGAATTACCATCATTGCTTACAAATAAGAACAGGGAAGAGGGACTATGTTTATTTAACAGAATATATTTCAAGAGGTGTTAAATTTGGTATAATTACCTTTTTGAAATCTATTCTTTTCTACTGATTAATAATTTGGTGTCACTCCAAATTCCCATCTTGAAGTGGCAATTATAAAGGTTATTATGAAGTTTTTTTTTTCTAATTTACTAAAAAATTCTAGGCTAATTTGGAAGCCGAGCCCACTCTTTGGGAATGCTTTCATAGAAAGAGATTATATTCTTTGGTGTCGCTATCAAAGACATGGCAAGATTTAAAACGGACTATTTAAACTCACCCAACCATAAGATAAAGACTATCCCAATACTCTATATATCCAACAAGTTTTAATTTAAAAAGTATTTGCCTCTAATTCTATACAATGCAAGTTAAGCACTATTATTTGTTCTTTTTTAAAGGATATTTTAAGTAAGGGAAGACTAGATAAAATTTTTACAAAAAGAAGTGATGTAGCAGGAAAAAAATTCATTCATTCAAGCAATTTTGAGTCTGCTTTACATGCAAGAAGCTAGATATAAGTTTCTGCCCCCTCCCCATCCAAAAGTAGAACATTCCTACAAAACCCTTTATAAGACAAAATGGTATAAAGCAAAGAGTGTCCCCTGCTTTCCAAAAGTTTGCATTAAGGCCACATGGCTTTTACGAAAGACCTACATTTGTACCTGCTTTTGCTAGCTGAAAAAAAATGTGAAGAGGATTTTGCTTTTACAGTAAAAGCTATTACTAATATAGGTCTTTCATAAAAGTGAAGTGGCCTAACATAAACATTCAGAAAACGAAGGATACCTGTACTTGATATTTTGAGAGTCCCAAGGATACACTGCTCGTGCTCTCCAAAGCTTGACATTCTTTTCTTTTTTAAGGGCTTCAACCCACGATCTGAGATCAAGACCCTGAGCAGAAATCAAGAGTCATTCAATGGACTGAGCCACCCAGGTGCCCCAGCTTGACATTCTTTCTTTTTCCCCCAAAGATTTATCTACTTATTTGAGAGAGAGAGAGAAAGGGCTTGCACAAGCAGAGGCAGGGGGAGAAGGAGAGAAGCAGACTCCCCACCGAGTGCAGAGCCGGATGCAGGGCTCGATCCCATGACCCTAAGATCACAACATGAGCCAAAATCAAGAGTCGGACGCCCAACCAACTGAGCCACCCAGGCAGGCTCCAACATTCTAAATAAGATAAAGAAGCAGAGATAAGAGGTAGACATCCACGGAGACGTTTTCAAATCCCTGACTCCCTTCCTTTGGTTTTGTAGTGGAAATGTTAACTAATTTTCAGGTGCTGGCTATGAGAAAGAAATTTATGTTTAAGAAGTAAGATAAAAATGATTTAGAAGCAAAATAATGAAATGTTAAGGTATTTGCTCTACTTAGCCTCAGAGTAGAAAGATACACTAGAGGAAACTTGATAGAACCAGTGGGAGGTAAAAATGATGATGACTCTTTACAGGTTAAGCGTAATCTCTAACCACTGTATCAGTCCAGTAATGTAGAAATCACTGTGCCATTTATAACTGAGGAAATGGACGTTCAGAGACAACGGGTATGATAGACACCTAGGGGTGTCTGGTTCACAATGCTATCCTCTTCTCTGGAACAGCCCCCTACTCAGGGTAAGCGCCCAGGATCACTGGTGAAATGTGACTCTGTCCCACAACAGCCAGCTGGTTTAGTGATGTGTCCCTGACCAAAGGTGAGCCCATCAGAGCCCTTCTGCTAATATCTTCTAAATGGAAGAATGTCATAGGATGTGAGGCTTGGCAGCTGGTTCCCTTCCCTTCTTAGGGGAAATGCAAGTTTACAGAGAGCATGAAGCTGACACAGAGAGAGGAGCAGAGGCATGGTTGGGGTTCTGACGGGCTCTGAAGCCCTGGGCCCACGGTCCCCGACGTCTGGCTGTACCCCTACCACGACTGCAGTTAACCAAAACACTCAAGTAGCCTTCCACCAAAACTTACTCTTTGCCCCCACCCCAAAGCTAGTTTGAATTCAATTTTGGTCACTTGAAACCAGAAGATCTACCTGATACCTGAAATAGTTTTGCTAAGATGATATAGCTGATAAGCCATAATAATGATAATTAATATTTTTATGACAATTTATAATTGCACAGCAAAGTCTCATGTGATAATCATTTTTATTAGCTATCTTTAATAAATTGTGACAAACTATGACCTGGATTAAAAATGCGAAACATACATTTGAGGGTAAAGAACAGTCATGCTATTTTGTATATCATAAATCATGAAAGTTGACAAAAAAAAATGGGTGAAAGAAGGAAAAAGTAAAAAGTTAATGAACATGAAGCTTTGTTTTTCTGACCCCTTCTGAATCTCCTGCCATATCAGCAGGTACGAAGCAGATAGCCCCATAATGACTGTTCCTATAAAGATTTTCTTGGAAGAATGCTACTATAGCCTGACTCATATGCCTTTTTATAATAGTTCACTCCACTTAATTGGTAACTGAAACAAAGCCGATTTTGAAGAAAGGAACAAATCTCTACCAAGTCTTGCAAAAATAAATCAACCTGACCTGTTATTTCTTGGTAAATGATTCAGTCTTTAATTTCTACTCCTTTCACTTTAAATATACTATTAAGTACTTAAATGACTTCATACCATGAACTACAAATCACAGCAATCCCTAATCCAGTTATAGTTTTAAGCAAAAGGGCAGTCCTAAATGAGACCACACCAGATCAGGTGTGAGTGATCTTGTTTCTACTTAAAATACAAAGCTAAACTCCTTAGGGGGAATAACTCAGCAATTGAAAGTAATACATTAATTCACAAATAAAATACTAAAAACAAACAAGAATGGATCAAGAAGCAGTGTAGTGGGGCAGGACACATCTCAAATTCAACTTCCAGTCTTGTTGCTCAGTCGTCCAAATGCATCATTAAAAAAAAAAAAAAAAAATCGCACCTCATGACTCAACAATCTCAGAATCATCATCCCCTTCCTCTCCCTCAAAATCCAGCCTGTTGTGATTCACTGTCTTGTCTCTACCTCCCAATCTGCTGCTGCCTCTCCTCAGGCAAAGCAGCCTTTCCACGTGGTAAGGGCAGGGCCCACATCAGCTGCCTGATTGCACATCCCATGATCCTCTGCCCCTCCTCAGTCCCACCCAACTTTCCTGACCTTGTCTGTGTCAATGGTTCCTAGGCTCTGACAGGTTTCACCACGTGCAAGCAAACTCTACGAGAGCAAAGGGGTGGATCGAGTAGCAGTAGCAGGATTTTAAGAGATCCCTTCTCAAGGAGGTGAAAATGAAGAGCTTTAAAAGAATGGCCTCGAAAACTAAAATTCACGTGGATAAAGAAGCTCCAGCATTATGACAGTCAAGCGAGAAAATTAAATATCTCTAAAAAGAAAATCACTAAGACACTCATGATATTTCTAAGAGTTAATGCAACAAAATATTCTGTCTCTGCCCCGAGGAAAGAAGAAACAGCTTATCCTAGGGGCACGTGAGCCCTGAGAAAACGCTCTACACTTGGACTACTGACCCTGAACCTGGGCTGCCAGGAGCCAATGCAGAGCTCAGAACTCCCTGCGACTTCAGACAGTTTATCCCAGAAGACAGTGTCAGCGCCTTGTCACTGGGAATTTTTCTATCCCAAGACCTTCTTAAAGGTATACATGTACTTTTGAACAAGAAAAAGGGAATCATTGCAGTGATGAGTCCATTACAGTAAAAGGTAACGCTTTGCTTTCAGTTTCTCCAGCTACTTCAAAATGACTTTCCTACCTTCTATCCAACTGTTTTCAGAATAAAATAAATACAAAATTTCTATTTCTAAATGAAGAAGTGGGAGCAGAATGAATTGCTAGAGTTCATTTGATCAGTTACTTCCGATGCCTGGCAACAGGGAGTTAATGGCACAGGGCAGACAAGCAAGGTGAGGATCAAGCACCGTCTCCAGACTGATCTAATGTATGTAGTCCATTCAGATGAGTGTGGGCTTTATGGCAAATGTAAGATGCAAATGCACTGGAAAGCACCACTCCTTTCATGATAGCTTGTTGTCAGAATGCGCTTACTCAATTAGGGGACACGAAGGAACTGGTATAACCACTGTCATGTGCAGGCCCTCAAATTGCCAGCCCTCAAAAGTGTTCCTGATTCTTGAAATGTCATGGAAATGCCGGTCTAATGCATACTTAGTCTAGTGTCTTAGGCAAAAGGCTAAGACAGCAAGCGATGAAAGCCACAACCCAACCCAGAACTTCAATGGCTATAGGCCATATTCAGATCAAAAGGGAAAAAATTCTTACTAATCCTACTCCTCTTGAATGACTAAATCTTAAGACTCTCAAGGCATCCTTTGGGATTATAAAGAAGACTTCTGAAGGTAGTGGGACTTGAGAAATATGAAAAGGAAGTTAGGAGCCCCCAAGTCTGGGCATCACGACTGCAATTCCTGTTTCTGCAAGGTTTCAGTTCTATTACCGTGCAACTGCAATCAACAAACTGGTTCCTGCTCCCTGGGATGTCATGGTGACAGTAAATAATCACTGTTGGGCTGCATGACGATAATATTTCATCCTTGCTGATCAGGCCAGGTGCTCTAATGACCTAGATTCCTGGTGGTATCATTAAACCCAAGGCCTTTCTTTCTCTTCCTTTGTTATAGCTTCTCCACAACTCAAAAGAAATAATATTTTGGGGGCTTCAGCTACCTAATGTCCACCTGATGTAATTTCACTTGGGTTCATGAGTAATGAAATGAAAGCTGCACATCAGTGCAAACTTGGCATCTTGCGAACAAAGAATAAAGACATTTCGAAAATAAAGTATGAAGACTTGCTAGACCCATAATAATCTTTCTCTACTTAGGAAAGAGTAAGGAAAATACTAGCATGAAATTGGTTAATCAATTGCAACATGGCTTTTTAAAATAATGTTTTTATATTACAAGTAAAAAATGCTTATTGTAGGAAGATTAAAATGTACATAAGCAAAAAAATACAATTTAGCCATAATTCTATCACTCAGAGATACTCAATGTTAATATTTTAGAGTACATATATCCCAAGTTTATACATATTCCTTTCCCTCTATATAGTATGTATATGAATATGCATAATTATGTATGTACCTATGTGTATGTGCATGTGAATACTCACACACACACACACACACACACACACACACACACACACACACCAGAAAGTGTTTACAAGAAACCTTTGACTCAAGCTCTTTCTCCTATCTTATATTCAGAAAAACTAAGAGGCATTTTATGAGCAATGAATGGTCCACAAGGCTCTTAACAGTATCTGTATTTGTGGGGAAAACGGATCCAAAGTCAGGGATTGTGACTCTGATGTGCTTCTTTGGTTCAGTAATCAGATGTGAGAACAAAAGCAGGAAAAAGGAGAAGGGTCCCAGAGCCCCAAAGCCAAGCCAGCACACACTTTGCTTCTCCTGCCCTTCCCTTGGATTTACAAAAAATCAGGAAGGTACACTGCCAGAATAGGCAGCAGAATGGAAAAAGCCCATCTCTGGGATCTACATTCATATACTTCTGTCTTCTCAAGCATCTCACGCTACATCAATAAGTGCCAACCTTAAGATCAAGTATTACAGAGAGAATGGAGGGACGGGAAATGAACCCCTTCAAATATCTTGTATATAATTGATGAAAACTAACCAAACCATCGTCTTCCTTCTCCAAGATCAGCTTTACTGCCATGCTTTTAAAAATTAAAGGATGTATCTAAGTTTATCACCTACTAATGGTTCACATTATGGGAAAGTTTATCAATTCTTGAAAGCAAAAGTCTCTGGCCATTTTTTAAAACATCCCTTCATAAGTATCTCATAAAGCTAACACCAGGAAAAATATCAAGAAAGTTGCAAACATAAAAATTATGAAGTCTAAGCTGAGCCTCCCTAAATTTATCTTAGCTTGGGACCAACTGTTTTTTTCCACATCAGCTATCACATATATTTACCCCCAGTATAGCCGCATTCTGTATTACTACAGAGGAACATCTTTGGATTTTTATTAACATCACTCATGTCAAACTTCAAAAATAAGTTGAAATAAACCATTACTCACATCGTGTAAACGAATAAAAAGTATTATCAACCTCTGGGTACATAATAGACTTACTGCTAATAATAGTGGTACAGAGAGACACATGGGATATTTTTAAAATAGGTCGTTTTTAAAAACCCACACTCTTCTAAAATACTATAGAACACTCCACAGCATTGAACATGCAGAAGGGAGGATGTAATCACAACAACAAATCATGGGGCACTTAAAATGAAGTAGGATTCTCTGCCTGGTCCTCGGGATGCGCACCAGTTGAAGCACCATCTCCTCCACAATGTCTTCAAATTTACTCCAGAGCACTGTGCCTGCTCCCTCCTCTCAACTCATAACATTATCATCTGAAAGACCCTTCTGTCCCTGTATACTGTTTTGCAACTGCAGGCAGTTGCTGGGTTGAACTCTTCTACGGTGTAATACATATTATTACAACTTTCCCTCTGTGCACAAACTGAATCCTTCAGTGGGTTTCACGGTCTCCAGGTTATATATTTTTGCATTTGTGAGGAACTCGAGCAGGGAGGTCTGTGGGTGTATACACGTGTGCTAGGAAGAGGACGGGAAGGAAAACCAAGGACTGGGTCTCATAAAAGAGAGACCACACTACTTAGAAGCCAGGTCATGTGGTGAGAAGGGGAAAAAAAATGGTACGTACCCGATAACACAGGTGAGGAAAACACAAATCTCACAAGGGTTTGGTGAAGACATGGTAACTTGATAAGCACAGGAGCCAGTCAGTGCAAGTGATTGTGCACGAGGTAGGGGAAAAGACAGGGCTGGTATGCAAGCACTTGTGCGGTGGGATGGGCATACTTGGAGTAATCAGCATGCTAGCAATCAAAAACAAAACAAAACAGGGGCGCCTGGGTGGCTCAGTTGGTTGGGCGACTGCCTTCGGCTCAGGTCATGATCCTGGAGTCCCGGGATCGAGTCCCACATCGGGGTCCCTGCTCAGCGGGGAGTCTGCTTCTCCCTCTGACCCTCTTCCCTCTCATGCTCTCTATCTCTCAAATAAATAAATAAAATCTTTAAAAAAAAAAAAAACAAAACAAAATAAAGAAGAAAACCATCTCTGGTGATTATGAGGTGCCACCATGGCCCTGGTTAACAGGATCGGTAAATGCACTCTTAATACAATGTTCAAATGAATTCCCTTATGAGTAACTCTAAAGTGTCAGAGGAACAAAATGATCATGAAATCTGATTATCTTAAGAAGTGTAATTTCTCTTCTCTGGTGTATAAGGAAAATATTGTATGCATCACTTAATGAAATATACTAAAGGGGTGCAACCATTATTTTAAGTCATTGTGCTTAGATTTCAATCACAAAAAAATTCATATTTATAAATGTAAGCTAGCCACCCATTTGCTCCGTACTTTCTAATACATGATACATGATTCTGAAACTGCCAAACAAATCAGATAAAAATGATGCTCATTTGGATAAAATTTTAAATCCATACACCCTCTCTCAAAGAAAATAGAACAGGACCTATTGCAGGGAGATATTATAGTCAATAATTAATAATAACTAAGTTGTTTTCTTCTTTTTTCCTTTATGCCTTAGCAGCTGAAAAAATAAAATCTCTTTCCATTGCAGCTAAAGGAAGATAAAAATGGGGAAAATAATAGGAATAATCTCCCCACTATATTCTCTCTCAAGTCAAGTATTTCTTTCCTTTAAAAATACCAAATCTGGGGCACCTGGGTGGCTCAGTCGGTTGGGCATCTGCCTTTGGCTCAGGTCATGATCCCGGAGTCCCAGGATCAAGACCCACATCAGGTTCCCTGCTTCTCCCTCTGCTGTTCACCCCACTTTTGCTCTCTCTCTTGCTCTCGCTCTCTCTCGAATAAGTAAAATCTTAAAAAAAATCAAATCTGCTCTATAACTTGCACGTGAGCAGAGAATTAACATAACAGCAAGAGAAATTTTACAAAGTAGATGATATATCTGTGAAGTAGATTTTTCTTGAATGTTCTTTTTCAGTCAAAAAGCCACGCAAGCAGGCTATAGTATAACCTGTATATATAGACCTGAAACAGTAAAGTATATTATATCGTTCAGAAATGAGCAGCCGACGTCTCAAAGCATACTTTTCTCTGAATGAGTATCAGAAAAACAGCCATTCTCTTTAAAAAGATACAGTGTTTTAAAGGTATTGACAGCAGCTTTCTATGAAGGAAAGAGAAATTTGGGCAGAATTGGGCCATGGGCCACCACTGGTAGGTTTTGTAAGAACAATCTCAGCACATAATTGTGAGGGCTAGTTGATGCCCTTTGAAAATGTGCCAATTAAAGGCTATCTATAATTTTGTGCAAAATTTTGTGCGAATAGGGCTTTCTAATGGAATTGTTGATATGCTTAACCACTGTATATGAGCACATACTCTACCACTTTAATGGAAATAGTCAATGCCATCACCAGGACAGAACCACTTAGTAGGGAAATTAGAAATTTAATTTCAATCAAATGAACAAAAAATGGAGAAGAATGCTTGAAGTGGTAGCATAAAAAACACCAGCGATTAAAAACATTTGGAACCTTTGCTTATCCTTCAAAGGCATTTGTTGCCATGGTTTTTAAAGACCTTTGAAAGCTTCAGCTGTGTCCATAAGAGCTGCCAAGAAATAGGGGTTCTATACTGATTTTATTTGTCAGATGCATTTTGTCTTAATTATCTCCAAGATAACGATTACTTGGCCAAAGGGGAAAAAAAGGAAGAGCCACTACTATTTCACAGGTAAAAAGACTATGATTTTGCTTTTCTGAGCCCTTCTTCCAATGCATTTGCGCATGTGCACGCACACATGATTTCATACTATAGCAATTAGAGTAACAAGCCCTTAAAATTGGTAAGGAGAAGGACCTCTTACATGGAAGGAGGTTTTCAGGTCTTGAATTTCAAGGTTGTGCCTTTTTTGTTTGTCTGATGAGAACCAGGAGCCAAACAACTAGCAAATTTACCACTACCTGGGGGTAAGGTCTTTCTTTCAAAAAGTTTCATTACAAATGCTTTCACTTAAAAACTACATGATACTCATATGTGTACACACTGAAACTCTTCTGCCCTTCAGCCTTACTGGTCTTATTTCCCTGCTGTACAACATGCATGTGACTACAAGATGGAGAGTAAAAATTAGAAGTAGAGAGGCATCTGGGTGGCTCAGTCAGTTAAGCATCTGCCTTCAGCTCAGGTCGTGATCCCAGGGTCCTGGAATGGAGCCCCACATCGGGCTCCTTGCTCGGCAGGGGGCCTGCTTCTCCCTCTCCCTCTGCCTGCCCTCCCCCTGCTTGTACTCTCTCTCTGTCAAATAAATAAAATCTTTTAAAAAAATTAGAAGTAGAAATAACGGAAGGATTAGACAAACTCTGGGTCAGAAAAGATGCCTGTGGACTTCCATGGTATAAATAATTTGGAAAAAAAAACTGTCTTTTATTTGAAAGTCATAAAAATGCTTCTATTGGTTCCTGCTGTTTACTATTTGTACAGCTCTATGTGATGGAACCAGCATGTTTTCCTTTAAATTGTAAGCTCCTGGAGAGCAACATTTGGCCCGTTGGGCTAATTTGTGATTTTCTTCTTTAGAAGGGCCTCAAACATACACTTTTAATAATGAGAGTGTTTCTTACAAGGTTTTGGTAAGATTCAGGGAACTCATAATACATTATTATGGGAATTAAAAGGAAGTTTCTGGAGTTACTTCTCCGCTATTAATAATGGGCAACCTTCAGAAAGTAGTTAACCATCTTTTCACCAAGTTTCATTAATATATTAGTTGAGGGAATTGATTCAAATCCCCACCCCTGGATTGTCTGCAGAGCGCTGATTCTCTTTCTGTAACTGCTGGGTGATTCTGTCCAGACACCCAGCTATCATGTCAAACTCAATATCTGGAATTGAAGTTCCCACAACCCCTCTCTGATTGGCCTTTCTCTTGCTTTTCTCACCTCAGGTGACGACACCATTATTTTCCCTGTGTGTGAACCTCTTAACTTCCTTCTCTCCCAGACATCCCGTACAGAATCACCTTAAAACCACCTAGATCCTTCCATTATAATATCCTTCATTCTATTTCCTTTTTTCCTCATTTCACAAATACCCAAAAGTCCAGACTTTTAGCCTATCTAAACCACTGGAATACCAGTCAACTTAGTCTTCATGCTTCCACTCTCTCCCTCTGTACTCTCTCCTATATGCCTCTGGCAGGTTAATCTTAATTAAAGTGTGTTTTGTCCTCTCTCTCCCATGATTGAAAAAGCGTAATGGTTTTGTGTTGCCTGAGGCCCACAAACTGATCCTAACCTTCCTCTCATACTTTTATTTATGCACTGAGTGATTCCTACAATATGAAGCCTTGATCTGGGCCTTACCTGTGAGGTGCTCACATTCAGTAAGGGAAAGACCCATCTCTTTAGACAGACACTTGCAGTCCCAGACAGAGAGGGCCACAGGAGAGAGAGAACTGCTGCATTAACATCAGAGAAGGTTAGATGAGAGTAAATTTTGACTAGGATAGGAAGAGATTTTACAGGTAAGTTTGGAAAGTAATTCCCAGCAAAGAAATGGAATGCTCATATTTGAGTAACAGCAAGTAGTCCAGTATAAAAAAGTTCATTTCAAAAGTACAAACAGTGACTTGGAAATCCTTGAACAGTGGTCTTTGGACTCTTCCCTGGGCCATGGAAGTCATTAAAGTGTTCTGTAAAATGTATTGACATGACTAGGGATTTGCCTTAAGAACATTAATAGACTGGGAGTGCGCAGAATGGCTTGGAAGAAGGACAACCAAATGAAGCAAATGGTTTAAGGGAAGGAGAAGGCAAAAGTAAACATTAAATTACTTCAATGATCCCAGGGAAAGTTAGCAAGAATTGGATGAATGCACATGATAGAAGTGGTCTCAACAGAGCTACACAACAGTTCTGATGGGAAACATCAGGGGTGAGAAGATGAAGACAGCTGACCCTACGGTTTTCAGGGTGGGTGCCTAAGGAAACAGATATCAACAGCGTTCACCAGGAAGAGTAGCTAGTGTCAGCTGAAGACACCTGGGAGTCACTAAGAAGCCAGGTTGAGGCAGGAGCTCAATGTGGGAGATATCTGCATAGTTGTGACACTTTAGGTCTTAAATATTGTTTCCCTAGGGCTTCCATGACAAAGGACCACAAATGAGTAACTTAACACAACATAAAGTATTGTCTCAGAATTCTGGAGGCTAAAAGTCTGAAATCAAGTTGTCAGCAGGGCTACACACTCTCTGAAAGCTGTGGGGAACACTACTTTCTTGCCTCTTTCTAGCTTCTCGTTTTTGCCAGCAATCTTTGGTGTTCTTTGGCATGTAGATGCATCCCTCCAATCTCTCTCTGTGGTCCCCACAGCATTCTCCTCTCTGTTTCTGCATCCAAATGTCCTTCTTATAAGGACACTAGTCCTATTGGATCAAGGGTCCACCCTACTCCAATATGACTTCAACTAATTATGTCTACAGTGACTTATTTGGAAATACCAAGGTACTGGGGGTTAGGACTTCAACATGGCTTTTAGGGAAGCACAATTCAACCCATAAACAGATATGCATGAGACCACCTAGGAAACTGGTTGGAGAAAAGGATGGGGAAGTGAAAGGAAAAGAGATTGTAGATGCTGGGGAATGCCAACTTTTAAAAAGCTGAAGAGGAAAAGCAAAGAGGCAGAGAGAGGACAAAGAGCCCTCTGTTCTCTCAAGGCTTATTTACCCAGTTTTTCCTGAGCTTTTCTTGGTTTTTGCTATTTCACATTCCTGGAATTGTTTTCCAAACTGCTGGCTGCCTATGAAAATCCTTCATTTCTTTCTAGGCCTATGTCAAATATACCACCTGTATTAGTGCGTCTCCTATCAGCCTTACCCAGTGAAATTTCTTCCTTCTCTGAGGTCCTCTAGCAGGTCTTATCTACCATTCTTTAGACTTCTTGTCCTAATCTATTTAGCAGAAATGTGCCCAACACTACTAGAGGTACTGGAGCAACAGTAACCAATAGAGCAGACCAGACCTGAAATCAGCTTTCACTGAGCTTACATCCAAGTTCAGGCAGGAATATGGGGAAGCAGCACCTGGTACAGATTGACAGTCATCAACCAAATGAATAAATAAGAGAACTTCATTAAGGGTTTAAGGGTCTTAAAGAAAAATAAGGGTAATGGAGTAGGGGAAAAAAAGAAAAAAACTAGGGGCAAGCATCTGTAGGATTACTTTGGCTAGGGTAATCATGGAAGAGTCTCTGAAGATACTTACATGACATGACATGGTCTTTTTCTCTGAGAAAGTGATCTTGGGCAGAGATCTGAATGACAAGGAGCCAGCCAAGTAAAGATGCGGGTGTTGCAAGCAAAGGGAAAAATGTGCTGAGGTCCTGAGGAAGGAACATGGTTGGTGTGTTGGAGGAAGAGAAAGAAGGCCAGTGTGGCTGGATTATAATGAATGGGGGGAGAAATAAGGAGGACTAAGAGACTGTAGAGTATTATAAGCCATAGGAGGGAATCTGGACCTGAAGTGCAGTGTGAGTTTTAAGGGAAAGACCATATGAAATGATGAATACATTTAAAAGATTTCTTCTGCTGTTGCATGGAGACTAGAAGGTAGAGGGGCAAGTTTGGAATATGGAGATCAAAATTTCATATTTTTGTGTGCATATATTGTCAAGACCTCAACTTTGAGCTATATCTCTGAACAGATTCCAAAGATAAAATAGCTTGATAATGAGAGAGCAACCACCACTTCTCCCCCATCTGCTGGCCTTTTCCAGGCACGGGTACATATGTCAAGCCAGAAGGTGACTAGAAATATGAAACTAAATGTAAAACCTAATCCATCTTGGAAGACCAAGCACAAAAGGCCTAAGTTCTCTCCTAATACAGCTCTACAAAGTGGATGGAGCCAACTAAATGGGCTGAAGTTCAAAAGTCAGGCTCTGCTTACACTCAGCCACTGTTGGGGGAGCTATCCAGGGTGCTGGAATGTCAACCCCCTCCCCCCACCACCACCACCACCACCACCACCACCACCACCCACCCCTGACGCTTTCTAAGGCCTAATTGACAAAGCTTGTCAGTTTCCTGGTGGGACCTAATGCCTCTCTGCCTTGAACCATAACCAGACTCCACCATGATACCACCCTGATCTGGTCTTAGCTACCCTTTAAGTCAACACCTGCCTGGGCCATGTCTGTTTGATCTAATTATATTCTTTGTACATCTGAGAGAGATAATATGAAGTGGCAGCATAGCTAGTGGTATACAGATAGGCTTGGGACTCCACTGTACCTCATGAACATTTGAAATAATAATGTCAGAGAAGCAGGGAGCTCAGTGGAGTCTTTTTTCCTTGAGTCCAAGGTGGTACTCAAAGGTGGTACCTGTAATCAAATATGCTTATATAACTCATCCAAGGTCTTTGCCTACAACACATCTTAAGAAACACTGCTTCTCCATCTGCAATGATTAACAAGTTCATGTACTATCCCATTTTACCCCTCCCTTAAATAGAATCCTTGACTTTGCTTTAAAAAAAAAAAAAAGGAGTATGTTCAACTGAAGGCCATTACTCAATTTCTTGAGTAATCAAGTTTATACACTAAGTAGTGGATGAAAATTTGTATGCTTTCAAATCAAACACTTTACCTCTTCAACTAAAACACTTAGAGCACTAGAGTAATCTGATGGATACTCATTTCTAGCTCTCTTCTTAAATAACAAGAAAAACAGGGACAGCTACAGCATCTTCAGAAGTTTCTACCTGCATGTCAGACCCTTCACTGTCCTTAAATAGGTTTGAGGGTCAGTGTGACTTATAAAGAGCCAAAGAAGTTCAGTAAAACTTTTTAGTTGCATGTTATCAAGACTATGATGAGAAAATGGGACAAGAAACCACTAAACTTGCTCTGGTATTTCCTTTTTATATGCACAAACAAGCCAAATACATAGAAACACCATTGAAGTAAAAAGGAAATAAACTACTTTATTTTTACATAATCAAGAATAAATACATGGCCAAGAATGTCTTTGTTTGATCTAATGGTCAATTAATTTTGTTAATTTCTATTCACAGAACTCCCCAAACTCCCTTTCATCTCCTGGTCTTTGCTCATATGCTGATACATATGAACATCCATCCCCTTCTCCTTCATTCTGCTCATTTGACTCATCCTCCAGACTTAATTTTGAATCAGGAAAAATCCTCAGAGCCTGACTCAACCCCTACCAGGACTGAATGAAGTTTGGACTCCTATATAAGACCCTTCATTCACCCTCATCTTGGCACATGTCACACTGTTATTTAGTGGTCGGTTTATCTGTGCAACTCTCCCACTACCCTTTAAGTTCTATGAGAATAAGGACCATGTCTTTCTTATAATTGTATCTCCAGGGCCTTCCACAGTGCTTTGCCTAGTAGAGGTAATCAATGAATAAATGAATGAACTCATAAACCGAATCATTTTTAAGGTCCCTCCCTATCTCTAAAAGTTAATATCTCTGCTTCATTTCTATGCTTCTTCTAAAACTATGGACTCAATATTCACCTCATTTAATAAAGCTTATTTAAGTGACTTCATACCATGATAAGAAGTTTCTGAAGCCAGGCAGAAATTGCAGTTTATGCCATTTATATATATACAGTAAAATTTTATATAATATAATTTATAGTACAATGAAATCCTACTATTTAGTCTATACATACAAGATGGAGATAAGACATATATTTTCACCATCAAAGAGTATGCAGAAATTTTCTAAATATATGAACTTGAGATAATGCAATACAAATAAAATATTTATTTTTATTAGCTCACATTTCCTTCACTATTTTTTTAAGTGCATTATTTTTCTTTTCTGTTTTTTTGCTCTAATGCCTTAATGCTCAGAGACAATACTCAGTCTGATGTGAAGTTATATAATACACTTTTCAATGCTGAACAAATAGGATGAAAATAATTTGTGAGAATATTGGTGTTATTCCTTGAAGAAAGGTCCTTTCTATCTTTAATATTAGTAATTTGACTTTTAAAACTGAAAATATTTATTTTCTTATATTTCATCTATTATTTCCTTATCTTTATCATATATTTATCCCTAACCTGACTTACTCTCTAATTGTATCATGGGAACAAGTTCCTTTGCCTCCCCAATAAATTTCCCAAATAAATTCCAAATTTTGTGGGATTACAGATTATATCTTACACATATTTTGATTTCTCTCAGAACATCTTGCACAGGTATAGAGTAAGTTTTTAATAAACATGAAGAGTCAAAACTTTAGATTTAGAAACAATCTATTCCCTTCCCATACATTAAATCAAAGGTCAGCAAATTATGGCTCCCAGGTCAGTTCTGGTCTGTTTTTGTATATAAAGTTTTATTGGCACACACCCACTTACTTATATATTGTCTGTGGTTCCTTATAGGCCACAATGTCAGGACTCAGTAGTTGCAACAAGGACTACAAAGCCTAAAACAGTTACTATCTGGCCTTTTACAAAAAAAAAAAAAAATGCTGTTGAAAGTTGCTCTCAATCATTTTTATAGATGAGAGAACTATCTCAGATAAATGATTTATCCAAGTTTGTAGCTGAACCTGTTTACTAAATCTTCCTCTGTCAGATGATTTGTCAATACCAGATTAAATGTTTGGTGAAAATAATGCTATTTTAGAATACATAAAAGCAAATAAAAAGTAATATCACAAATGAAGATGGTTGTTGAAAGACCTCTCGGGGCTTATGCTAACCTAAACCAAATAGAAATCTCGTTTTTCTAAATTAAGATAGTATCAGGTGGTAAAATTAAATAATCTATGTTGCTTTAACACATATGTGTGTATATATACATATCCATGTGTATGTTTATTTATTTATATCTCTATTTCTTTGTGTGTGTACATATATGTATATTAACAAAAATTTACTATCAGAGAATATCATTAATTTTATTTAAAAATCCAACAAAAAAGTATAAATCTTACAGATTTCTAAAAGATGCTGAAAGTAATAACTGTCAAAAACTGCTTTTAAAATGGATCAAGACAAATAAATAAATAAATAAAATGGACCAAGGCAAAGTTAATTCAGCTAACCTAAACTCCTGTCAGACTGCTACTATTCTTGTCAAGACAAAGGATTTTTACCATAGATATTTTAGGTAGTAGAAATAATTTATGTTTCCCCCAGGGCATCCTATAAAATGCAACAATATAGACATTCTTGGAATACAAATAAATTGGAGCTGTCAGTAGAAGGGAGAAGCTGCTCTTGGTAAGCCACATATAAAAGAGGATCCAGGCAGACAGGTGAATGAAATGTTACAAGTAAATACTTACTAACCACTTATACTGATAATATGTCCCCTATTACAGGTCACCAGCTATTGAGTCTTCTCATTTTAGCAAAAGTCATATCATCCACTGAGACAACAAAGAGATGGAAGAAGAGCAAGGGAAGAACCAGTCAAGTTAGAATTGGTGCAAAGAACTGGTGGTCTGGAGCAAAGATCAGAACAGAAGGCATATCTGGACATAGCCAAGGTGGAAAAGTACTAATGTAGAGACAACTCATCTTATATTATATCATACAAGCCTAGTTGCCTGCAACAAATGGATACCCACCTGCCATCCCCTAATCAGGGCACAGACCTCTCCAGACCCAGCCATTAAAGTCCCCTTCCTACAGAGTTGCTCAAGACTGCTTGGATCGTGCCAATGGAGGAAGCATAATTACTCAGCCACAACTGCCCTGGTCTTTGTCAACTCTTTCTCCTGAGAGCTTTTTTTTTTCTCCATGTTTCTACCCGACATACTAGTGGACCTACCAGGTATTAGAGCTTTCTTCTACAAATGACTGCTCATATGCCTTCCTTTTTCAGTTGCTTACCCTCAGGATTAAAAGTAGAATAAGTTGTTTTCAACACACTATTACCTTGAATACTTCTCTTGAAGAAGGCCTTACAGCCCTCACAGGACCAGACGCCATAATGGTAGCCTGAGGCATAGTCATTGCACACTGCACAGTAGCGGGTCTCCTTGGCAGACTCCACAGCCATGCTTCCCTTGTCACTGGTACTGGCCAATCTCTCTCTGCCACCCTGGCGCCGATTGTCTGAGTTTGGCCTGGGGGGAAAAAAATAAAAAGTAGGAGAAAATAAAAACAGTGAATCTATTAACATGAGAAAAGCAAAACATGTATGCTCTTCTAAAGAATAAGAGGCTTGGAGGATGCAGCAGATCCACTTTATTCTGACATTTTGAAATAAAGAATCATAATGTAAGCTAATCTTTCATTACCTCTTGCCAGCTGTTACAGCAAAAGGTGTTTGCCTATTATATTAACCTTGAGGGGAAATTGTTTATTGCAAACTTGCTTAAGAAATGGATGGCCCACACCAGAATATATTATCTAGAAAAATGACAAAATGAAATTAACTTGTTTTTAATAGAGTTACTCTTTTTTTTTTCAGGGATTCACAATTAATGCAGAACCATTAGAGACCAACGCTCATTCCAATTCTAGACACACTAAGCATCTTTAGGAAGTAGAGACAAAGTAAAAAGCAGCTGGGGCATTTGAAACTCAAACGAACTGATGAGCAAACAATAGAACATGTATAGAAAGATAACAATTCAAATTTTTATGTGACTGTTACCATGTAACCCTAGATATCAGTTTTTATAACTTGTCTATAATTTAAGGGTGCCGTTCAATACTCATTACTCCTCTTTTAGAGCATGTAGAATAAGAAGCAAAGAAACACAGATGATTACTCCAACCTTATAAAAAGTTTGTAGAGGAAGCATATCCCAGAAAGAAACCTGAGAATTAACAGTAAGTTCTGGGAGAATGCAGGAAATGGAGAAGTAAAAAGTTTTAAGGAAGAAGAAAGCTTTCAGAAGGAAGAGTGATTGACAGTGCCAAATGGAGCAGAGAAGTCCAATAAAGCAAGGACTGATGACATAGAAGTAGGATTTGACAAAGAGGAACCTTAGCAAGGAGTTTCAGTAGAGGTGTTCAAGCGCAAGCCAAAATCCAGTGGGTGGGAAACAGAATGGAATAGGAGGAAATGAAAATGAGTGAAGACCATTCCTTTGAGAACTTAGATAAGAATGGGTAAAGAAAGAGATGGGGTGGGGTGTTTGCTAAAGAATATAAAGATTAAAAAAAGGATTTTCAGAATAGAAGCATCATCTAGAATGAAGGAAATGGGCAAAAGAGAGGGAAGAGTTGGGGGTACAGAGAAGGGCGGAACAGAACAAAGTCCAGGGAAGTATAGCAGTTGGGATTAAAGACACAGGTAGAAGGAACAGCCTCAACAAAGACACTTTGAAGAAGACAGAGAAAAAAGAGCTAAGAAAAGGAGCAAATGAGATGAAATTTGCATCTCTCATTTAACCAGTATAAGATTAGAACTTAGATCAATCCAGGATTTGCTAGGCATGTGCAACCGAATAAAAGCAATGGAAGAGAAATGAGGGTGTATGGTCAGAGCTGAGCACAGTACCTGGTATGTAGTTGGCACTCAATAATATATTTAAATGAACTCATAGAATGTTTCAGAGTGTATAGGAAAAAAAGAAAAGTTGAAAAATACTGGAAAGATAGATGGAGTGAAGGTACGAAAGAAAGAAAGAAAGGAAGGAAGGAAGGAAGGAAGGAAAGAAGGAAGGAAGGAAGGAAGGAAGGAAAGAAAGAAAGAAAGAAAGAAAGAAAGAAAGAAAGAAAGAAAGAAGAAAGAAAAAGCTGGAACACCTGTGGCTCAGCCTCTGACTTCAGCTCAGGTCATGATCTCAGGATACTGGGATCCAGCCCCACTGTTGGGCTCCTCACTCAGCACGGAGTCTGCTTGTCTCTATGCCCCTCCCCCTGTTCGTACTCTCTCTCTCAAATAAATAAATAAAATCTTTAAAAAATAATAAAAAATAAATTTTAAAAAACCAACCTAGGATGAGATAAAATGAATTTAAGATAGAGTTTCCAGGGTCTCTGATTAAAGAAACTCATGCTTCCTGCTTCTACTCCCCACCCAAATAACAGGACCACACTGACTTTTTCACTGGCCCTCCCTTTCACAAGCCCTGTCTTTCCTTTTAGCTCACATTTTATGACCCTTTCCTACTCTGATCACTCATTGTTATTGTCCACAATTTTGTGGCAGTGGTTCTCAAACAATACTTGCCATAATGCTCACAAAATACCGGCTCCTTGCGTTAAGCGCATCTGACTTGGCCGATTTTTTCCACTCTAAATGACACAGCTCTTACTTTGGCAGCCTCAAATGGAAGTTCTTTATTTTTTAATATCTTTAGAGAGCACGGGCTTGCAGTTTTCAGTTCCAGTTCATATTCTTCTGCCTATCCCCTTCCATTTCATCACAATGTTGTTGAACTCCCCTCTCCCCAGTCAACCTCAATCTTGTACTGTTCGTTTACTAACATCTTATGATGATTCAAGTCAGTAGGAAGCAGCTGTGAATATTTAACTATAGGAGCTTAGTGCCTTTTGGGGGCAGTGTGGTTAGCAAGCTGGACACTGACAGTTTTGAGGCCTTATAAATCTCAATACCCAGCTCAGGGCCCAGCCCATAGCAGACATTCCATACACATTTGTTGAATGAAGGAAGGAAGGAAGGAGTGAATGATATATGCATGGATAAAAGTTCCAAAGTATCAAGCATTTTCCACCCATCCCTGCATAATAAAACACTGCAAATTTTAAAACTGTGGTAGGGTAAATATAACATAAAATTTATCATCTTAATTTTTTAGTGTAGAGTTCAATAATTTTAAGTTATTCACATCAGTGTTAACCAACCTCCAGAGCTTTTCCATCTCGCAAAACTGAAACTTCACACCCATTCAACAACTCCCCATTTCCTCCTCCCCCCAGGCCCTGGCAACCACCATCTACTTTCAATCTCTATGCACTTGACTACTCTAGATAATTTATATAAGTGGAATCATATGCTAATTGTCTTTTTGTAAACAGTTTATTTCACTTAAGCATAATGTCCCCAGGGTTCAGCCATGTTGTAGTATAGTCAGAATTGCCTTTCTTTTTAAGGCTGAATAATATTACATTGTACATATTTATCATATTTTGTTTATCCATTCATCCACCAATAGACAATGGATATTTGGGCTGCTTCCATATTTTGAATAATGCTATTAACATGGATGTTCAAATATCTCTATGATAAAGTCTGCTTTCAATTCATCTGGATATATACCCAGAAGTAGGATTGTTGGATCATATAGTAGTTCTATTTTTAATTTTGTGAAGAACTGTCATATTGTTTTCCATAGTAACTGCACTATTTTACATTCCCACCAACAATGCACAGGGTTCCAATTTCTCTGCACCCTTCCCAACATATGTTTTTTTTCTGTTTTGTTTAATAGCAGCCATCCAAATGGGTTTGAGGTAATCACTGCATCTTAAGGTCACCTCTCTTACCAACCATTCCTAATCCTCACCCTGGTAATAACTTATTCCTGTTCCGAACTCAATAGCCAGTTTTTCTTTACTTCTTCCACTTGCTACATTCTTACTGCTTCAGTTGTATATTCGTGTGTCTCCACTGCTGCTAAGTTGCTCGTGTCTTACTCATCGTTGGAACCCCAATTGTTTATAGCATAGTGCCTCATCCAAAATAGAGACTCAATAAATATTGATATCAAATGAATTAATCAATGACTGAATCAATAAAGTGATCATTTTTACAATACAAATGGAATATGTAAATACTGTTTTAAAAGTACTGGTAAAAAAATTAACAGCAAAAGCTCATTTTCCCTAGATCTCGCAGAGATGTATGCTACCAGCAAAATGTCTTCCATCTATACTTTATCTTTGAGATGTCCCTGGAACACTGAAAATCCACCGCAGGCATAGAGCATAAAACCAGAAGACCTCAAAAAAAGAAGAAAGGAAATTTCACAGGCCATATTTCCTTTCCATAAAGGAACTTTTTTATCCAACTTGGAAAATCATATATGTAACACTGTCAGTTAACATTTTGGCCCAACCCTGCTCTATGAATGCTCCTAAACAGGAGGAGGAGTCATGAAAAATATAATCCAGATCAACCTAAAAGGCAAGTGAGATCTTCTCATTGTCGCAAAGGCCTGTGGCACCTTGAAATATGTTCAGGTTTTCTGGAATATCCATTAGGCCAAGGCAATTTGGTACAACTGCCTCCAGACAGAGATCTGTGTCCCCAGTATGCAGACTAACTTGGCCTCATCCTCTGTAGTGGAAAGGAACAGAGTGGGAGGTGCCTGTGCCTGGACTCAGACCAAGCCACAAGGGTAGGCCAGGCACCGACCTGAGGTTAGAGCAGCCCTCAGGTCCCAGACTCATCTCTTCCAGCTTCCCTCTCCCCAGCCTAGACCAACCGCATCTGTCAAAGACATGGCACTTTGGCTTCATGCTTCTTTGGTAGGAAATACTTATACCATGTTTAGGGCAATCTTTCTTCCTCTCAGTCAGCCTTAGAGGCCCTTTGGCTTCTTATTTTCATAGAACCTAAATTACTCTCATTTTCATGATCTAAATGTCATCAGGTTCTGCTTCCCTTATCTCTTTATTCTAGGTGAAAATTTAACTAATTCTTTAGCCATTTTGCTAAAACATCTCTTTATAAAATTCTTTTTTTTAAGATTTTATTTATTTATTTATTTATTAGAGCGCGAACGAGAGAGAAACCGCATGAGAGGGGAGAGGGTCAGAGGGAGAAGCAGGCTCCCCGCTGAGCCTGATGCGGGACTGGATCCCAGGACTCTGGGATCATGACCTGAGCCGAAGGCAGTTGCTTAACCAACTGAGCCACCCAGGTGCCTGCCTCTTTATAAAATTCTTCCCCTTTCTCACTGAATTGTCACCAAACCTCTATAGTTTCTCATCTTGGACACATTCTCTCAAGACTCAGATAAGAAGTTGACTAGTTTACCAAGTTAGACGTTCTTTAGCCTTACGGGTATGTTTAAACATTCTCTAAAAAGAAGTAAGGCAGAAGCTTATGCGAAAAATAGAGGGATGTTTTATCAGTGATTGAACACACTGCAGCTCTGAGGCACACAAGTGCTTAGGAACAAGAAAAGAAAGGAAAGAAAGGCAGAAGCATGAGAGATCAGACAAGAGAAAAGAAAGGCGGAAGCATGAGAGATCAGACAAGAGAAAACACCACTGCACCTATGGAAACTGGAAACTCAACTGACAAGATTTAGTTTCCTTTTCATTACATCCAGTGACTACTAAATATTTCCCAATGAGTGCCCCACTGACATTACATATTCAATATGATGAAGAGAGAAGTCTGAAGGCATTCATCTTGGGTCCAGAAAGTGGACGCTCTTAGACCAAGTCCTAACAGGGCATAACAAAGTGCATTTATCAAGAAGATTTTCATTAATCAAAGGAAGAGTCTGAAGCTCAACATAATCAAATACTGTTGGTTTTCCAAACATAAACCATGGTACCAGCCAATCCAAAGGCATTATTCACCTGATGAATCAAGAATTTTTTTTTAAGATTTTATCCATTTATTTGAGAGAGAGAGAATGAGAGATAGAGAGCACGAGAGGGAAGAGGGTCAGAGGGAGAAGCAGACTCCCCGCTGAGCAGGGAGCCCGATGTGGGACTCGATCCCGGGACTCCAGGATCATGACCTGAGCCGAAGGCAGTCGCCCAACCAACTGAGCCACCCAGGCGCCCGAATCAAGAATTTTTTAAAGAATTTTTAAAGCCTTGGTTTCTAGAAGAAACATTTTTGCGAAGCTAAGAGAAAAGAACAAACAGATGTCCACTCCCTAGAGATGTGGGGTAATTAAGTGTTAGTGTGATAACCTCATGAAATTCTAATCCCCAAATGAAATCCCCAAAGTTATATGCACCCAAAGTGCCTTACACTTTTTCTTGATGGCACTTACCACAGTTCCCCGTCCTATACTTGAGTGATTATTGACAAATATATGTCCCCCCTAACAAACAGTAAATTCTAGGAAGGCAGGGATCACATCTCAGCTCCCAATTTTAACTGATGCACATTTAGGTCCTTGATGAACATTTGCTAAATGTACCTCTTCCATCTAATCCATCACCAAATTATATCAGTTATTTCTTCAAAACACTATGCCTATCATCCTTTGCATTCCTTGCTTTCGTCATTCTTGCCTAAGACATAAAAAACCCTACATCTGAATTACTAAAAGTAGTCTCCTGCCTCTCACAAGTCCTCAAACTCAGCCTGCCTGCCATTGTCAAAAGAATGGTCACAAAATATAACTTTCATCTTTCAATAACTTTTCATTACATATATCCGAGGGTCATTACCGTTTGGGGGCATCAGGGACCTGTTTGATAATATAGGGAAGACTCTGAAACTGTCTTTTCTAGAGAACACATACAAACGAACTCTCAAACTTGTGCCTATTAATTCTGGGGGCATGATAAACCAGGAAAATAAAATTTTAAAAATTTATTTTTAAAATCATCAACATATAGAAGTAAGCTCAAATTCTTGAATTCCCTGCTCCAACCAGTATTGGTCCCTCTATAGCTCCCTGAGCAAAATTTTATCAACTCCACCTGAGAAATTGCTCATAACTACATTCTCTGCAGTCTCTGCTTCCCATCAGCCACCACATCTCATCTCTCATAAAAAACGAAGCTTTAGTTCCCCCATCTTCCATAAGGCTTAGCCTAAGTATTCCACCTCACACTGGTTCAACTTTGAATTCCTACAGCACTTCAAGTCTTCACCACTTCTCTTGACACTGGATTATCATCTCTCTGGCAACTACTCTACTCCTGATTCCTTTGCAGTATTTTCTTCCTCTACCAGGCTCCTAAATGTCAGTGTTCCTCAGGGTTCTGCCCTCAGCCATCTGTCATCCTTAGCTGACATTTCCTTTGTGTCAATCTTAGCCACACGTGTGGCCACACTCAACTGCCATCCTATATCCCTCTCCTGGACTTCAGATGTAGATTCAAATCACCCACTTTGCAGCTCCTCTTGAATGACCCAAAGAAACCTGAAACTTAATGTGCACAAAACTAAACTCAGTATCTTTCCCAAGCAGCCTGCTTCTATTCCTGCACTCCCATTTTGGCCCTACAGCCCTAGGATCCAACCAAGGCATTCAGGCATGCTCTTCCCTCCGCCTGGCCCCTGAGTAACTCCTATTTACCCTGCAGTCACAGGCTGAACTTAATTTTCTCCAAGGAGCTCTGCTGACCTCCAGGAGCTAGATTACAGGCACCCTGGACTCTCCCCAGTGGAGTAGCCATCTTTTCACTCCCTGCGATACTATGATTTCTAATAAGAAATACGTATTTTGTCTTTGTCCCATTTCTTGCACAGAGCTTCCAAAACCCTTGGAATTTCCTAAGGGATAGGAGAGCAACAAAGGTGTCTCTTATATGTTAATGAGACGACTTTTGGACCCCACCTAAGAATGAGGGCTGGTTGCCAGGGAAAGCATCTAAAATAGAGAGTTGGAACTTTCAGTCCCCTGCCACCCCACCTCCCACCTCCAGGGGAGAGGGGCTGGAGGCTGAATCAATCACCACTGGCCAACAATTTAATCAATCACACTTATGTAATGAAGCCTCCATAAAAACCCGAAAGCACAGAGTTCTGAGAGCTTCTGGGTTGGTGAACATGTGAAGTTGAGGGGGAAGTGGTGTACCTGGAAAGGATGTGGAAGCTTCACACGCTTTCCCCATGCCTTGCCCTGAGCATCTCTTCCACCTGGCTATTCCTGACTTACATCCCTTTATCTGGTAATCTAGTAAGTCAAATGTTTCTCTGAGTTCCGTGAGCAATTCTAGCAATTTAATCGAACCCAAAAAGTGGTTCATGAGAACCTCTGATTTATAGCTAGTTTATAGTTAACCAGAAGCACAGGTTAAAACCTGGGCTTGTGACTGGCATCTGAAGTAGGGGCAGTCTTGTAGGACTGAGCCCTTAAGCTATAGGGTCTGATGCTATCTCCAGGTAGATGGTGTCAGAATTTAGTTAACTGCTTGGTGGTATATTAAACACACACACAGAGACAAAGTCAGAGTCACACGCCCCTGTTTAAAACTCTTGGCAGCTTCCTACCACATCAAGAATAAAATTCAAAAAAACCCAGCATGATCAATGTCCTGCCTGTCACTCCAACAGGGACTCCTCACACTCTCTCCCTCATCACCGAGTTCCAAGCACTGAATCGCAGCTGTCCCACAAACGCCAAGTACCTCCACATCTTGGAGCCCTTCTCCCTGACTTGCTCCGAACTCCATGCAGTTCCTCACCTGATCAAGTGCCATTTCTGACCTTGCTAAAGTAGTCTTTCTATGACTTCCACCCTCTTACACTAGTTTATTCCTTTATAACACATCACTACCTGACATCAAACCAAATTTTAATTTATTTTATTATATATCTTCCCCACTGAAATGTAAGCTTCATTCCCCAGCACCTTGAAGAGAGCCTACTCTACAAATAATGGTTGAATCAGCCAGTGCATAAATAAATGTTGGTACTATGAACAAGCATTTTGTTATGTTCTGTTTAATTACCTATCTTACCCCATGCACCATAACGTCCACCACAGCAGGAACTGTGACCACCTTATTTATCAGGGTCAGCCAGCTCATGCTTAGCAGCCAGACACACAGTAAAGTTATTAATAAGTATTTGCCATCTGAATGAATTACAGACATGGTGAAAGCCGTCCCAACTCCACGCCTGCACACTCCCATATCACAAACCCATCCTCCACACTACAACAGGAGTGACAGCTCTACCCTGCAGAATGGACCCCTATTGGAAATCTTTCATTTCTCCTCAACATCTACAGTAAGGCTTCTTAATCTTCTTCGGATGGTGGACCACAGGAAAATACCCTTATTTACAGAAACATAGATTTTGCTTATAATCTTAGGGTATTCGTTGGCCTCTGAAGTCCATGAATTGTCTCCCCAGAAGACTTCAGACTAAGAACTCCCAGACTACAGGAGAAATGCAGACTCCATAGCACAGCCATTGTGGCCTGGCCACTGTCCCAGCTCCAGGCTTATCCTTCTCTGTGATGGTTAATTTTATGTGTTGCCCTTCCCCGACCACGCTAGTCCATCTCTGGACCTTTTCCCACACTGTTTCCTATCTTGGCCAAAAGGCAAAATCTCCTGAGGGGAAAAATGCCCACTCAGATAGCAGCCACTGAATTTCTCAATAGAATCAGCATGTGCTCCTAGAATATCACATATATAACTACTCTGGAATGGTCATCATCATCATCATATGCATTCACTGTGAATCTCCAGGAAAGAGACCCTATTACAGTCACCTATGCTTTCCAGTTTCCAGCAAAGTACAGACAAATAGTATGCACTTGACAGTTGATTAAGGAATGAGTAAAATTATATGTCCCATACTGTATGTCTTGCCTTCTCAACTAAGCTGTAAGATTTTTCAAAGTAGGTAAACTATATTTAAATTTTTTTATTATCACCAAAATACCTGGTATGGTACTTTGCACAAAGATGTATCTAATAAATACTGAATAAGTTCATCAACAAAGAATTAAGAGCAACTCTGCAAGAGGCATAGTTGAATCTGTTGCAATAATACAATGATGTATCAAGATAATGAGAAGCCAATTATTGATGCGTGTGTGTGTATCAACATACATATCAATCTGATTGTGGGTTACTGTGTATTTCTCTCTGCTATATATATAAATATGAATGGGCATAAGTTAGTGGTGGTTTGTGCCTAGGACCAGAACTTACCTGTGGGTAACACAAACACTCTCTGAAGGTTTGTGTTTGAATTTTAATATAATCTCTATTTATTTTCCATGGCAGTAAATAGACATTCTTAAAAAAAAAAAAAAAAAAAAGGTACAAGTTGATCTAAAATGGTAGAGTCTAGCAAGGATAAATCCTGAATCTCATTTTTAGAAAAGCTCAAGTTAACAGAGTTCTGGGCCAGGTTTGAGTAACCCATTAACGGATTTTCTGGGCAAGTTCTTTAAGCAATTTTAAAAACTTTCAGCAAGCTAAAAACTATTTTCTGGATGAGAAAAGTCAGTCTGAAGACTCTAGCTCCTTTACAATGCTCATCCAAAAACTTCATCTATCTCTTGCCTCATATTATCCACTTAATGAGTGTAATTTTTGTTTGTATTGACTGTGTGTCTTCTAATTGATTAACAGAGGCAGATAATATTCTTCCCTAAGAGACAGAAAAGAAAACTCCTTCCAAAAAAATGACCAGTCATTGAAAGCAGCTCCTGCAAATGAGCTAGGGAGAGAATTTCAGCTGCTGGTTGAAAGTTCTGCCCAAAGTTCAAACCACACCCTGGATTTCTGGAAGACCAGCAAGACCCCTGGCCTAATAAGATAAGGGGAGCTGGGAGAGTAGGCAAGTGAAGTGTCACAGGTCACTAATGACCTTGTGGCTGGCACTAGTGTCAAGTGCCTTATGTGTCACTGATCCACTTAACCCTCAAACTACCCCAAGTAGTACTATTATAAGTGCTCTTGTTTTAGAAATGAGGTGACCAAGGTACAGAGGGATAAGGAGCTCACCGAAGTCATAAAATCAAGCAACAGTGGAGTCAAGGTATCAGGCAGGCTGATCCCTGAGCCCCGACTCCCAAGAGAGAATGGAATCCTTGGGAACTCCCCCCAAAGGTAGTGAGAGCCACAGGCAGAGTATGTCACATGCTCTGGGAACAAAATCCTTACCTCAGATATCATCCCTAGTCTCATAAATAATAATCCCATTTGAAATTGCCCCCAATTATTTATTACCCGGCCAATAACAGTTTTTTAAGGGAAAACGCTAATCCAATTTCTAGTGCAAAGGTTGAGAACTCTGTTGAGTTCCATGGAAACAGAGTTTAATGGAGCTGACAACCATACAGGAGAATAGCTGGATGAAAGTTTGAATATTTCCTTAAGATAGGATTACAGGAAATATCTATTTTAACTCAACAACGAATGAAAAGTGATGGCGTTGTTAATGTTCGTATGTAAGAGTTCTGAAATTCTGCACAAAGAACATTAGCATTCACCCTTCAAAATGTAAGGCTCTCTATAAAATGTCAAGAGGTTTTCCCACTCACTTAAGAAAAATATCTTCACCCCAAAATACAAGCGAGTGTTGATTTTCCACACTAATGGGAAAAAAGAATCACCTGGCATGAAGTTCCTTAAAACCCCATTTAGTCAATATCTTTGTATCTGTGCTCGGTTACTAATGTGTAACCAAATGACCTCTCCTTTCTCTATTCACACCAACCTGTTGCAAGTGCTAATGAACGGTGAGGCCAAGAAGCCCCAAGTGAGAAGATGCAAGAAACAAGGCATGTGGATGACACGAAGGAGGTAAGTCAAGAGAGGAGTTGTGGTTTGACACAACACCTTCTTAAAACAAGTCTGACTTCCAGCCTAATTTCCACACAAAATATGACATATATTAGGAGGATAATAATCTACTCGTATGCAGAAATACTAAGAAATTCATTCATTCATTCAACAGCCTGGCATAAGCATCTACTTGCTGCCAGGCAGGGAGTGTAGGAGGGCAAAGGACAGGAGAGGGGACGGGCAGGGGCAGCAAGACAGGGGGGAGAGGACCCTCTCTGCCCTTGGAAAGCAGACAACTCAAGGAGGAAGGCGTGCGCCCCTGGGAAATACAGGCCTGTTCTAACACTGGCCTCTGGTCGGCTTTTGAGTGTGATCCATAAACCACTCGTTTTATGACCCTATCCAAGAGATAGGAACAACATGTCATCACATAAAAAGCCCACACAAACATGTCCAGAAGGGCAAATGGAAATTTTTCCTTACAAAAGTTATTTGGGAATCTGTATGCCATTAAAGATCACATGGCGACAAACATAAACTTCGGGATAAAATAAGGGACTGTTGAAAAGAAAACCACAGGCCCAAAATGGCATCACTTAGGTTAAAGCCTCAGGTCAGTAAACCAGAGCTGGATCCCTAACCTAACGGCAGTTTCGACCTCCCCGGAAATGTAAGTCTTAAACTATCCATCAGGAATTTTCTGCAAAGCACCAGTTAGATAATCTGTCACCTGCGCCTTCCCCATGCCCCCAAAGGAAGATGAGGTCATCGGCAAAATAAGACCCCCTTTTATTCCCCCTAAGAGAAGACCTTGCCTGGAATAATCCTTTCTTTTCTTTTGCTACTAATGCTCTTGCCCCACCCTCCTTCCCATAAAAACCTTCCATTCTGTGCAGCTCCTCAGAGTGGCCCTGTCCTTGCTAGATGAGATACTCACTGATTCATGAATCGTTTCATAAAGCTGATTAAATCTTCAAATTGACTTGGTTGAATTTTGTGGGGTTTTTTTTTAACAAGAGGCAAGGGACCCTAGGCTGGGTCAGGATGCCTGGGTTCTAGACAAAAGGCTGCCAAGACAGCTGCATGGGCTTAAGCAAGTCACCAAACCTCTCTGGTCTCAGCTGCTTCTCTGTAAGAGAAGAAACCCCAACTATGTTTTCTAAATTCCTTTCCAGCTCTGTGATTGTAGGACCATGATTCTGTCTCATGCCTCTGACCAATAATACATCTGTGGCCAGCTAGAATTTCTTCAATGGATCTCATGAATGCACAGCCCATGTTTCAAAACTCTTTCCCAAGAGCAATAAAATGTGTGCAGATGAGATGGCGAGAGGCAGAGGCACTGCGTTTCAGTCTGCTCAGCACTGCCTCCTTTGTCCGTGACTGATTCTAGATGACAAACACCCATCCCATCACAGGGAGCTGTCAGTGAGGGCCAGCGTGTTTCTGACTGCTAACATGACCTGCCCTGCAAAAAAAATAAAAAATAAAAAGTCACTCCTCTAAAGGAGGCATGAGAAACAGGAGGGAAAATACTAGAGGGAAGGAACAAGAAATGGAGAGACGAAGGAAAGGGGGAAAGTACTTCCGTATATTTGACTTTCTCTTGGTTCACGGAACTCGACCAGCAATCCTTGAAGTGGGAACCCGAATAGAAGAAAATAGAGCTGAGATATCAAAGACAAATTAAGCAGAATCCATCTACTGTGTCTCTCTGGCCAGGCTAGTACGCAAGGCTAGAAAGAGTTCCAAAGCAAATGATTCTGGGATAAGAGACAATTTGGATTTGGTTTAAAATGAAGAGAAGTTCTTTTGCACAGAATGACTTCATCAAATGTTTAAACATAATCAGTGACCAGAACTGCAACTCTTCTGAGTAGGGACCAACGGCTCTCTTAGATGTGGAAGTTAAAACTGAATCTTCGGGTTACTCTTCTTTGATTTTCCAATTCACCCAACAGGAAGCAAGCTCAAAAAGCAGCCCATTCTTTTGTGGATTTCTAAGAAGACACAGCAGATCTCTCTGTGATGTAGCTGTGACCACAGCTGCAGATGGTGTCATTCAGAGACACGAGGAACACGTGGGACATGTAGCGAGCCACACGCCATATGGATCTCATGGCCAAAGAAGATTGGGTTGCTGTGCATGATATGCCTTTTCGGGGACAGCGATTCCATAAGTTTCAGGAAGTTTGGGAGTTCTGATGTGCTATTATTATCTCTTTGACTAAGGTTAACATAAGCAAAGTGCTCTCTGGAATCCTCCTGAGTTCCCCCCCACACCCCCCAAGCATCTTTGCCACAAGCATTTTCACCACATAACCAATCGCCCATGAGGCAATTAGTTGTAAAAGATAAAATCACAAAAATCAGAAGAGCGAATTAAAAAGACTTTATTGCAAATACAAAATATTTGATTATGCTCAAAATATATAGTGGAGATTTATGCCAACACTGTGCAAATAACTGATTTTATTTTGTGGATTGCATCTAAGCACCTGTCTTCAAAGTGGTTTAAAGAGTTTTTTTTTTCTTTGTTGCTTGTTGATTCGTCTCCTCATTGCACTTTTTCTTTTTTTGCTAAAATTTCCCCCTTCCTATAAGAGGCATCAGTTTCCCAATAAAAGGATGCATATTTGTACAGCTTTATTATTGCATTGCGAAAGCCTACACTGCTATTTATTCTTGATATATGTCACATGTTCATTGATAAGATATTCCAAAATTCTATGGGAAATGTGTGTTCAAAACTCTGGGGAGCGCAGCAAGGTGGCGGAGGAGTAGGAGACCTGGATTTCGTCTGGTCTCAGGAATTCAGCTGAATAGGGATCAAATCATTCTGAACACCTATGAACTCAACAGGAGGTCAAAGATAAGAAGAGTAACAACACTCTGAACAGAGAAGCGACCACTCACTGGAAGGTAGGAGGTGTGGAGAAGTGAATCCGAGGCGGTATTCGGGAGGATAGACGGCGGGGGAGGGGGCCTCCGTCGGCCGCTTCCGGCAAGTGCTAGAGCCGCGGAGCACAAAATTGGACCTTTTAGAAGTGGGCTCCGCTGAGGGACGTCGCTCCAGTGGCTAAGCGGGGGGTGGAACCCTCGCGGGATAGTGCGGTCTCAGGACCCTCGGGGTCACAGAAAGACCGGGGGTGCCTGAGTGAGGCAGAGATCCCAGGTATCGGAGCGGGGAAGCCGGCTGCAGAGACGGAGCCGAGGCGCGGGCTCTCAGCTCGGGGTTGCCATAAACTGTGATCCGCGGCCCAGTCGGGCCACGGCTCCTCCAGCAGGGACACAACAAGCGGCAGATCCGGGGAGACTCCCCTTCCTCCCCCGGGAGGAGCGGCGCGGGAGCGCACCGCAGGGATCTGCTGGGTTTGGAGACTCCACACGGGGTCGGGCGCCAGAGATAGAACCGCTCGGTCACAGGCCGGGTGAGCACGGAGTGCGGCCAGAGACCAGGGAGACGGGAGTGACTGCTTTTCTCTGGGGGCAACTGAGGAGCGGGGCCCCGAGTTCTCAGCTCCTCCGAGTGGAGATTGGGAGGCCACCATTTTCACCCTGGTCCTCCAAAGCTGTACCAAGAGCTTGCAGGGAACAAAAGCTCCTGAGAGCAAAACCGAGCAGCTTGCTTAGCCCTGACCGACAAGGGCAGGGCAATTCCGCCTCCGGCAAAGACATTTGGGAACCACGGCAACAGGCCCCTCCCCCAGAAGATCAGCACAAACAGCCAGCAAGCCAAGACCAAGTTTACCGATCAAGGAGAACGGGAGAACTCCAGCGCTAGGGGAATACTGCACATAGAATTCATGGCTTTTTTACCATAATTCATTAGTTTTTCAAAGTTAATTTTTTTAACTGGTTTTTTTTGAATTTTTCTTTTTCCCTTGTTCAAACAACATCTTATCAATCCCTTTTTTAAAAAAAAACATTTTTTATTTTTCATTTTTAGAGTCATATTTTTATCCCTTCATAGTAGTTACCCTTATTTTTGGCATATATACATAAGTTGTTCTCTCTTTAAAATTTTGAGATACAATTTCCTCTAACAAATCAAAATATACCCTAAATCACTAGTGTATGGCTTTGTTCTACTCTCCTGCCTGATCACATTCTCTCCCATTTTTTTTCCTTTTTTTCTTTTTTCTTTTTCTTTTTAAATCTTCTTCTTTCTTTTTAAAAACAACTTCTTATCTTATCAATTCCTTTTATAAAATCGTTTATAATTTTCATCTTTACAGTCATCTGCCATCCCTTCATTGTATCAACCCTGATTTTGTACATATATAAGTCTATCTTCCTTTAAAATTTTAGCAGGCACTTTCTTCTAACAGACCAAAATATGCCCAAAAGCTAGTGTGTGGCACTGATCTATGCACTAGCCTGATCATATTTGATCATATTCTGTTTTTTTTTGTTGTTGTTCTGTTTTTGTTTGCTTTTATCTTTTTCTTTTTCCTTTTTTTTTCTCTTCTTTCTTTCCTTTTCTTTTCCCCTGGTTTCAGGTCTTTTCTGATTTGTATAGAGGATATTTGCTGAAGACGATGTTAACCTGTTAGCATTCTATTCTCTCATTCATCTGTTCTCCTCTGGACAAAATGACAAGACGAAAAAAATCACCTCAGCAAAAAGAACAAGAGGTAGTACCGTCTGCCAGGGACCTACTCAATACGGACATTAGTACGATGTCGGACCTAGAGTTCAGAATCATGACTTTAAAGATACCAGCTGGGCTTAAAAAAGCGTGGAAGTTATTAGAGAAACCCTTTCTGGAGAAATAAAAGAACTAAAATCTAACTAAGTCGAAATCAAAAAGGCTATTAATGAGGTGCAATCAAAAATGGGGGCACTAACTGCTAGGATAAATGAGGCAGAAGGCAGAATCAGCGATATAGAAGACCAAATGATGGAAAATAAAGAGGCTGAGAAAACGAGAGATAAACAACTACAGGATCACGAGGGCAGAATTCGAGAGATAAGCGACACGATAAGACGAAACAACATTAGAATAATTGGGATCCCAGAAGAAGAAGAAAGAGAGGGGCAGAAGGTATATTGGAGCAAATAATAGCAGAGAACTTCCCTAATATGGGGAAGGAAACAGGCATCAAAATCCAGGAGGCACAGAGAACCCCTCTCAAAATCAATAATAATAGGTCAACACCCCGAGATCTAATAGTAAAACTTACGAGTCTCAGAGACAAAGAGAAAATCCTGAAAGCAGCTCGGGAGAAGAGATATGTAACCTACAATGGTAGAAACATTAGACTGGCAACAGACCTATCCACAGAGACATGGCAGGCCAGAAAGGACTGGCATGATATCTTCAGAGCACTAAATGAGAAAAATATGCAGCCAAGAATACTACGTCCAGTTAGGCTATCATTGAAAATAGAAGGAGAGATAAAAAGCTTCCAGGACAAACAAAAACTAAAGGAATTTGCAAACACAAAACCAGCCCTACAAAAAATATTGAAAGAGGTCCTCTAAGCAAAGAGAGAGCCTAAAGGCAGCATAGATCAGAAAGGAACACAGACAATATACAGTATTACAGGCAATACAATGGCACTAAATTCATACCTTTCAATAGTTACCCTGAATGTAAATAGGCTCAATGCCCCAATCAAAAGACACAGGCTATCAGATTGGATTAAAAAACAAGACCCATCGATATGCTGTCTGCAAGAGACCCATTTTAGACCCAAAGACACCACCAGATTGAAAGTGAGGGGGTGGAAAACCATTTACCATGCTAATGGATACCAAAAGAAAGCTGGGGTGGCAATCCTTATATCAGACAAATTAGATTTTAAAACAAAGACTGTAATAAGAGATGAAGAAGGACACTATATCCTACTTAAAGGGTCTATCCAACAAGAAGATCTAACAAATGTAAATATCTATGCCCCTAACATGGGAGCAGCCAATTATATAAGGCAATTAATAACAAAAGCAAAGAAACACATTGACAACAATACAATCATAGTGGGGGATTTTAACACCCCCCTGAATGAAATGGACAGATCATCTAAGCAAAAGATCAACAAGGAAATAAAGACTTTAAATGAAACACTGGACCAAATGGACTTTACAGACATAGTCAGAACATTCCATCCCAAAGCAACAGAATACACATTCTTCTCTAGTGCCCATGGAACATTCTCCAGAACTGATCACATCCTAGGTCACAAAACAGGTCTCAACCGGTACCAAAAGACTGGGATCACTCCCTGCATATTTTCAGAGCACAATGCTTTGAAACTAGAACTCAATCACAAGAGGAAAGTCGGAAAGGACTCAAATACATGGAGGCTAAAGAGCATCCTACTAAAGAATGAATGGGTCAACCAAGAAATTAAGGAAGAATTAAAAAAATTCTTGGAAACCAATGAAAATGAAAACACAACTGTTCAAAATCTTTGGGATACAGCAGAGGCAGTCCTGAGAGGAAAGTATATAGCAATATAAGCCTTTCTCAAGAAACAAGAAAGGTCTCAAATACACAACCTAACCCTACACCTAAAGGAGCTGGAGAAAGAACAGCAAATAAAGCCTAAATCCAGCAGGAGAAGACAAATAATAAAGATCAGAGCAGAAATCAATGAAACAGAAACCAAAAGAACAGTAGAACAGATCCACGAAACGAGGAGCTGGTTCTTTGAAAGAATGAACAAGATTGCTAAACCCCTGGCCAGACTTATCAAAAAGAAAAGAGAAATGACCCAAATCAACAAAATCATGAATGAAAGAGTAGAGATCACAACCAACACCAAAGAAATACAAACAATTATAAGAACATATTATGAGCAACTCTATGCCAGCAAATTAGATAACCTGGAAGAAATGGGTGCATTCCTAGAGATGTATCAACTACCAAAATTGAACCAGGAAGAAAGAGAAAACCTGAACAGACCTATAACCACTAAGGAAATTGAAGCAGTCATCAAAAATCTCCCAACAAACAAAAGCCCAGGGCCAGATGGCTTCCCAGGGGAATTCTATCAGACATTTAAAGAATTAATACCTATTCTCCTGAAACGGTTCCAAAAAATAGAAATGGAAGGAAAACTTCCAAACTCATTTTATGAGGCCACCATTACCTTGATCCCAAAACCAGACAAAGACCCCATCAAAAAGGAGAATTACAGACCAGTATCCTTGATGAACATGGATGCAAAAATTCTCACCAAAATACTAGCCAATAGGATCCAACAGTACATTAAAAGGATTCTTCACCATGACCAAGTGGGATTTATCCCTGGGCTGCAAGGCTGGTTCAACATCCGCAAATCAATCAACATGATACAATACATTAAGAAAAGAAAGAACAAGAATCATATGGTCCTCTCTACAGATGCAGAAAAAGCATTTGACAAAGTACAGCATCCTTTCTTGATCAAAACTCTTCAGAGTATAGGAATAGAGGGTACATACCTCAATATCGTAAAAGCCATCTATGAAAAACCTACAGCGAATATCATTCTCAATGAGGAAAGGCTGAGAGCTTTTCCCCTAAGGTCAGGAATGCGGCAGGGATGTCCATTATCACCACTGCTATTCAACATAGTATTAGAAGTCCTAGCCACAGCAATCAGACAACAAAAAGAAATCAAAGGCATCCAAATCGGCAAAGAGGAAGTCAAACTCTCACTCTTTGCAGATGATATGATACTGTATGTGGAAAACCCAAAAGACTCCACCCTAAAACTGCTAGAACTCATACAGGAATTCAGTAAAGTAGCAGGATATAAAATCAATGCACAGAAATCAGTGGCATTCCTATACACCAACAACAAGACAGAAGAGAGACAAATCAAGGAGTCGATCCCATTTACAATTGCACCCAAAACCATAAGCTACCTAGGAATAAATTTAACCAAAGAGGCAAAGGATCTGTACTCAGAAAACTATAAAATACTCATGAAAGAAATTGAAGAAGACACAAAGAAATGGAAAAACGTTCCATGCTCATGGATTGGAAGAACAAACATTGTGAAGATGTCAGTGCTACCTAGAGCAATCTGCACATTCAATGCAATCCCCATCAAAATACCATCCACCTTTTTCAAAGAAATGGAACAAATAATCCTAAAATTTGTATGGAACCAGAAGAGACCCCGAATAGCCAGAGGAATGTTGAAAAAGAAAAGCAAAGCTGGCGGCATCACAATTCCGGATTTCCAGCTCTATTACAAAGCTGTCATCATCAAGACAGTATGGTACTGGCACAAAAACAGACACATCGATCAATGGAACAGAATAGAGAGCCCAGAAATGGACCCTCAACTCTATGGTCAACTCATCTTTGACAAAGCAGGCAAGAATGTCCAGTGGAAAAAAGACAGTCTCTTCAACAAATGGTGTTGGGAAAATTGGACAGCCACATGCAGAAGAATGAAACTGGTGTGAGGAAATGTCCTTACCCCACACACAAAAATAGACTCCACATGGTTGAAAGACCTAAACATGAGACAGGAGTCCATCAAAATCCTAAAGGAGAACACAGGCAGGAACCTCTTTGACCTCAGCCACAGCAACTTCTTCCTAGAAACATCGCCAAAGGCAAGGGAAGCAAGGGCAAAAATGAACTATTGGGATTTCATCAAGATAAAAAGCTTTTGCACAGCAAAAGAAACAGTCCACAAAACCCAAAGGCAACTGACAGAATGGGAGAAGATATTTGCAAATGACATATCAGATAAAGGGCTAGCATCCAAAATCTATAAAGAACTTCTCAAACTCAACACCCAAAGAACAAATAATCCAATCAAGAAATGGGCAGAAGGCATGAACAGACATTTTTCCAAAGAAGACATCCAAATGGCCAACAGACACAAGAAAAAGTGCTCAACATCGCTCGGCATCAGGGAAATCCAAATCAAAACCTCAATGAGATACCATCTCACACCAGTCAGAATGACTAAAATTAACAAGTCAGGAAACGACAGATGTTGGTGGGGATGTGGAGAAAGGGGAACCCTCCTACACTGTTGGTGGGAATGCAAGCTGGTGCAACCCCTCTGGAAAACAGTATGGAGTTTCCTCAAACAGTTGAAAATAGAGCTACCATACGATCCAGCAATTGCACTACTGGGTATTTACCACAAAGATACAAATGTAGGGATCCAAAGGGGTACGTGCACCCCAACGTTTAAAGCAGCAATGTCCACAATATTCAAACTGTGGAAAGAGCCAAGATGTCCATCGACAGATGAATGGCTAAAGAAGAAGTGGTATATATACACAATGGAATATTATGCAGCCATCAAAAGGAATGAGATCTTGCCATTTGCAACGACGTGGATGGAACTGGAGGGTGTTATGCTGAGTGAAATAAGTCAATCAGAGAAAGACATGTATCATATGACCTCACTGATATGAGGAATTCTTAATCTCAGGAAAGAAACTGAGGGTTGCTGGAGTGGTGGGGGGTGGGAGGGATTGGGTGGCTGGGTGATGGACATTGGGGAGGGTATGTGCTATGGTGAGCACTGTGAATTGTACAAGACTGATGAATCATGGATCTGTACTTCTGAAACAAATAATGCAATATATGTTAAGAAAAAAAAAGAAGAAGAAGATAGCAGGAGGGGAAGAATGAAGGGGAGTAAGTCGGAGGAGGAGACAAACCATGAGAGACGATGGACTCTGAAAAACAAACTGAGGGTTCTAGAGGGGAGGGGGGGTGGGAGGCTGGGTTAGCCTGGTGATGGGTATTAAAGAGGGCACATTCTGCGTGGAGCACTGGGTGATATGTGCAAACAATGAATCGTGGAACACTACATCAAAAACTAATGATGTAATGTATGGTGATTAACATAACAATAAAAATTATTTTAAAAAATTAAATTAAATTAAATAGTAAGCTGATATATTTAAACAAAATTTATCTAAAGTTGAGCCAGAGAATAACCAAAGGTGGAAGATGCTTGCTTTTTTTAAGTCCTCATGTGGCATTTATACTTTCCAATAATAATAAATGATTTACTATTTGCTAATTAAAAAAAGAAAACTCTGTACCACTATATAGACTATTATGAGGGTTAAGACTTATATAATAAAAAATGGGAGCACTGGGGCGCCTGGGTGGCTCAGTTGGTTAAGCATCTGCCTTGGGCTCAGGTTACGATCCTGGAGTCCTGGGATTGAAACCCACCCACGTTGGGCTTCCTGCCCAGCAGGGAGTCTGCTTCTCCCTCTCCTTCTGCCTCTTCACCCACCCCCCTCTCTCTCTCAAATAAATAAATAAAATCTTTAAACAAAAATGGGAGCACTGTGTCAAAAGAGAAAGGAAACCAAACTGTCAAACAAACCCAACTGTCAATCCATTTTTTTTTTATCCTTTATGGCAAAATTACTTTACAACCAATTATGCCCTAAAAATGTTTGCAGCAAAAATGCTGGCAGCAAAGATGCTTACAGTCAAAGTACCTAGAACCCTCTGGAACACCTCAGCCTCCTTCTCCTGACTCATCTCCTGCTGCTCCTTTGCCCATCTTCCGGCAACCAATTATGTGCCAGTTACTCCCCAACCTGCCATACCTTCGCTCGCCTCAGGCCGTTGCTCATATTGTTTCCTGCCAAGAATACCCTTGCCCAGCCCTGTGAGCCTAGAGAAATCCTAAGAGCAGTCAGACTCAGCTTCTCCACTCTGCTACCTCTATACAATGTGCCCACATCTTTTCAACCCTCTTCACCCTGCATTGCAATAAATGGTTACACAGGTTGTCTGCCTGTTAGACTGCGGAATCCTTGTGAGCAACATCTAATATATAGGAGGCAGCCAAAAAAATCTTTCGAATGTATTTAAATTGAATTCAGGGGCGCCTGGGTGGTTCAGTCGGTTAAGCGTCTGCCTTTGGCTTGGGTCATAATCCTGGGGTCCTGGGATCAAGCCCCAAGTGGGGCTCCTTGCTCAGCAGAGAATCTGCTTCTCCCTCTCCCTCTGCTGCTCCCCCCGCTTATGCACGTGCACGTGCGCTCTCTCTGTCAAATAAATAAAATCTCTAAAAAATAAAGTAAATAAATAAACTGAATTCAATTAAGTGAATTATATGGAACTGTGTCATGATATCCTTAAAATAACTAGAAATACCTTAAGAGGTTAATAAATCAGCCCTGATATGTGTTCAACTGCCTACCCAAACTTCATGAGAAGAAGAGATAATAAAGCAAAGGAAATTTCAAGTTTGGCTAAGTCACTTCCAGTTTGCCAGAATTTTCTAAACTGCTATCTAAGGGATTTTAGAAAAAGTTACTCAATAATGTAAGTCACTCTGTGCCACTTTTCCCCCTTTGAAAATAGGAATAACAATATTTTCTGTAGCTGAAGAATTGATGACACTAGATAATGTTTCTGAAAAAAATAAATATATAAAGATCCTGAGTCCAGATGCTGATGTGAATCTTTATATATTTTTTAAGATTTTTATTTATTTGACAGAGACACAGCGAGAGAGGGAACACAAGCAGGGGGAGTGGGAGAGGGAGAAGCAGGCTTCCTGCAGAGCAGGGAGCCCGATATGGGGCTCGATCCCAGGACCCTGGGACCATGACCTGAGCCGAAGGCAGACGCCCAATGACTGAGCCACCCAGGCGCCCTGATGTGAATCTTTAAAACCTATTTTAAATAACTATGTAATCCTTTTTTTTTAACTATGCAATCCTTGACTCCTCTCTCACATGCTACATGAAAACTATCAGAAAATCCCATCTGCTCCACCTTCAAAGTACCTAGCAATTCAAATTCTTGACATTTAAAGAAATAATGTTAATTTTAAACAAGTAATTAGTATGGTTGTGTTTTTTTTTTTAAAAGTCGTCATCCTTTAGAAATGCATACAGAAATATTTACAAGTGAAATATAATTGAGAAAGCTAGGTATTGAACACATGAAGAGTCATATTATTCCATTTCTGTGAAAAGGTTTGCAAACTTTCACAATAAAAATTCAGAAGGTATTCCTCTTTTCAAACCCTCTACTGGATCTCCAGCTCATTCAGAGTAAAAGCCAGAGTGCGGACAATGGCCTACAGAGGCCTTACACACTCCAACCCCCAGCCTCCTCTCTATTCACCTCCAACCTCTTAACTCCAGTCTTCCTGTCCTCTCTGTTTAACACACACCAGGTATGCTCCTGCCTCAGGGCATTTTCACTGCTGTGACCTCAGGCTGAAATGCTTTTCACTGGGATATCCTCATGGTACCACTCCCTTCCTTATTTCAAATCGTTGCTTAAATCTCACCTTCACAACGGAACCTCTGCTGATTTGTCTGATGTGGTCACTCGTCTACTCACTGTGCCTAGAACAGTGCCTGACATACAGTAGATGGTCAATAAATATTTGTCGAATGAACCAACGAACGAATGAATGAACGAATAAACTGGGTCTACAGCCATCCTGCGCCCTCTGGAACATCATGACACCCTTGAAGACCGAAACCAGGGATGACAGACAGGTTAGCAAAGGCCTGCCCTGTTGCCTCACCACCACAGTGGCCCGCGTGCAACGTTGGAAGTGCTGACCTCCCACACACGCAGCTGAGGAAGGGAGGCCTGGAGTTCTATGGTCACGGCAACTCTCTAGAACGGACACACGCACAAATTCTGCTCAAGATGGAGCAGAATTTATTTTTAAAGGGCTTGGTTCATGTGTATAATCAAAACATGCTGTACATTAGAGGTATATTATTTGAGAGAAATTTTCAGGTGATTTCTGAAATGATCTGATCTTGGAAATGGAATGAATAAACGCTGTGAAATGGGGAGGGTGGGGGGCGAACAGCTCCACTGTTACTCCCTGGGACAACGTCAAGGTCTCAGGCTTCCCAGCACAGGGTTGGCCTGATGTTGCTCGGCGTCTGTAGTTTCTTCTCACCTCTGGACAGCAGCTTCCAGTGCTTCCTCCAGTTTCTAGACAGTATCCTCTGGTGGTTTTGTCTAGACAGCAAAGTCAGAAGCAACCTGAAATCTCTGGGAATAAGGACTCCGATTTCCAGTCTCTATCCCACTTTACTCCATCCTCATCTAAGACTTGGCCTTGGTCAGAGGGGAATCAACATTATGTATCTTTATTACCCTTAGAAGTGATATTTATAACTTTTTATATTTAGCTCTGAAATACTTTTCCTGATTCTTCAGCTATAGTTCTGCTAGGTATAAGCATGCTATGAAGCCAAAAGCAAAAAAATCGAACAGACCAACCTTTGATTCACTGCCTTTCCATCCCCAGTTCTCTGCTCAAGCCTGGCTCACATCCAGTTGGGACAAAATCACTCAGCTGTTAGCCAGTGGCCTCGGCTGCCACCAGCTAAAGCAACAAGTTTCTTAAGCAGCTGAGAACCCTAGAGAAAAACCCATCCAGCCTGCTCCAACTCTTACCTCCCAGCTATGTCTTGGAGTATGACTCTGGGAGTTCTTCAAAGTCCCTGGGTTGGGAGGAAGTAAAAGGAAATATTTCCAAGGAGCTGGAAATTCTCACTCACACTCCATTCCCTGTGGTCTCACTCATAAGCCTTTAGAGACTTTCCCCCCAGAAAATTACACACATACGGTTATCAGACGTATAGTCAGAAGATTATTGGAGCATTTCCTTATCCCACTGACTCCAGTGCATCTCCTTTTTCATCCCATAGCCTTGATTTTTTTTTTTTTTTTTTTTTGCAATCCCCCTTGAATCCATGCATTGGAGATCCCCCATGCCACATACCATCCCCACAAGCCCCCACGTAGCTCGCTAGTCTTCCAAGCCACCATGGCCAAGCTCAAGTTCTCTGCTATCAACTCGGCCACCCCCAAACCAAAGAGGTGGAGGAGGAGAAATGTAGATCTGCTTAACATGTTATCTAGAGAGGAGTCCTGCTTTTTCTTCTAAATCTTTCACACTCTAGAAAGCACGTCAGAGAATTATTTTTCTAAACTACTATTTTCTGAAATCTGATAACGCTACAAAAATACAAGAGAATGCCCCCCACCAGCAAGACAACCAAGTGTCGTCTCTATAGCACTCACCATGTTTCTCACTCAACAAAAGTTACCTAACTAGTAGCTCTTTTAACCCGATCCTACTTCTCAATTTTCTCCTCATGCAGAATTGTAATTTTGTAATATTACATTGTAATATCTGCCCTTGTCTTTTGTCTGTCTTTCCAGGTAACAGAATGAACAGACATATCATTCTGTGTTTACTCTAAACCTACGTCCTTAATTACAATGAATGACAGGGACAAAAGTAAGTGTGTGAGTTCTATCCTGGCCTGCCTCGTTTCCTGATAGGAAAAGACAGGCAGACATCTGTGTACTTGCTAGAAGGGGCAGCCATAAAAATAAATAAATAAATAAACTTCAGGCTTCAAAAATGAAACACAGTAAACAGTGAGGCAACATGGCTAGTCCTGCCAGATTTAACCAATAAAAATGCAAGACACCCCAGTTAAATTGAATTTCAGATAAATAACAAAGAATTTTTTAGGGCAATATTGCACAGGACATAGTTACACTCAAAATTTTTTGTTATTTATCTGAAACTGAAAGTTACCTGGGCATCCTATAATTCATTTGGCAATGCCATATATGATGCTTTTAAGAGAAGACAACAGAGATACACAAATCCGGCAGCAATTACAGAGTTGAGTTCAGGACAGTGGGGACCATTAATCATAACGGGATTCACCGTGCTTTTCTCGTCAAGAGACAAAAGTCTGTTTTGGACAAAATTAGGCAATTTGTAGGTGCATTATGTCTTGGGCCAACGGGATATCACATGAAATTAATGTTCACCCATTTACTAAAATTACCTAGGAGGTTAAAAGACTAATGTACCTTCTGACTCACACAGCTTAGGTCATTCACAGTCAAGTACTATCTAGCAAAGCACCGTGAGGCATGTGGCTTTAATTGATCTTTCTCACTTTCTGTCCCCCTGCTGCCTCTCTTTCCTGTAGATCCAATTAGAAAGTTTGGGCCTAGACTCTGAGAAGATTAAAATGATCATCTTCCAAGGAGCAATTCTGACTTAGAAAAAGCCACCACTGAGCTAATCATCCTCCCTGGGTACAACATCCCTTGTCCGCAAGGAGCCCCAGCGCCCAGAATGCAGGGCAACCGCCTCTCACAATATCACTGCCCTAATTTTGTTTTCAACTTTGTAGTGGAAATCATTTTGCTGAGAGCATATTGATAGCACTTTCACAACCAGAAGTAAATACATTTTGGTCTACGATTCCTCACAAAACAGAAAAGAAGGTAGCTTCTCGAATTATTTTCCTTGCATACATATAAATACCATAAAGTGTTAATAAAAGCAGATTTAATTTCTACATGATTCTCTTTACAGTGTTGTGAATTACAAGATTAGTACTTCCTTTATATATATTTTCACTGGCAATTCGAACAGCTAAAGAGCTGTTAAAATTCATTAAGAGTTCCATAACACTGAAAGAGTTAAAAGTGAAAAAAAAAATTATAGGTTTGTGTAATTATAAATCCTATCCTGATCAAGATAAATTTCTACAGAATAAATGGTGTCACATGATCTTGGATCAGTACAGTTATAACCCATCAGCCACGCGTGCCCTTCTGTAACACATTTATCAGGAACAAGAATTATACTTAGGACATATGGTTCCACCAATTGCCATTCTTATTAAACTTACATTTCATTTCCTGGAACAATATTAAACTACAAGGGGAAAAATTTAATAGTAAACAGTATATAACCAACGTTGGGTTCACTAATTAGCTTCAAAGAAGACACATGTTTTTCAATGTTGGGACCATGTTTAAAAAAAAAAAATCTATTGTAACCTGGCTGCTGGGTCAAGCAAAGATTGAATTTTTTTTTTAATTTCACCAATACTAAGATGAAATATCTATTATGAAATAAATCAAGTTCCATTTTCACATTGGTAATCGTGAAACAAAAATAGCACCCAACCAACTTAGAAATCTGAAAGGAATCGGTGTAAGTCTCCACAGAAATCTACTAATTCCTAACCTTAAAGCCCTGGACACAGGAAGAAGAAAAACAAGAAAAGAAATCTTCAGTCACAAAATAAATAAGATATAGTTATTAGAACTGAAAGAGAATGATCAAAATGTAAGTACAGGAAATACGTTTCCACTAGAGTCTTAAAACCGAAGTGGCCAACCAAGGTTACAAATTCTCACTCGGACCATACGCCAGTTAAACAGACGGATGGCCTGACGTTCACTTCCACCATCGTTACTGTTCCGCAATCACAGCATCAGGCATTCCTTCATCCCACTCGGCTTGGGCTTCCACTTTCTATGCTAGCACCATGACAGTGAGGACAGCATGGCCTCTATGTCCTCAGTGAACAGGGGTTGGTCATACCTCCATGTGTTAAGGATGAAGTCACGGCTGGAGGCGACATGTGTTCTTATCCTGCTGTGCTCACGCTAGCTGACATATATTGGGGAAGCCACTTCACCTCTCTAGATTTTAATCACTTTGCTTGGAAAATAAAGTGGTAGGAATACATCGTGCTTATGGCCCTGCCTGGGTTTCAAATACTGATTTCATGATTTTTTTTTCTGTGTAAAGAGAGGGTTGGACTAAATGAGCACCATAATTCTGTCCAGATTTAAAACCATTGGGTAGGTTTCACATACAGAGAAAAAAGCATTAGGTTGCTATCAGGAATTCTTTGTAGGATTTTGTTCAATGGCGCCTTCTGATGTTAGAAGGGAAAACCATCTCCCTACTTAATGAGAAAAAAATGTTGGAAAGTGCTTTTAGCAAGCATCACAAAAATAGCTATTTCCCATAAAACTAAAAGAAGCAGTCTGGGGACATAATCTAAGATTAAAGCATTGTCACAACTAACTATAAAAGTATTACAAGGAATTAACAAACCAACTGCCAAGTAAATCGATCACTGATAGAAGACATCCAGTCAATTTTTCTGCATGCTATAGTGGGTAAAACTTGAGCTCCAGAGTCCAACTTGTAATACAGAATCCCTAATCCTCCATTACTGAATTATTACTGGCTGTGTGATCGTGGGCAAGCCACCTGCCCTCTCTCACTCTTAGTTTCTTTATCCGAGAGATTAGAGAAATATCAGTACCAGTCTCTTATGGTTGGTATAAGGATGCAACAAGATCTTCCACCTAAGGCTTTCAGCAAGGTCTGGTGCTCTATGCTCAAAAAATGCTAGCAATTGGCAATATTAAAGTCATTTCTCTGATTCTTAACAACCACCCTCATTTGCTTAATTCAACAGTTTGGCTCTATAAATTATCGAGCAGTTATTCTGTGGAAAGAACTGTCCTAGAAATGTAGGGAGTATCAGGGAACAAGACCCGGCTTCGCTTCACAGCCTCCCCTGCCCTTCTTTGCCTGCCTAAATCCTCTGTCCATTAAACCCTTTGGACCTCTGCATTCATAGATGGGGGCCCTCCATCATGTTTTCCTAGTAGTCTCTTCTCTGTGACAATTCTTATTCCATTGTTTTTTAATTGTCTCTACATTTATCATCCTCATTAGTTTATCAGCAACTTGACCACAGATAAGACGTCTGATCGCTACAGCTACCATAGAAGTCAGTACATGATCAACATTTAATAAAACTTGTTGAGTGAGTGAATATATCCATTAATAAATAATTCCATTAAATTACTCTAAACTATAAAATTAATAAAATTCATAGACAAGTTTACCTGCAACCATCATGAAAGGCATTGTATGGTGATTTCCATAATGGAAGTACCCAGAAAAGGTGCCATGTGTTCGCTATGAACATTTGAGAGTATGCTAGGTGGAAAACCCAGCTGGTCGAGGTTGACATTTGAGCTGAACCTTGACTTCTGGCCTAACAGAGATGGGACAAGAAGAAAGAAAGGTTCACATTAGAGATGGAAATGAGTGTGAAGAAGTGGGAAAGTGCCATTTAAATACGGCTTTGACCAGGAGCTTCATGGATGAGAGGAGGAGATTAGTCTGAATCAAATTACAAGGGCTTTGAATGCCACACAATGGAATATGCATGTGTTCTGTGACTAGTGAGAAACCTCTGAAGGGTTTTAAGCAGAGGAAAGATCAAATCAAGTATACACTTTGGGAAGCAAATTGAAAAATCAGAGTTTGAAAGCTTGAAAACTGAAAAGCCAGTCGGAAACTATTGCAGCAATAACAGAAAGCTGGCCATATGTACAGAACCAGAGAGAATGCTGTGAGAGACATTTGAGAAGAAAATTCTTGTCTGTGTGTCTTAAGATGTTATAAATGACCAATACTGCATTTCCACGAACTATAGCTGTTCAATATAAAAACACTAGAACCTGTGAACACTTCTCCAGGTTACCTGATAACTTTGCTAGCCATTTCTCAACGTCAAAAGCAGACTTCTTAGAACAGGGTTGGACTTGTTATAGAAAAGCAACTTTGGGAGGGGTGGTGGCGCACCTGGCTGGCTCAGTGGGTAGAGTGTGTGACTCTTAATCTCCAGGTTATGAGTTCTAGCCCCATGTTGGGTGTAGAGATTACTTAAAAATACAATCTTTTTTTAAAAAAGGAAAGAAAAGAAAAGCAACTTTGGTTTCATCAGTCACAACTGTTGAGCATTAGAAACAAAGAAAAAGAACCAGAAAGCCCATCACCATTGGAGTGATAGTCCCTCAATGTGTGGGGCCTAGAACTTATACTGCAAGCCCTGTGGGCACTCGAGGAGACCCATGTTCACTTCTGAGCCAAGGAGTTGCATTTATCCGTGTTCTGAGATTTCAAGGACGTGTTTTCAGCTGATGACTCTGGGCAGTCTCGTGAAGAAATGAGCAGCCATGAGAACTGAACAAGGTGTAAAAAGCCTCACCAAATGGAGCCCTGGGCATACATGCCCATTTCGTTTACTGATAAAGGAGTCTTCTAAAATGCAAAATGTGGGGGGAAGGGAGGCCTGGGGGGGTGGAGAGCATTCAAAATAGCACACAGTCTCTTTGCTGAAAAAAATTCTGCAAATAGGGCGCCTGGGTGGCTCAGTCATTAAGCCTCTGCCTTCGACTCAGGTCATGATCCCAGGGTCCTGGGATCGAGCCCCACATCGGGCTCCCTGCTCAGCGGGAAGCCTGCTTCTCCCTCTCCCACTCCCCCTGCTTGTGTTCACTCTCTCACTGTGTCTCTCTCTGTCAAATAAATAAATCAAATCTTTAAAAAAAAAAAATTCTGTAAATACCTCATGACAGAAAAAGAGTACAGGAGGGGAGCTTTAACTACATCTTGCACATCAAAGACTCCAGGACACTTTCCAAACACGCAAGTGGAAGTTTTTTTTTTTGAGTTCTTTTTTTTAATTCTCTAAAATTTTTATTGTTATGTTAATCACCATACATCATTAGTTTCTGATGCAGTGTTCCATGATTCATTGTTTGTGCATAACACCCAGTGCTCTATGCAGAATGTGCTCTCTTTAATACCCATCAGCAGGCTAACCCATCCCCCCATGCTCCTCCCCTCTAGAACTCTCAGTTTGTTTTTCAGAGTCCATCGTCTCTCATGGTTCGTCTCCCCCTCCGACTTACTCCCCTTTATTCTTCCCCTCCTGCTATCTTCTTCTTTTTCTTTTTTCTTAACATATGTTGCATTATTTGCTTCAGAAGTACAGATCTGTGATTCAACAGTCTTGCACAATTCACAGCGCTCACCGTAGCACCTACTCCCCAATGTCTATCACCCAGCCCCCCCATCCCTCCCACCCCCCACCACTCCAGCAACCCTCAGTTTGTTTCCTGAGATTAAGAATTCCTCCTATCAGTGAGGTCATATGATACATGTCTTTCTCTGATTGACTTATTTGGCTCAGCATGACACTCTCCAGTTCCACCCACATCATTGCAAATGGCAAGATCTCTTTCCTTTTGATGGCTGCATGATATTCCATTGTGTATATATACCACATCTTCTTTATCCATTCATCTGTCGATGGACATCTTGGCTCTTTAATGCAACCAATTAACTGTACTGATATTTAGGGGTTTAAAGTTGTATAAACAATGCTAGAGTCTGGTGTGTGGCAACTATCAGAATTAAAGGAAAAAGAACCCTGGGGTGAGGGAGGAGGGAGGGGCAAAAGCTCAATCACCACTGATTATCTAAACCCTCAACAAAAATCTACATCATGAAGGCTAACTGGGGTAGGTGTGTGTGTGTCCTAATATTCTTCTTCAATTTGTCTACTTTGCATCTAGTCAACATCCAATGCATCTGCCTACTTCAAATCTTCTTTTGAAAAGATGATGAAAAGAAATTAATGTTACTGTCATCCTTCTTCTCAGCACGCCATTTACCCTCTGCTTCTGAGACCCATGTGGACCCAGTGAACTGAAGATGTGGAAGTCAGGCCGACGAGGGTTCAAACAGTCCTCCGAAGGGCGAACACAGCAAAATCCCCCAGGTGATTCTGAAGTCATCCTTGATTCAAATGTGCAGCCAGGGTTGAAAATCCACTTTTGCATATGCCCTAGAATGTTAGCTTCTGTCCCTCTTCCTTCTCCTTGTTCCTGTTTTCCAAATCACAGAGAAACGCCTTCCTTGCCCTATGTCCATCATGGCTTCTCCATAAACTGCTTACCTCAACTTCAACTATTTTCCTCTCTGGGACTGCTCCAGTCCACAGTACTTAATATCCCTCACTCTTTTTATTGACTTACTTATTTTTACTTATTTGGAGTTTATTACAATTGCTTTGTTTTGTTTTTCTAGCATAGCACCTGGCATAGATTAAGCATTCCAAGAAAAATTAGCTTCCTGCTTCCTTTAGGTTGGAAAATTTAACTTCTAATCACAATAGGGTATTAAAGTTGGTCCCTTGAAGGCAAAATAAACAAATATAGGGAAGTCACAAACATTCCAGACTCTTAATAAAAGCCCTTATATTCACCTTCTTCAGTGTAGAGTTGCCAATTCCCTCCTAAAGGAGTTATAGAACTAATGGCTTGCTATGTGCCAGGCATGTTTTAAAAGCTTGACGTCTATGAACTCATTTAATCCTCACAACAACTGAAAGATGTAGGTTCTACTTTGGCATTTTACAGATGAGTAAACTGAGGCACAGTGAGCCAGAGATTACAACTAGGCAGGAGTCAAGTCAGAAACATAAGCTGCCTGCCTCCCAAACTTGTGCTTAAGTCACTCTATTACATAAAAGCAATTCTCATTATTTGTGGTAGTTATGACTTTCAAATTTCCATAAACAGTAAATTAGTGAACACTAAACCACCGCTCCAAGGGGAAATACAGCCCTGTATTTTTTACAAGCCTCTGATCATACCATCTCCACCAACCAAATAATACGTAGCCTCATTTCATGTGTATTTCTGTTTAAAGATACCTTATTTAACATATTATTGATTCATTAACATTGAATTCACAGCCAACAGCATTATAACTCATGCCCAAAGTTTATCTAACACACATGTCTTCTACAGCCTTGATCAGACACGTCACAGGCTTCTGGCACTCAGGAACATTAACCAGCACTTCTGCATTATGCTTGGGAGTCATTTTCAACAGCAAAGTCACCAACAAAAAGCAAAAAAAAACGTAGCACTGCACAGACTGAACAGGACACTTGTTTATAGTAGAAGAGCTGACACAAGAAGGCAGAGTATCACTTTGCTTGACCTCAGCCGGGAGCATGCATGTCAGATGACTCAAATTTTTCACCATTCTGCCCATGTCCGTGAGTGACCAAGGAAGTGCCATGAGTCCTCATTGGGGGGTTACCAATAAATTTTAGCAAGGAGGCAAATTCGTAAATATGGAATCTGCGAATAATAGGAATCAACTGTCCTTGGGATACCCAATGGACTCCTTTCCACTTTTATTCCTGGGGGAGGGGGTTCACAAATTCCCCACATTCCTCCAGTCCCATCTAAAGATCCACTGCTGGGGCGCCTGGGTGGCTCAGTGGGTTAGGCGTCTACCTTCAGCTCAGGTCATGATCCCGAGGTCCTGGGATCAAGCCCTGCATTGGGCTCCTTGCTCAGCGGGGAGACTGCTGCTCCTTCTCCCTCTACTATTACCCCTACTTGTGCTCTCTTGCTCTCTCTGTCAAATAAAAAAAGAAAATCTTAAAAAAAAAAAAAAAAAGATCCACTGCTGAATGGCCATTCTCCCAGTAAGCAACCTGAACGAGTCAGTGTGACTGGTGCTTCCTGCCATGTCCTTTGCTAAGAGCTGAGGGAAATGCAGTGAACAAGACATGGTCTCTGTTAGGACCAGTGCTCAGGGATTCCTCCTATTAGAAATCAAAGAGAGTTCCAAAGGTCCCACAAGTTTTTTGGATAACTACAGAAAGTAACTTCTCAATGTAATGAAATTGTATCTTGTACTCAAATTAGAAAGTACATTCTTTCTCTGTGAATTGCTTGAAATGTTCCTGCAGAAATAAATACAACCATTCGTAAGGTCTTCCAAAAATGAAAGATGTAAAAGTTAACATAAAGGACCCTTAAAATCAATTATGTTGTGTTGTGAAGATGTTACAAGAGCAAAAACCAAAAACAAACAAAGCACCAGTATTTAAAGTATTTAAAATACTTTCCTGATACAAGTAAAATGAATCAGGGATGCACCTATGCTTGTTCGAAAAGAACAGGGCTTTTTTTTTGTTGTTTTTGTTGCCAGAATGGGAAGCTCCAGTCAGCTTTAAATGCCTTGTGTAAATTCACATGGATCTAGAAGCCCTGAAACCAGGAGAGAGGGGCCAAGGCTGACTTCACTTATCCCCATCCCAAATCTCCAAGCAGAAGACTGTGGCCTCAGGGCTCCACCCATTCATACAAGGCGATTCCTGGCAACTGTGTGGTAACCCTGACACCTGAACTGCTAGGAATACAAAATTGCATTTTATTTCATCTATGCCACTGATGAGCTACACAATTTGGGACAAGGGAGCCAAATGAATGAAGACATGAATGAGCTGTCAAAGCAATTACACTAAAGTGAAAATTTCTTCCCAGTTTTTTTGTTTTTTGTTTTTTGTTTGTTTTAAGGTTAGAGACAAGGAAAAAGTGTTTTTAAAACTTTTAATGGAGTTAATGCTATTCTGGGTTATTCTTACACTGCTGGCTTCCCCATGCTAGGCAGAACTCTGTTGAGCCCTGTTCCAAATTTCATGAAAATAACAGATGAAAAAGGTCAGTAAAGAAATAAACCAGAAAAGGTGTAAGGAAAAAATCTGGGAATACGCAGATGGAGCAACTAAAACAGGAAAAAAGAAAAAAGCAAGCAAGCAAGCAAGCTTGATTGGAGAAAAGAAGCCAAAAGGAGTTTAAAGAACATTAGAAAATAAAGCAAAGAAAAAAGAAAATACGAGAACGGACTACTACTAAAAAAAAAAAAAAAAAAATCAGCAGTGGAAGGAGGAAGTATGCCAATGTAAAAACTACTATTTCTAACATCATTTAGTTGCAGGAAATTAAAAGAAAATTGTCTTTTACTGTCAGGGTCTTAGAAAAAAATCTCAAGTCTTTCTATGAGAAAAGTGAGTCCAGTTGCCAAGAACACTGCCCAGGAAGTAATACCCGGCACACCCGCGCCACTGTGGGGCAGGAGCCCCAGCCCAAGGGTGCAGCCTGGGAATGGGAGCATGGAGCCGGAGGAGGCTCTGGGACCAGACAGCTCTGGAGCTTTCCAGCTCGATGGACGTGAGCATCTGAACACTATACTGTGGAGGCCGTTCGCTCCCCGCCCTAGGAACTGACAACATTTGGGAAACTCTCAAAAAACAAGAACCCCATCTGAGTTTATCCAGGACTTATTTGGAAATATCTAGTCCCGAACATTTCTTAATTAGCTTTCTTAGCTTTAAGTGAACTTCTATAATTTTCCCAAAGCATAATTCAAAGAAAGTAGAAAATTACAAGACAAAGTAGCATACTATCTCATCCACAATAACACATTTCATTAAAGTAGCTCTGACGGGAGTAGACTGGGGGACCCAATTTTGTCCCTCCAAAAAGAAGAAACAAAAAACAAAACAAAACAAAACTCCAGGCTTGTTTGGAGTTTTCTTTTCTAAATTTTCTGTGTAGTACTTATTAGATTTATGGTATTAAGATTACTGATAATATCATTATTGATGTTTTGACTATTTCTTAAATTGCAACTACACAAAAATACGTGAAGTACATTAAAAGGATTTGATTTCTGCGTAGGATAAACATCTTCAGGCTCTATAACAGGCATCCAGAACTACTACCCACCCCAACTGACACCAGTACTTTCTTTTTTTTAAATTTTATTTTATTATGTTATGTTCTTGCCAACACCAGCACCATCCTCACCACCACCACCACCAGCATCACCACCACCAGCACCAGCACCAACCTCATCCTCACCACCACCACCATCACCACCACCACCAGCACCATCCTTACCACCAGCACCACCACCAGCACCATCCTCACCACCACCACCACCACCAGCACCACCAGCACCATCCTCACCACCAGCACCACCACCAGCACCATCCTCACCACTACCACCACCACCACCACCACCATCACCACCACCACCAGCACCATCCTCACCACCAGCACCACCACCACCACCATCCTCACTACCAGCACCAGCACCATCCTCACCACCACCACCAGCACCAACCTCACCACCAGCACCAGCACCATCCTCACTACCAGCACCAGCACCATCCTCACCACCACCACCAGCACCAACCACACCACCAGCACCAGCACCAGCACCAGCACCATCCTCACCACCACCACCACATCACGATTCCTCCTTCACACCACTGTATCACTTACGAGTGTCAGTCATACCGTTTCTTATTTGGGCTAGCTTCTTGAAATTATTACTTCACCAAACTACATAAAATTTCATCAGTTTGGACCAAGTAGTTGTCTTTTCTATCTTTCCTCTATTAATAGGGTCTGAACATACACACGTGACTGAAAGTGTTGTCAATTAATGCAAAGCTTCCCTCATAATTCCTAATAACATTCTCCAAGGTGCAGAACTCAGGAGTTAGGATTTCTTCCCTCCTGAGATCAAGAATATGACTCTTCGCCTCCAGCCCACAGAAGTCCTCAGATTTCAGAGGGCAGCAGGGGCGTAATGTTTTACAAGTGGAGCAGGGAACAGCTTAAACGTACCTTTTTTGAAAAGGGGCATTATCTGTCAGTGCATTGGCAGAGTTTAAAGTATAAAACAAAACAGTTAGATGGCTTTGAGGGGCTGCCTCCTTTCAGTGAAATCCCTCACAGTTTCACTTTGGTTGGTTTGTGTTCGAGTGGCTGTATTTCAGGGATTTATAAAGCATCTTTCTCTGGAGTGTGCATCTTGGTTCTAAACAGTGGTGGCCATTCTGTGTTTTCCTTCTTCAAAAAGCAGACGGAGTCTTGGGATTAAGCTAAATGACTAATTTGTCCTATCCATTCAATGTATCCTGGAAAAGCAGGGAACACACTTTTAGCATGCTGTTCCTCTCACCGGGTTCTTCTGAAGTTACATTAAAAAGAATACTGATGTCAAAGGAAGGAGTCAGATGTATTCATTTTGTGCTGAGTGTGTATTTTAGAAAAAATGTAATTATAATTTGTATAGTTCCTCATGTAAAACTATTTTCACATAAGCAGGGTTTTGATTTTTTTAATGTATCTATAAATAAATGTTATTTATGATAACCTAGGCTGCAAATAAATGTTGCAGATGGTGATAAAGATTTTATTTAAATTTCACTTCCACAGAAAATGATTTCACATGATCACTAATTTATATTTGTAATGAAACTCCTGACCACTTAAATCTGTTCTTTCCTACTATCTTTTAGCTTACAGAAGCACTGGAATGAATATTAATATGTGAAAGAAATAATGAAATGCTGAATGCTCGTGTAGCTTATGTACTGCTTTCCTATACATTATCCCACTTGACAAAATTATTAATACCTTATCATTAACAGAAAGTGTGTCACCTTTTACAGTTTTTCCTGATATCTGTTGTTCCTGTCATTGTTGATTTCTTGCCCGTCTTTTATGTTCTTAAAACAATAAGAAACCCAAATGCTAAACCTGAATTTTCCCAAATTAGGAATGTCATATCCTAAATATATTTACAAAAGCAATCCAAGGATCCATATTAACTGAGTGCGAGAAAGAAGATTATAATAAGTGGTAATTATCCTGCAGGGGCTTTCTACCAAACAAGCCACATGGAGTAGGTGAAAATGAAATGGGGACTCAAGATGTGAATCCATTTTTCAACCTAAAATACACTCATTCCCAAGGCAATATGTGGCTCCTTCAGCTATTCTTAGACCAACACAAAATGTCAGGTGAACAGTAACAACTTAAATGAATGAAAGTAAGAACAGAAATAAAGGGTGCTAAAATATCACCTAAATACAAGTAAAGAATTACTGGAAACTTGCAAACTAGCTCTTCAAATCTCTCCCTAGAAATGAGCCTTATTTAAAGTTGAGAAATCGTTTTTAAATGATTGCACTACGCATTCAAAATGTGCATATAGCCAGCAGAAAAATTACTAAGACATTGATTTTGATGCTAAAGATCTGTGTGTTTGTGCAGTTTGGCGGGGAGAAGTGGGTAAAATTTAGCCTTTAAGAATATTGAGTAGTAAAACTGAAATGAACACGGAGCACTAAATACTTAATTTGAATTTTTAAAAACATGGTGGATATAATATGTTTCATTCTTTAGTTTTATTCAAACCTCCTAAGCCGTTAGAACTATATTATGTTAATGATGTGAACTTCAGGTAAATTCTCTGAACATCCCAGTGGGACATTCAGGTAGACAATCCACATGACAGCACCATGTTACAAATGGAAAAGTTAAGAATCAGAAATAATAAACCTTAATCTAACTGACCTGAAGACACCAGCCAATTTACAGGGGGAAAATAATATAACAACAATCAAAATACCTTTTTGGTTTGTGTAGCTAAAACAACTAGCCACTTTCCTAAATTTTGTGTTTCGTACCAAGCATAACATGTTGGGCCACTAATTTTCAAACGTCCACGGTAAGAAATACATTTTACATCAGAGTCGGTGCATATAAGCATATATAATTAAAACAAATTTTCAGGAAACAAAACCCACCCTTACTAAATATTATGCACTGTGATACTTTCTATTATATTCTTTTCTATTTTATTCCTTAAAAAAAAAAAATGTTCCAGACTCACTAAGCGATTTCATGATCCTCTGGATCATGACAAGCAGTTTGAAAACACTGCTTGCAACCCCCAAAACTTTAGTAACTACTGAAGATAATGGAAGGTTTCTAAAAGAGCCTAATCAATTTTTTTTTTCTTTTTACTCAGAGTTATTCAGACAGGAAAACTGAGAGGGCAAAATAAATAAATCTGCCCATTTGAAACAACACTTATATAGAGCCATCTCTTCCTCCCTGGCTACCCAGAGGCACGATTCAAAGCAAAGAGTAAGGATGTTATAGGAAATAAACTACAAAGAAAAAATCATTCTAAAACTAAGTTTCCACATGGAAACGCATGTGTATGAGTTCTTAACTTTATTATTAAAGTTCCATGTCATTTTTTTCATTATTCTAAATGTATTTGAATACCATCTAATGCAAAAAGTTTAAGATGGGGCATATTATAGTAATATTATTTGCCACTGGGATGATGAACAATTTTGAATTAAATGTGGTTCCCTCTTTATTTGACCATGCTCACTTTGTAATTATTAGCAAGGCAGTAAATAATCCGCTAAGGAGCAGTCTCATTAGTACCCATTGAAATTCAGTAGGATTAATTTGCAATAAAAGAACTGAAAATTAAATGAAAGAGAAAATAGTTTCTGGAGTCCACCACAAGGTTATGGAATTCACATCATATCAAGTGCCTTCCTTCACATCAAGGAGTTTAAAAGGTTGTGTGAGTAAGACTTAATCGTTATATTTTGTTCTAACACTTCAAAAAAAAGTGAGCAGAATAAATTCTTTTTCTTTCCACTTTAACCCTGAATTAAAACAAGTAAAATTAATTTGAAATATGCCAACTTTCTAAAGTTGTGTTCATTCTTTGTCTTTTAAGTAGTAACTCAGTCTGAACCTGTTTGGCTGTGGAATGCTCTAAAATCCTTTGAGGAGGTTGAAGGATATGGGATACGTTCAGATACCCCAAGACTGTGCCCTTCAGTATCCTCTGGGGCCAAGCTGCACCTTCTTCCTGTTTCTCCTGCTGAATCTCTGGAACTAGAACACTGAATAGAAAATGGTCCACAGCTTGCAATGCAGAAGGGTCCAGGTGAGGGTGGGAGGCAAGTCCAGACACCAGTGTGCAGTCTGGCTGTGCCTAACTCAGCACCCAGCCACGTGAGCGCCCTGAGAACTCCCAAACCCACCCCAGAGTACAGGTGGCCGTTAGGTGCCCAGGGCACAGGTGTTCATCAGTATCACCCACCTAAGCCCTCCCCAGGTCCATGAGGAAGAGAACGCAGAAACTGTCAAAGGGGTAGTAGGAGAAGGGAGGCGAGGAAAGTATAATCCTTGGGGTTTGGGGATGTAAGGACCCAAAACACTGGCCACTTAAGTCACAAATGCGTTTCTGTATGTCCTGGACTCCTAACACTTCTACAGCGACTAAAAGGTGCACAACCGAGCTGACCCCGCACACCATTTCCAGGGCACGCTCTGCCGGTAGGCCAGAAAGGTAATTTAGCGGGCACGAGGGTTATTTCAAAACACTCTTCCAGCCGGCATGTTTTAAACTCACAAGACACCTATAAATTTTCGGCTGTCAGGAGTCATATGCCAGCAATCTGCTCCAACACGGACCCAGCCAGATAACTCAGAAATCAGAAACTCATTAAGACATTCAATTCCTCTATTGCTCTTTTGCGGAGCACAGTTCAATCCCAAAGTCTCGAACTTGGGATGGAGAGAAAGGGGGGGAAGTAGGTGCAAGCACTGCTTGCTAAAACAAACAAAACCATCGTCATCATAATAATAGCGTGCATATCTCCAATCAGAAATTGTAGATGAAAGGAAATCTTGCGAGCACATTAAAACAAGTTCAATTAATAATAATAATAATAATAATAATAATTAATAATAAACTCTGAGCTTCCCTAACCCTACTCACCTCCAGGCTTAAATACCAAGACGGGACATTCACTAGGGACTCCAAGAGCTTTGTGTTTATTTGCTTTGGGGTATTCCCCCCAAAACACACACACAAATAACCGCCGCTTTGTACGATTTTCCAAAATGAGTTAGGAAGCCCATGGGTTTTCGGATCTGCCGCTTACGCAGATGGTAGGGGGATGGAGAATAGAATTTTCTTTAAGCTGCCAGGCGAGAGAACTTGGCTCTCGAAAGCAAGATCCACAAATCCTTCCCCGCCACCATCTCACCCCACGCCCCGGCCGGGCCGCGAGTCCCGCGGCTCCTGCGGCCGGGCTGCCGGCTGCCCAGCCCCGCGGCCTACGGCCTCCCGCGAGCTCCCGGCCGCGCGGGCCCCCTCGCTCCCTCCAGCCTGCAGGGCGCGCAGCTGCCACCCCGACGTGGCGCGGCGGGCGGCGCGGGTACCTGTAGAACGCGGGAGGGCCGGCCTCGCGCACCGCATAGCCGCTCGGTTCGTTCTCCAGGTAATAGGGCACCTGCTGGCCGTGGGGGTGCAGGAAGGGCGAGAGCTGAGGCGGCGGGTGCAGCAGTACCAGCGGGCTCGGAGACACGCTGTTGAGCGGCGGGAAGCCCCCCAAGCCGTTGGCGCCGAACGCCGCCGCCTCGGACCCGGGGCCGTAGGCGAGGCCCGACTGGCCGTAGACGGGCGCGGAGGCGGCGGGAGCGGCGTTGAAGTCGTACGCGCCACCCTCGGGATAGTTGTACACGGCGGGCTTGCTGCTGTCCACGTATACCTCGCCCAGGGGCCGCTCCAGGGGGATCTTGAGCTGCGGGCGGTTCAGGGTCTCCAGCTCGGTCCCTTGGATTTGATGTAGCAGGGCCATTCCGGACGCTTTGGTGTGGAGAGTCATGGTCATGGTCAGTGGCCGCGGGCAAGGCGCGCACAGTCTCCCCGCGCGGCAGAGGGCTCAGCAGCCGACCGGCCACCTGGAAGAAGAGCACAGCCCGCGGTGAGAGGTGGCGCAGCGCATGTCCCGCCACAAAACGAGTTCTGGCCGTGCCCCGGGAGCCGGCCCGTCCCGTGGAGCCGGGCGGCCAGAAGCGATCAAGTGCAGCCCGGCGCTAGTGCGCTCAGCCAACTCCCGGGCTCGGAGTCTCCAACTTTAAGTACCGATCTCCCGCGCTCATATGCATTACAAAGGTACTGGAAGCCGGCCAGGGGCTGTTGCCTTGCACTGACATTGGTTTAAACATCACTCCAGGCGCAACTCGTTTTGGAGCGATCCCAAAAAGCAGCTTCCCTGAACTTTACTTTACTTGTCGCTGCTGGATGGAGGCTAAATTTCACTGCCGGAGGGCGGGGGCGCAGAGGGTTCTCCTAAAGGTGGCCCGGGGAAGGCGAGGTTTAAAACAAACTCGCAAGACTCATCCAGGGGCCGGCTTTCTCCACCGTGCTGCCTTATGTGCCCCATGCCAGACTCCTATCTATCTCTGTTTGTCTCTCCTTCTGTTTGATTCACTCTCCTAGTTGGCTGGAAATATGTAGTGTGTACATAGAATGACCCTGGGGAGGACCACTCTGTTACTGAGATACGGCAGATAGAATGGGGTGCTCAGTTGCATGTGCAGCCAGCCACAGACAGCTATATTTAGCAGCTGCAGGGACTGAGAGGAGACATCTGGGGAGAAGGCGGGCGAAGATTCAAGGTGTACCTATAGGAAGAGCTGCACTTTGCCAGCAGCAGGATGGTGCCAGACCTCAGTTTCCTCAGCGGCAAAATTCCCCCAGAGTGGTCCCTTCGAGAGCCACGACCTTCTGAGATGCTCCCAGCCTGACTTGTATGTTTGTGTTGGACCACAGTACTGTACTTGCTCCCATTATGATTTCTCATGTGAATGATGATTCACAAAAACCTTTGGTTAGGCGCACATGGGTGTTCGTGTCTTCCACAGGTTATGCAACCAAAACTTCAGAAAGTTAAATATGAAATGTGACCTTTTCATACAAAATGTAACCTCAGTTCATTAACCAAATCTTTGGCCACTATGTTACACTGTTGGTTTAACCAACAAATTTTGAAATGCAATGCTCCATTTCTGTTCTTTATTCCTGCGATTCGACCTTCTCCATTTACTTCGCTCTGATACGCAGAATCAAATATTGAGATGAAAAAGGAATAGAAAAAAGTTTTGAACTGAATTAAAATCTAAGCATACACACACAAACAATATATGTATGTATGTATGCACACACACGAGATATGGTAAATCTACTGTGCACCCACAGTCCCAGAGAGTTTATACTTTTTAACAAACTTCCTTTGCCCCAGCCTAAAAGACTCTGATACAACTATCTGATATGACCTTTAATGCTTTGCTTTAATTGCTATCCCAAACACCCAACAGAGTACCTAACAAAATGTTCATGGCACATATAAATGCCACGGTTGCTGTTACTAACAGTAATTTCTTAAAAATTTTTTATACTAAGAAGTATACATTTTACCCAGTTCTTTCAAGAACAAACAGACCATTTTTGGATACTATGCAGATGTAGTTGGTTTAATATGGAGACAAAATTGAGCTTAGCATCAATAACCATAGACTGTAAGCAAAGAAAGGGTTAAAACACATTAGGTGAATCACAGATATTTCTCTTTAGGGCCAGCAACCATCACTTTCCAAAGCAATTTTTTTACAGATGATTTCGTTTCCATAAATCACACTTTCAATTTTCAAATGTCTTTTTTAAACACATGCAAAAGCCCTTCATAGGGCTCTTAAAAACCTGCACCCGCCAAATTACACATAAATTACACAAAGAATCCTACAAGTCCGGGAAGAAAAAGGAGATGCATGCATAAACCCATTGAAAACAGCAAATCCTCATCTCCCTGCTAGGATACAGACACTGGCCAGAAAGGTAAGTTGCTTTCTCAAAATGCTAAAGCTACAAAGAGAGAAATCAAAACAGTCCTACCCTGCTGGATCAAGAGCGTCTTTCCAGAAATGTTCCATGGGCTTGTAGAAGTCGAGGGCTGAGGCGGGGAGAAGGAAGGAAGGAATGTGCTCGCATGTGCGTGTAGCTCCGTGTGTGAGCGAGGCAGAGCGTGTGTGGATGTGTTTGTGTGTGGAATGGCAGGGATTCGGGAAGCAGCCAGTAGGCAGGGCACTTGGCAGCCCCTCCCGGCAAACACAGCAGCTGGGCTGCTGCGTGGAGCTGGATGAATGGCAGTGGGGAGTGAGGAGAAGCTTGCTGTCTGTTCAGGGAGAGCAGAGTGGCATAGCTAGAGTGGTCGTTATTGGGGAGATACAAAACCCCAGCCCCATTTGCTCCTTATCCTTGGAGCCTGGAAAGCGCCCCATGATTTCTGCTGCCACCCTAAGCAAGAGGGAAAACAGGCTTGCTGTAAATCATAGGCTTATGGCTAAAATAGAATGCCAGTCAAAAGTGTATGGATATCAAGTTTACAAAATGTGACATGGGTGGTTTATCCTGAAGAATATAATTTAACAATAAAAGCCTTCTGGAATACACTTGGATCAAATGCCTTGCTGGCCCCAGTGGGTCCCCCCCTCCCCAAGTCTCTGAACAGACACACTATGGCCGTGCCTCCGATTGCACCAGGAAACCAGACTTTGGAATAAATGTTTTGGCATTCTAGGGATGTGTTTCCAGCTGAAATGTAATACTCCTCCACCTCGTTAACCAAACCCACAAACCTTTCCACGAATAGCTCAGTTGACTGCTTTCTGTAAACATACAGAAAAAATATATATATTATTAAAAGCCTGGGGTATGAAGATAAGACAAAGGTGGGTACCTCCGTTTTAAATGGATATTAGACTTTCTAGTTGTACTGGCGTTGGTCACGGAGAGTGGGGGGTCTCTCATTTCACAGTGGTGCCCTGGATGGATCCACCTGGTCCTCAACTTTTCTCCCGACCATGGTACTAACACACAATAATGAGGTGCTCTGTTTTTGCCCTCACCCAAGGTCCCCAGGACACGTGACACCTAGTGGAACCTTTGTTACCAGATAGTAGTCATGGCCTTGGGTATTAAATGGCTCCAATCACAATGCCAGGAGTGGCCAGTCTCTGGCCCTGGGACCCTATGCAGTTACCAAGATATAATGAGGGCTCTCCAGAGCAGTACAGAGAAAGAAGTAAAAAGTTGTATAGAAAAGAGTTACAAGAATGTTAATGTCGTCATATTGCAAATACACATTTCATGCTTTCAAAGACCCCAAACATTGCAGTATCGGAGCAGAGAAGCACTCCCTCCACAATCGGCTGTAAAGACAAATATTGAAAAGACAGTTACCCTTTGTAGGTGACAGTGGTGAATCCTAACTCCTTAGGTCAACAGTGGCCACCCATGCACTAGGCCAGTCCAAAAATGTGGATGTGCAAGAAGGAAGAAGGGAAGGCAGGAGAGGGGGAAAAAGAAGGAAGAAAGAAGGAGAAACAAAGGAGACTCTGCAAATAAGCTTCATCGACGTTGATTATTCTGAGACCAGCAGTCAAGATTAGTCCACTAAAGGCAGTTTTCTTGAATGCTTTCTCTCCAGCATTCTCTTCCCTCTTTCTGGTCAGATTCATCTCCCAGGCTTGGGGACAGGGCTGGGAGAGGTACTGCACCTTGCCAGTTTTCCTTTACTACTTCTGGCAAACAACCCCCCCCCCCACCATGCAGCGGGCTCCCAGCTCTCCCCTTGCCCCTCTCCACGTGGTCACAGGGCACGTGCTCCGCCCACTGCCACGACTGCAGGCGCTGGCAGGTGAAAAAAGGTCGATGTCTCTCTCTCTCTAATTCCAGCGCTGAGTGGACCCCCGGACCCACTTTTCCAGTGTCTCCTGGGCATTTCTGGCTGGCTCAAAATATGAGTCATCATTCTCTCTCCCACAAACATGACGAGTCTCTCAACTCTGGGCTATGAACAGCATCACTGTCCCTCTGGTCGCAGTCGCTGGATGACAGTCTCTCAGTCTTCTGAGCCAGCTGTCTGCCCCTCCCTCCCCTTCCACACTGCTGAGCATTCTAGATGTGCTCCCTCTCCCTGTCCCTCCACTGCTTCCATCAGGCTTCTTCAGCCTGCATTACCTGACTTGTTGTAAGAGCCTCCTAGGGACCTGTCTGCCTCTTCCTTCCCCTACTTCTTAAATCCTGCTGCCTTTTAGCTCCTGGGTTCTTATTGCTCCAGGATCCATCTTCTGATGACCCGCCTCTACCTTTTCCCCAGATCATAGCTCCCCCAGGGGTTCAGGTCTTCCTCCTGTATCTCCTCCCATCTGTAGCCCCGTGTTGCAGCCAAACAAAACCCGGGAACTCCGAGCACTCACAGCCTTCCTGATGACATTCTCTGCCTACAACCCCTGCTTTGCTGGCTTGTCAGGGGCAAGCACACTCTTTTTCAAGGTCCAGCCCAAATGCCACCACATCCATAATGTCTTCCTTTATTCCCTTTTTAAAAGGAATTTCCTCTCCACTGAACGCCAATGGTGTTCTCATGCATTTATTACATTCTTCCTTGAATGAGTTATTAATATACTTTTTAATCCCCTTGTCCTGCTCAGAAGCTCCTTGAGAACAAGGGCAGCATAGAGTTATTTGGGAACTCACTGAGTGCCTAGCACTGTGCCTGGTCATATCAGGTCATCAAATATTGGCTAATTTATTAATCCAGATACTTAGAAGAATAAAATAGGATCACATCTATCTGATAACTATCTCTAAGAGCTAACTTTCCATGTAACATTCTACCATTTTCAAAAGTGTTTTTGCTAAAAGATTATCTTTGTATCCTCATACTGATTGAGGCCATAAAGTCAAAATTCAAATTCATACAATCTTGAAGATTAAGCCTGCAATTCTTGGCAGCATGACTCACAAGAGAGCTCTGAATTTTTAGTTCATAACCAGATAATACTATGACCAAACATAGTTTCTTCTCTAGCTCCATTAAAAGCTTTTTACATTTACAAAAGCATTATTCCTCCAACAGAAACATGAAAGGAAATAAATGTGGAATTATTTCCAAAACAGCTTATGGTACTAGAGATGGTTTCTTCACTCCAAAACATGAAGGTCTAGCTGTGCCTAAACTGATCATTATTTTGATTAAAAATTCTCTGTTTGGGGGTGCGCCTAGGTGGCTCAGTCAGTTAAGCGTCCCAACTCTTGATTTCAGCTCAGGTCATGATCTCAGGGTGGTGAGATCGAGCCCCACGTTGGGTTCCCTGCTGGGTGTGGGGCCTGCTTAGGATTCTCTCTCTCCCTCTCCTGCTGTTTCTCCCCCTCTACTTGTGCGCGCACACGCGCCTGTTCTCTTCTAAAAAAAAAATAAAAATACTCCATTTGGGAGCCTGTCTTTGTGCATTTATTTGACACCATCCATTTTCCTCCAAAGTAAAAGAAAAATGAAGAATTTCCTTTTATGTTTCGCTCATTGTAAAAATAATTCAGCCTATTTGTTGTTAAGGGTTTTTGATTAGCTCCTAGACTTTTTTCAACTGACCTTTGATTTTTGTCTTATGAGGAGAAATTTATATGCAGTGAAATGCACATATCTTAACGTGTACAGTTGGTGAGTTTAGATATGCCCTTGTAACAACCATCTCAGTGAGGTGATAGAGTATTTCCGTCACTCCAGAAAGTTCCCTTCATGCCCCGCGCCAGTCAGCCCCCAACCCGTATAGACAGCCACTGTCCTAATTTCTATCACCATAGATTTATTTTGCCTCTTGGCCCAGAATGTGGACAAATTGGAGCATGTATTTCCAACCAATGACACAACCAGTCAAGTGCTGGGCATAGGGTTTTGCCAAGGCATCGAAGCACAGAGCTAACCTTCTCTCAGTGAGAATCCTTTCCCTGGGGTCAGCTCCTTCAAGGCCACAGAATTTTACTAACACTGTATCCATGGACCTTTTTAAAGTATAACAGGCTTTACATGATCAGATGTTACATAAGCCTGCAAAGATACAAGTAAAAGCCAAGTGCAATCAGTATTCATTAACATGTTCTTAAACAGCCTTTTCTTCCCACTGCCACTCCAAAAAAAATTTTTTTTAATAAAATAACTTAAAAGCCAAGAATCAAACCCCAAGATCCTTAGTCTCACAAACCCTGGGATTCAGATGCCATTTCCTGGCTTCCCACCCAGGAGTTGATAGAGGTAGTTTGATTTTTGGGTTATCAGGCAGAATGGCAACGCCGTACTGAGAATCCGTGAGTGATTCAGATTTAATTCATCAGCTTAACAGAATTTAGTAACTTTCATCTTACATTTTCTTGAAAATTTTTTTTAAATATTTCAGAATTTTTTCATATATTTTACTTATACTGCATGTGGCAGAAGACACATTAGAAAGTGCTTTCATTGTAAGTGCCATACATGATAAAAGAATTCCAATTATTCCTGTTATTATTACACTGTGTCCCTCTGCCTAGCTTTATCTGCTATGTACTTGAGAAATCTCATTGCCAGCTTAGGGTATTCTCTGTAAAGAGCAACATCCAGACTGGGCCTAAATTCACATTGGTTCAAATAGTCCTATCTAATGTTGAGCAGGGCCTTTGCACACACACATGCACCCACACACACACATGCACACACACCTAGTAATCAACCAAGAACCTTGCCCAGTTTCAGAACCAGCCTTAGCCAAATGGTAAAAAAAAAAAAAAAAAGGAGATTTGTGCATGTTGAGCCTCTTCAGGTCTTTCTTCCTATTTTGTTACCATACTCATCTGGATAATTGGTTCTGTCCCACTCCCACTAAGCACCCCGGACCTCCACGCTAGCCAGTGTTTCTCCCTGTTCCCAACCCCCTCAACTACAAACACACTGTCTCAAAGAAGTGACATACTTATGACCATGCCAGGGAATGACTCATTTATTCAATTGACTCAAAAAGATATATCAATAATACAATGCTATGGCAATTTAAAAAATGTTGATTACTTACTATTTACCAGGACCATTTCTAAGCGTTGGGCACTATCTTAGTTAGCTCAGGCTGCCATAACAAAATACCATAGACTAGGTGGCTTAAAAACAGACATTTACTTTCTTACAGTTCTGGAAACTAAAAGTCTGAGATGAGGGTGCCAGCATGGTCAGACTCTAGTGAGGGCTCACTTCCTGGCTTTCAGATGGCCGCCTTCTCCCTGTGTCCTCACAGAGCAGATAGAATGTTCTCTTCTTCTTATAAGACCACAGTCCTATTAGATTAGGACTCTACCCTTATGAACTCATTTAAACTTAATCACCTCCCAAAATCCTATTTCCAGACACAGTCACCTTGGAGGTTAGGGCTTCAACATATGAATTTTGGAGAGACACAATTCTGTCCATAGCAACCACCCAAATATAAGCCAAATGAATATCTCTGCCCTCAAAGAACTTACCTCCAGGGGTTTAGTGTTTAGTCCTATTCAGTGATCCTTCCTACTCTGCCACTGCCAAGAGCATCTCTGCCTCTGTATTCAAGTATTGATATTCCTCCAGATTCAGCCCCTAGGCCCTCCTGTCCCTCTGTACTTCTTCCCCTGGATGATCTCAACCACTCCCAGGGTTTTAAGTGTCATCTGTACATTGCAGACCTAAAAAATAGATATCTCCACCCAAGATCTCTTTGCTGGCTAGGAGGGCCACATTTCTAGATACCTGTTAGACATTTTTACTTGCATGTTCATTCATTCAATATATATTTATCAAACACCTACTATGGACTGGCCATTTGAGGTTCAACTTGTCCAAAATTAACTTCTCTTTTCCCCAGACCTACTCTACTTTCTGTCTCCTATCTCAGCAAATGGTATTGCTGTTCACGTACCTGTGTAAGCAAAAAAATCCAGTCTGCAGCCTTGCCACATTTTTTTCACTCTGTACATTTGACCCACCACAAATCTTTATTTCCATCTCCCTGACTGCTCTGAGTCTACTCTCTTTTCTCATTCTTGTTACTGTTTTCAGGCCATTCCCTTCTCTCCCAAGCTATGCCTCCAGCCTCTTCGTTTCCCTGTCCACCCTCTACACGGCAAGAAGAGTAATCTTCCTCAGCAGTAAAAGAACTTCTCCAGAGTCCCCACCCATTCTCGCACAGATATTGTGCCAGTGCCATAGTGAATTCCTTTCAAGTTCCTCTAACCTTCTGGATTCTAAGTCTAAATAGTCACATATGTGATTTACTCTACCTGGAATCTTCTTCCCATTCTTTCATCAGACTTATTCCTTCCTATCCATCCTCCAAGTCTCCCTTGAGACATCACAGCCACCAGGAAGCTTTCCTTGATCTCCTTGATTTCCTAATGGGTGCTTCTCCTATAAATGCCCGTAGCTCCCTAAACATCCCCAGTTATAGCCCTTATCATGCTGTTGGAATTTCCTGTGTATTTCTCTGTATCCTACCACCGACCTATAAATTCAAAAGAGGCACACAAGGGCTCTCTTTTTCCAAGTCACAAGTCCATTGCCTAGTATAATGCCTGATGTGTAGTTGGCCCCCAATAAACATTGTTTGAAAAATGAATGCTTAAATCCCTCCCAGATATCACATTTGCATTGTTAACTGACTTCCTCAATAACTTAACACAAAAGGAATGGATATAATGGCTATACTTTAGAACCAGAGCTTAGGGGAAAGTTTGGAAGCAGATTCATATTTTCCAACTAAATCTGATTTTTTATCATATAACAGGCTATTAGAATCAATGGTCCCTTTATGGGTTATCAAGCCCAATCTCTTCACTGTATTTACAAGAAAACTGTGACCCAGAAAGGCATAGGAGACTTGCAAAAGGTCAATGACTAGGGGAAATGGACCAGCACCTGGGTCTTCAAAATTAGGATCCATCATACCCCTTTCTACCCCATAACCTTTCTACCCCACCCCAGCAACTCCGGGTGGATACTGCATTTTTTCCTTAGTGTGGGCCATGATTAGGATAAATCAAATTTAAGACATAAACTTGGTGGCTCAGTGGGCTATTCTTAGAGTCTTAGAAATCCCCAGCTCTTTGGGAAACACAAGACTGTTTCCACATTCTCAAATCACTGGTAAAGAAATGGGGAGAAGGATTTGAGAAAATAAGTTAAAAACATTGAAACAACTTGTAGTCAAAGAAATAGCTTGTCTTATAACATGAAGAAATGAGTTATGCAACTCCCATTCATTACTCCTCAGAAGAGAGTTCATTTAGGTCTGACTCTTAGGACAATAGCATTTGAATCAAACTTTCTAGCTAAAAACAAAATAAAACAAAAAACAAGCCTTTTAAATCCTTCTTGTATCTGCAAAATTGTACAAACTTGCAAATTATAGTACCTTTAACCAAAAAATTCATTGTTTTGATACATTTCAATTATCAAGAGAATCCAATTTGGAAGACTTAAAGGTCCTTTCCATTTTGCTATGGTACTCGTCAAGAAAACCACTTTATGATCAAAACGTGCTAGCCTTCCTAAAAACCATAGGTTCTTTTTTTTATTTTTATTTTTTATTATTTTTTTAATTTGTTTATTGTTATGTTAATCACCACACATTACATCATTAGTTTTTGATGTAGTGATCCATGATTCATTGTTTGTGCATAACACCCAGTGCTCCACGCAGAATGTGCCCTCTTTAATACCCATCACCAGGTTAACCCATCCCCCCACCCCCTCCCCTCTAGAACCCTCAGTTTGTTTTTCAGAGTCCATCGTCTCTCATGGTTCATCTCCCCCTCCGACTTACTCCCCTTCATTCTTCCCCTCCTGCTATCTTCTTCTTTTTCTTTTTTCTTAACATATGTTGCATTATTTGTTTCAGAAGTACAGATCTGTGATTCAACAGTCTTGCACAATTCACAGCGCTCGCCATAGCACATACCCTCCCCAATGTCTATCACCCAGCCACCCCATCCCTCCCACCCCCCACCACTCCAGCAACCCTCAGTTTGTTTCCGGACATTAAGAATTCCTCATATCAGTGAAGTCATATGATACATGTAAAGAACTGGAAAGATTATTGGGACTCACATTATGAACACTCAAAGATTCAGAAGAATTTAGTGGCAAACTTTTGGCCAGTTCTTGAGTAAAGACATTACTTTCAGTGACATTTGCCAACAGCTTTTTGCACTATGAAGACAAAGAAAGGATAATTCTACGGAATTTTATGCCAAATGCTAATAAATGGCTGAATTGTACAAACTGCAGTTTTCCCCCTTTTCTCCACCCTGCCCTTCCCCTCAGTGTTCTGTCCTTAATACATCTCTACCCTTCCTTACCTGCTGGAAAGCTTCTCTCTTCTCTGAAGTCTAAACAATGTGGGCCACCCCCACTGAGACCCAGAATTCGAAGGTAAAAAAATGCCTGCTCAGCCAATGGGTTATCTCTTATATGTGTGTCCTCAACTCCCTCGGCTTCCTTTTCAGCAGCCCCATAACTGATACTCCTTCCTCAACACAAACATCCCAGGGCCCTTTGTGGATGTCAGTGGGGTACCCAGAATTCAAGCTGAACACCTCCCTCACCCTCCCAACCCCCCATCCCATCAAAACTCCAGTTTGCTCAAGACCTTAATTTCAGTTTATAGAAATACATCTGATCATACTAATTTCCATTCTTACCTGACATGCAGGTATTTGAATTTTAGAAAAGGAAATCTTATTAAACCAAAGAAATCTCTACTTGCGGAGGCACAGAAGCATGAAAAGGGAAGCACAGGGCCTGGGAGGAGGGATCCAGATGTGAAGCATGTCCCGTGCCAGTCTTTCTCAAGAGGTTTGAAAATTCGAAATGGACAGGACATGAGCTATATCAAAACATCCCTCGGTTAACCCTTGGAGTGCTGCAATGAAGACATGCCCTTCTTCCTCTCAGGGACAGTCTTTGGTTCTTGCATAAGCAATTAATCATCTAATATAAACAAGCACAAGCAGTACCTGGGGCCAAGTTAGGGCTCTGCTGGGTGTGCTCCAGAGCAGTCCAATCAGAGAGACTAACCATTTTCCCAAAGTAAAACTGAAGGTGAGACCATTCCAAATACCTAACCTTTCACCCCTCCCTACGTCGTGATGCTAGAGACAGAGGAACACAAAAGTACTGAAGTCATGTTCTAGATGCCTGTGTTAAATGTCTCAAAGTTTAAGCCTGACAGTCCCATTCCCACAGGCTTTTCTTTTCATGGAAACATGTGGTCTTGGACTCTTTCTGATGTGATAACTTAGCTTTTTCAGAGCCGGCATGAGAATGATTGAAGTAAATACAGTTTTGCTCATGAATCTGGACATGCTTATTCTTGAAAATAAATGCTGCATTCATTCAAATGAGTGTTTCCCAATCAGCCCAAATTCACCCTTCACTATATACTTAACATACTTTTCCGTCTCTGCCCCCCCAGATCCGCTTCCTGTTTTGGGTAATCTAGCATTTGCTGAGTGGTCAGGAGCACTTGCAACCTTGGTTTTATACTCCTCACATCATTTAAAGGAACTTCCACAGAAACTCTGAACCAGAACCTCATGAGTCTCAGCCTGCACTGCTTGGGGGCCTCGCTCACAGTGATTGTGTTGGCCTTGTGTGTATTACTCAGGGTTTCATCATCTGTCACCCCAACCTGTATGTGGGGAGGAAAGACGTTGGCAGAGGAAACCAGATTGTCTTAACCTCTCTGTAAGCTGGGCTGGTGGTGAGGATTATTTCTGTTCACGCCAAGCTAGTGCAGTATGAGCATGATCCCCAATTCTGGAGACTTTTCTTTCAGATCGGTATGATGACAACCAAAACATCCAAACACACCCTTTCTGTAGAGTTGATTTCTTTACTGATATCTCTACGCCTCATCAGAGGCCTAAAGTAAATCTGGATGGTTGTTAACTGAGCATCTACCATTTGCTTTACAGATATTAATTCACTTCAACATTTTAAGTATAAAATGTGGTTTCTGTGTTAAACTGCCAAAGCTATTTTTAAAGACATCTTGAGAAGATTTCCTCTCATCTCTGCCTGCCACTCACCGATTTCCCCTTTGGAGGCAATGGATGTTAACAGTTTTGTTTTGTTTTGATTAGAGGGGGGCAGGGTAAAAGAAGAGGGAGAGAGAGAATCTCAAGTAGGCTCCATGCACAGCACGGAGCCGATGCAGGGCTCGATCTCACAACCCTGAGATCATGACCTGAGCTGAAATCAAGAGTCTGATGCTTAACCAACTAAGCCACCCAGGTGCCCCGGATGTTAACAGTTTTTAGATGGGTATTAAGGAGGGCACATGTGGTGATGAGCACTGGGTGTTATATGCAACTAATGAATTGTTGAACACTACATCAAAAACTTATGATGTACTATGTGCTGGCTAACTGAATATAATAATAAAAATAAATTAATTAAAAAAAAAAGTTTTCTTCCAGAGATGGTTCATGCAGATAGAAGAAACACACACACACACACACACACACACACACACACACTCTTCCACATTCTTTTTTAAAAACCCAAATAGTAGGGGCACCTGGGTGGCTCAGTCGTTAAGCGTCTGCCTTCCTTCAGCTCAGGTGGTGATCCCAGGGTCCTGGGATCGAGCCCCGCATCGGGCTCCCCGCTCCGCGGGAAGCCTGCTTCTCCCTCTCCCGCTCCCCCTGCTTGTGTTCCCTCTCTCGCTGTGTCTCTCTCTGTCAAATAAATAAAATCTTTAAAAAAATAAATAAATAAATAAAAATAAAAACCCAAATAGTAGCAAATATCATGTTTTGTGTCATGTTTTTTGTTTTCTTTAATAACATATCTTGGAGAGCTTTCTATTTTGCTACACACACATCGTCCTTTTTGTTATGAATGCATAGTATTCCACTGCATGGAAGAAACATAATTTATTTTACCAGCTCCCCATTAATGACAATTAAATTTGCCCCCAGTCTTTTGCCATTATCAACAATTCTACAATTAGTGGATCCTCATGGATGTAAATATTTACAATATCCATTTTAGCAGATGTTACCAAAAAACACCCTGTATAGCAGCTGCACAGTTTGAACCCACACGCCCTCCTAAATATGGCGAATCTTTGAACTTTTTGATCTTTCTCAAAATAGTATCTCTATGCAGTTTCAACTTGCAATTCCTTACAATCAGTGAGGCTGGGCATCTTTTCCCAGGTTTTAGTATGAATGCTATCTCTACCACCTAGAGGTTGGGTGAATTTGAAGAAATTGAAGTCTACGATCTATGAAGTTGGGACAATTTCTACCTCAAAATGTTGTTGCAGAGATTAAATGCAATGATAGAAGAAATGCATGTTCTACTTGTTAATTTGCCCATTATTTTTCCAGTAGTTAACACTGACTGGGGCCCCAGAAGCACAAGCTAATAACGCATTAAAGGTAACGGAACGTGTGATAAAGGCCAGAGTCGTGTGGCCCAAAGTTTTCAGATGAAATAAAGAGCTGTTGTTGAAGGCATTGCTTACTACCATTCAAAAATGACAGTTTGCTTAACACAACATCATTGAAATTCAGTACAAATCAGGACTGTTTCCCTGAGGATAAAAAATAACCATGCATAGTGGCACCTTAGGTGTGGAGTAGAACATTAACACCAGAAGCAAGCTATGTAAACTTGAAAAACAGAAACTCACTTATGAATCCAGTGTGTTTTTGGAATGAATTGTTGAAATGTCAGTTTTTACTATTTTACAATGTTTTCAGACCCACTGAAAACCACTTTCTATTGCTCCCACTGAAGCATTGTACAGTGTAGTAAATATCCATCATCAGATTTTAAACCTTTGTAAATAAGTGGGAGATTGTTAACAAAACTGTGGCTATCATCTCAGTATGACAGGCTTCCATAAAAATAAAAAGAAATATTTTGAAGCAGACTGTCAATATCAGGAGTTAAGATGCTTTGATATACAATGAAAATGCTTGGAACTCAAATAGCAAATGTAATTTAGAATCCCTCTATGTACAAAATTATCAGTAAAGTTGAAACCACAAATCACCCAATTTTCCTTAGTCATATCTTTTAGTCTTTCATTTATATCATATTAATAAATATGACCATTGGATTTGGGGACTGTGGGTTCCAATAAGAGGCAGGAAAACAATGATTGTGACCTTCAATACATTTTTCATGGAAAGAAGAGGTTTTATATTTATGACTAATTTTTCATTGTTTGCAAAAGAAACCAAATAGCTGTTTCTATATTAGAAGGAGACCCAGCTGTTATGTATTTACAAGTTTTCTGATCCATAGATAGACATCACAGAGGTTTTATATTGAGACTCCTTTGTACAATTAAATATACTCTATTCCAGACTTTTAGAAATTCAAATAATATCCTCTTCCCCTAATATTTTTTAAAATGTGTTTTTACATTACAAGTACATAGATCTTAAATGAACAAATTAACCAAGTAGACTTAATCCTCCATGAGGAATGGGTAGGCAATCTACTACTATAGGATTTGTCACTTTGAACCACATGTATCATTGTTGTGTTGTGTTTCTTTTTTTTTTAAGATTTTATTTATTTATTTGACAGAGAGAGAGATAGCCAGAGAGGGAACACAAGCAGAGGGAGTGGGAGAGGGAGAAGCAGGCTTCCCGCGGAGCAGGGAGCCCAACGTGGGGCTCGATCCCAGGACCCCGGGATCATGACCTGAGCCGAAGGCAGACATTAACGACTGAGCCACCCAGGCGCCCCTGGAATTGTGTTTCTTATTAGATTTTGAGATCCTGCTGGGCCCTTAGCATACTGCCTTGCACATATTTGTACTAAGTAAATATAAGGAAAAAATGAATGAATGAATGAATGAATGAATGAATGAAATTACCCACATTTATTATTTAGTTTCATGTAGATAAAAGGTTTCTGTGACACTTTGCCTATTGTTCTGAATCATATAGCACTTACCAGGTATTTATTACTATCTGAAATATCGAACAATATCCATTTCTCAAGAAGTATAGGCAGGGAATTACATGTTCTTTTTTTTTTAAGGTTTCTTTTTTTTTTTAAGATTTTATTTATTTGAGAGAGAGAGAATGAGAGAGAGAGAGCACAAGAGGGAAGAGGGTCAGAGGGAGAAGCAGACCCCCTGCTGAGCAGGGAGCCCGATGCGGGACTCGATCCCGGGACTCCAGGATCATGACCTGAGCCGAAGGCAGTCACTCAACCAACTGAGCCACCCAGGCACCCGAGAATTACATGTTCTGATCAGCAGATGCCCTGAAAGCCACATGGGTCCAAGTGTCCCAGCCCTGCCAACACCGGCTCTTTGTTGTAGTTATACTAATTCTCCCCTGAAATCCTTGAGTCCCGACTCAGTCCGCAGCACGGGCTTCTCCTCCTAAAGATCCCTGGGGAACTCTGTAATGACGTGGCCCAGTGGCCACAGATTCACTACACAGCTGACAAAGTCAAGAAATATGAATAGGATGGATCCGAGGGCTCCTAACACCATACACCCAAGAGCAGGCCAGCTAGCTTGGAGGTGTTCTCTCTATTCATGACCGGATGCAACAGTTCTACTCCATCACCACGAACGCCTCATGATTATTAAGAGCATATACTGCCTACATAGGTATTTTGGGGAAATCTTATGATATCCAGCTTTCCACAGTCTTTTCTTTAGGTCCAGAAATCTCAGTTATAAGGCTAATTTGCTACATAATATTATAAACTCCCTGAAGGTGGAGACTAAGTTCAGGAATCAGTTCAGGCTGACATGATGGAGACTCCTGGTGGCAGAAAGATGAGCCTCATTCTTTTAGTCTTTTTATTAACTGAATCAAGTGTTTTGATAGTCAGTAGGTTAAAAAAGCTGGACCGTGTTTTTTTGGTCAAATTTATACATATATATACAAAGAGAATGTTAAAATGGAGCCATTTTGTTGCAAGGTTGGGCTAAGATCCCTAAACGTTATACTGCACGAGTGAAGTCAAAGGCCACCATGCAGTATTGGGGGTGGGGGGAGGAAAGGGTAGCAAGGGGGATTTCACTCCTTCCTCTCACACATCAAGAGTATGAAAGGATCAGGAATTGGGGAATTAGAGGATTTTCAGAGCAAGTTGTTTGCTGTGTGTTACCTCCATCTCGGACGGAAGAGGTAGGACATGCCCACATTCATTCCAAGCCCTGGAAAGGGGGCCTCAACAAAACTCCCGGGAAGACTTGATAAGTGTCTGCTGAGAACTGGCAGACACAGTGGCCTCAAGTGTCTGATCCACCTGGAAATCTTAAGGACAAAACAACCTGGCCCACTACTACTCCGATGGCAAGCAGGAGAGGTGGCTGTGTTGGGATTGGGCTGTGCTCACAAAGTTGGTGGAAGCAAAGGATGGAGCTGGTGGCCAATGCCAGAAAGAACTAATGTAGGTCCGATATGGATTCAGCCTAAGAGGACAGTCCAAAGGGGAGAGGTGACCTCGACAGGAAGTGCATTGTTGATTCCAAGGCTGAGGAGGGACCATCCATAACCAGCCAGAGGATGTGATATTACCCGTGCAGGGATCCACAAGTGAAAGATCCCCAGAGCTGGGGAACAAGGGGTATATCAAAAGCACCCATGAATGAGCTCCTAACACCTGTCAGACCTAGAAAGCGTGACACCACCTCACCACGCTTCACCCCCTTTTCCTCTGTGCTGGCCCCGACCATTTCAACCCTGCAGGGATGAAACATTTAGCTGGCAAGATGCACAAAGAGAAACAAATGGGAGAGGAGGAAAAAGAGGCCAGCTGCCCTCTACACTGCTGAAGGCAGCAAGCTTGTTTGAGGCCTGAGTGGGGAAAGGGGAGGAGATGTGACAGTAAATGAAACTCACATGGTTTGATATTTACATTGGACTGGTTATATTAATTAGTGACTAGAGGTCCTTTATTACTTGGAAGTGACCAGAAAGTCTTGAGATTTGCTTTGCATTTCATCCAGGGAAACAACCAGCCCCACAGAACAAATTTAAAGGCACAGTGAATACTCCCTTCTTACATTCCACGAGACCTGCTTTTCTGCATAATGGTCACATTTATGTTCCTTCAAGGAACTCAGACCTCTCACGTGCCCTTCCGGAACCCTACTGCCTTCAATAAATAGAACAAATGGATTCCCTAACTGGTCGTTGGGACTAATTGGAGTGAAATTTGTTAAGCCGAGGAAGTCAACATAGCTGCTATTTCTCTTCAAGGACACACTGATGCCCACCCAAATAAAATGCCTTAGTAATTCTTCATTTGTCAAAATACAGATTTTTTTAAAATAAGTCAGCAAAAGGCACTCCAAGAGATTCAGTTGATACCCTTGTATGAAGAGGTTTAGATCCCTGTATAAAGCCAAATGTCTCCTTAAGCAACATTTGTATGTATAAATGGTTGTTTGTTGGTGGTGGTGTTTAAAAACACAAAGTTGAGGGGAAAATGGGGCATGTCTTTTCATAACTACTCCCTAAATCAAGTCCAGCAAGGATGAAATGAAGAAAGGGCATATTCAGTTCACAGAGCACTGGGCCCCAGCAGGTCCGCTCTCAGGACGGCCCCTCCCCAGCACAGCTCCCTGCCCCGCAATGTGCCTGGAACTGGATCAAGGGCAGAAAAGACAACCTTTTACTGGAGGGGGTACAGGAGGGTCAGGCACGCAGGGCTTGCAAAGAACATCTGACTCTGTGGGTTGGTTCTGGCCCCACCAGAATCAGGAAAATTCTCTCAGGAAACAGACCACGACCAGCCACTTCTGTAGCCGCTGTTACCCAGAGCAGCCTTGTAACTTTAAAATTCTGTCAAAATCAGGAGTACTGTGAGCACGGGGCAAGGACAAGCCAGGATAACAGGGTGTGAGGTGATGACCTTAGAAGTCATCCAAGTAAACCGCCCACAGTCTTCCCCCCACTGCCTACTCACATGGAGGGTAAGGCTCACAAAGCCTTCTGTCCTCTCCCGGATTCTCTGCAATCCCTTCTGCACCAAGATTCTCCTCCCACAAAAAGGACGTCATACGAGAATAACCCCTTTGCACAAAGCACACAAACATCATTTGACTACAAAGTACTTGAATCGTACCACCCTGGCAAGTCTCATTCCACATGTCCATCGCCACAGTACACTCCAGAACTGTGTGTCTATTATATATACCGTTTCTTTGCATAGACTGAGCACTGAGGCCCTCGTGGGCTGAGTGACAACCCAGCATCATGGTCTCGTAGCTCATTACAAATGGATGAAATCTGTGTTTAGTGTCACTTCCCGGGAAGCCTCATCCTTCCCTGCCCCTGCCCTTCATCTTCACTTTTTCCAAGGATCTTTCAAAGCCTCCCTTCTAAGATTTTTACCTTCTCCATATTCTCAGGGCATGTGAGATAGAGATTTTGAGGAAAATGATCACTCTGAGATGTTAAGGGGCTGTCCCAGGATTAATCATTTAATAAAAGAAGTGTAGCCTTAAGCTGCCATGTTTCTCAAAGTACGGGCCCGAGCAGCTGCATCTGTATCATCTGGGAATTGGTAGAAATGCAAATTCTTGGCATAACTGATTCTTTCCCTTCTTCTCTTTCCATATCTCTGTTCAAATGTCATCTCCCCATGACCACTCCAAGTCAAGTGCTCCCCCACACTCCTTCTCCATTCCCATATTCCACTGTCCTGTCATTATGATATTTTCCATCTCATAACACGTTTCTATCCTGGTCACCATAATGGTTGTTTTGATGTGTCAACTTGGCTAGACTGCAGTATCCAGTTATTCAATCAAATACTAATCTAGGTGTTTCTGTGAAGATATTCTGTAGACAGGGTTAAAATCTACCATCAGTTGACTTTAAGTTGCCTTCCATAACGTGGTTGGGCCTCATCCTATCAATTGAAGGCCTTCATAGCAAAAACTGAGGTTTTCTGGAGAAGAAGAAATTCAACCTAAAGACTGCAGCATGAACTCCTGCCTGAGTTTCCAGCCTGCCAACCTGTCCTACAAATTTCAGCCTTGCCAGCCACCACAAATGCATGAGCCAATTAATAAATGTTACCAAAGCATGGAAAGCATAGGTTTGAGGTATGAAGCACTCATGGAGGAACTTTCTAAAAAGAGAAACTACCAAATACAAAAGCTTTTTGGTGGGGAAGATAATACATTAAAAAAAAAATCTTTTAAGAACCTTAAAAAGTTTCAGCAACTGGAAACCAATGAGTGAAATGACAGTGGCCATAGTGACTATACCATGTAGCCTAAGAAGAGTCATGTCAAGGGGTCCATCTTTAACCCAGGAGCAACAGACCACCAGCGGACTTGGAGAGGATTGAGAAAGGCATGTCTTATAACACTGAGTCGCACATTTGCCTGACTCAGCTTTGAAACCTTGTCATTTGTTCTCTGATCTTAGCACATGAGGAAATAAACACTAATTTTTAGATTACAAGCAATCAGAATTTTCCTTGATGGAAGAATAGTATAAATGAGACCGATTAAGGAAAATAAAAAGCATTTTCTCTTGTTACTGAAGTTGACATAGTTCTTTGATAGAGTGTTTTTATTTTTTTTAAAGATTTTATTTATTTATTTGAGAGAGAGAGAGAGAGAGAGAGAGCACAAGCAAGAGGAGCCGCAGGCAGAGGGAGAGGGAGAAGCAGGCTCCCGGCTGAGGAAGGAGCCTGATGCAGGGCTCCATCCCAGGACCCTGGGATCATGACCTGAGGCCAAGGCGGACGCTTAACCAACTGAGCCACCCAGGCGCCCCTGATAGAGTGTTTTTATATTTTAAAATATATATATTCTCGCAAAGCTGGAACAATGTGAGCAACAAAATAAAGGAGTATGGGATTATAACCCAAAGTATAAAATGAATATCCACGAATCTATACTGATATAAATAAGTGATTGAACAAATAAGTAAATGGGGGAGAACAGACAAATCTCCCGTGCAGAAGAATTCCAAATAATTTCTGTACATACTTTATCCTGAAGGAGGGGGGAGCATAACCCTCCACTCCTAACAGTGGGTTGTGCACAGTGACTTTCTTCCAAAGAATCAAGTATGGGAAGGGGGTAACGTCACAGTGAAGGAAACTGACAAACACTATCTCAGCCAGATGGTCAAGGTCAACACCAATAGTCATAAGTCATGCTGATAGTATCTACCTTTGATGTGATGTAATGAAATGCCATCTGACATCTGCCATCTTCCCCCCAAAAAAGCCGTAATTCCCATCTAAGCAAGAGAAAAACATCAGACAAATCCCAATTGAAGTACATTCTGCAAAATACCCACCAGTACTCCTCAAAACTGTCAAGGTCATTAAAAAAAAACAAGGAAAATCAGAGAAACTGTCACAGCCAAGAAACACAACAAACTGTCATATGGCATCCTGGATACTGGGATAGAAAGAGGACATTGGGTAAAAACTAAGGAAATTGTTACAAAGTATGGGCTTCTGTTAGTAATAATGTATCAGTATCGGTTCTTCACTTACAATAAATACACCGTTCTCATACAAGATCTTACAAGTTTCCTTAGAGGAAACTGGGTGTGGAGAATATTGCAAAGCTCTACCATCTTCACAATGTTTCTATAAATCTAAAACGGTTCTAAAATTAAAAGTTCCTTTAAATAAAAACACACACTCACATACAGCTGCGAAAACAAATTTTCTAAATAGACATATACGGAATCTCTAACAGCCCTTTTCTGTTAGACGACTCTAGAATCAACTCTTGGGTTATTGTCTATACTCATAGTTTACAAGATTGCTGCAGCCACTAGATGGTTTCCTCAGCCTGTCTTGTCCTGCATAGGCCCATGGTCCTGGAGAACCTGGCTCCTGGCAACAAATTGCCCATCCTTTTCCAGCCAGCAGAATGCAGGCATCTCCCCAGCAGAGGGAAAGGCGGCCCGGAGGCTGCATGCTGCTCCCCTGTGGGAATTGGCAGAGCGTGCCCCCCTTCTTTCAGGCACACACAGCAAAGGTGTTTGGTTTGGGGAGATCAGGGCTGCATGACAGCGGCCTTTTGCCCCCACAGCCCAGCACAAGCTGCCACAGAAGTTGTGGTAGTGGCCTCAGGGGATGCAGGATGTCTTACAGGCTGCTGCTGGGTGACAGGAAAGCCGGGGGGCTGGAGTGGGGAAGTCCATCTGTGCTACGATGAAACTCACATAAACACACCACTGGCTCATGAACCTTGAGCGTCATATAAAATAAGGTTAAGTTTTATTTCAAATTTGAGTGAGTGGAGGTAGGGTATTGGGAAGGGTGCGGACCAGGTGGGGGGATGGAGGTGTGTTTAATATTTTAGTTGACTTCGATTTACCCTTAATGTTTTTCCACATTTGCTCCGAACTTCATTGTCCGTTCACACATACACTTCCTGTGTTTAAATGATTAGTTTTCTGGAGGGGAGCCGTAACATCTGGGTAGCTTGATGTATAGAATGCGGCCAGGACAACGGAGAGCGGAGCAATAAGTACCCCCCACACACAGACACACTTTCAAATTGGCGTACACATTTCTGGAGAGGAAGATGGAAGTATTTATTATTTATCTTAAAGAACTAATCTAACAAAGAGATGTTCGTTGAAGCATTGCGTACTAAACGCTTGGAAATAAACTAAAAAACCAAACATCTGTTAATGGGGAAATGATTAATAAATCATTATCCATAAATAAATTCAATTATAACACTGAATTATAATACTACTCTCAAAAATATTTTGTCCAAAAATAGACTTGCCATCTCATGTAAAGAAACCAGATTCTAAAAATACGTTTGCCTCTTTTTAGTTTTTAATAGTTTCTATATTCGTACTTCCACATGAACCTACATGACTTTCATAAATAAGAAGAAAACAACAACTGATAAGCTTCTTTCTTCTATTTTTTAATATCTCAAGAAAGAAGGATGGAGAATCAGATCCAAGTTCTAGCTCCCAGGCATTGTTGGTTGACCTTTAGTCAAGCAAACTTCAAAGTCCTCATTTTTAAAACAAAAGGTTTAAGCCCAACAATCCAAGCTCCAAAGTTGTCATAATTCCATGATTTCCATGACTATAGTGTACATTTCCATAGCTTATTACAGCTAACAAAGAACTTTGCCCAAATATTTCTCATCTTTTAGAATTTTAGTTATTATCTCTTCAGTACCACTTTCTTCTGCTTCATACTCTCCTACAAAAAAAAGCAGAGCTACAATAAAATCCGTTATATCAGCTACTCTTAAGAGATCTCCTGTTTCCACCGAAAATGTAATTTGGAAAATATATCCTATCCTGAAAATGTATCTTTTGCACAGTCCTTTTTTAACAAATACTTGTCACTGTTTATTAGAAAGATATTTTATACTGCTCCACTAAATAAAAACTTGGGAGTCATTCTGACCTGTCTGGTACACAATTTGGGTGTGGATCAGTTAGCAAATATGTGTTGCAAATAGATGAAAACATAAGGAAAAGAATGGAAACAGGCGAGAGGCAGGATTGCAGGAGAAAGAGCCCTCTGGGTGGGAATCAGCATATGAAGATCCTGGTCTGTGTCTTTGTCCTTTCCTACCTGTGTGCCCTCAGATAAATCACTTCATCTTACGGACTCTCAGTGTCTCCTCCATAAGATTAAGGCATCATATTAGGATAATTCCCAAAGACTCCTCCACGTCTAAAATTCTACTTTAAAAGAACTTTGGTGGGGCGCCTGGGTGGCTCAGTTGGTTGGGCGACTGCCTTCGGCTCAGGTCATGATCCTGGAGTCCCGGGATCGAGTCCCGCATCGGGCTCCCTGCTCAGCAGGGAGTCTGCTTCTCCCTCTGACCCTCCCCCCTCTCATGTGCTCGCTCTCTCTCTCTCATTCTCTCTCTCAAATAAATAAATAAAAAATCTTTAAAAAAAAAAGAACTTTGGAAAAGAAATGTATAGTTTTAAAAGAAAAAAAGTTTTAGTTTTGTTAATATTTGCATCCTACAGCAATGACTTACGAGCCACTTATATTTAATAACTCTGTTAGATTTTGATTAAGAAACACGGAAAATAAAGAGACAATGTCTGGCTGGAAATTTCCATACTATGATTATACAGACAAAGTAGCAAAAACACTTTCAGGACTGTAAAGGATTAGCAAGCCGACTGTGAGTCAGTGGTTCATTCCAAATGCTTTCCTGGGACATGTTGAGTGGACTGACCGTTAACCACCAATGAAATCAACCTAGAACTTAAGTCTAACCCATCACCTGAATTCAGCCCAATGCTGGGCTTCACCTTTTCGGAAGTACAGAGAAACTTGAATGTCCAGTAGCTTTCAAGCCTGGTGACACGTTAGGATCTTAAAAGGAGCTTTTACACAACATATGTGGTTCCCATGCCATACCAATGAAATCAGAACCTTGAGGGAGATAGCTACAGGCAATTTTTTTTTTTTTTTTTTTTTTTTTTTTTACAATCAGAGCGATTTTAATGTGCTGCCAGTGATGAACCACTGGGTTAAATAATGAAACCTATGAGGAAAAGTAAGAAGGGAGAAGTGCCCCCCCACCAAAGAGAAGGACAGACTTTTCTTAGCAATGTACATGTGCACGGGTTGTGTTTACTATTCTATACTCTGCACTGTGCACAAAACAAGAAAAATGGGCTTAACCATGAGAATTTGTGTGACAAAAAAGGGAAGGATTCAAAGGAACAGCAGCTGTCTGTGACTTCCTGAGGAAGGTAGAAACTTCTTTTTAAAAAATTAGGCCAGGTGGGATTCCTGGGTGGCTCAGTTGGTTAAGCATCTCCCTTCGGCTCGGGTCATGATCCCAGGGTCCTGGGATTGAGCCCCGCATTGGGCTCCTTGTTCAGCGGGGAGCCTGCTTCTCCCTCTGCCTCTGCTGCTGCCCCCGCTTGTGTTTGCTCAATCTCTCTCTCTCTCTCTCTAACAAATAAATAAATAAAGTTTTAAAAAAATTAGGCTGGGCACTAATTCTGTCTTGGGTAGTTGAGAATCAAGATGTGGATTTCCTGGCTTTATCCAGTCAACTGCACGTTTCAATCACTCACGGTCACCTGCTGCCTCTGTGTTAACCATTCTGGCCTCTGTTGACTTCTTGTGATTCCTGGGCCTCACGTGCCCATTCTTACATTAACACCATTCTAACCACAACTCCTGGCTCTTTCCATCATCAACATCCAGCATTCGTGTCCAGGGAAACACCTCATTGCTAGTTTCACCATTTCTCCCCAGTTTCCACAGCCACCACCCTAATCAATGCACTTATTTGAGACTTATTTGAAAAGAAAAAACTAACCTGAACCTCAGAGCTGGACATGCCCTCCTCTGGCTTCTTCTGCTCCAAGCTAGCTTCCACACAAGCCCAGAATCACCTTCCTCACATACCATTCTCATTCTCATCCTCAAAAAGCCATTTGGGAACTTTTTTCTTATCTGTAATACCTGACTATTCACCAGCCAGCGCATCTCATCCACCCAACTTTTTATGTCTCCACAACACAAAAGTCTTTCTCCAACCAGCCCAGGCGGTGGCCAGTCTTCTGAACACAACATTTTTTTCCTGCATCTGTGTATGTGAGAACTTACTGCGCCCAACAGCCACCAGCCCCCGTGACTCTACGGTTCACTTTAGCCGCCACACAACCCTTCCAGTCTGTGCACCTGAAGGGCAGAGAACAAGCAGCTTCTGCTTTGGTATTTCTCATCATAAAACTGCTGCGAGAACCATTGGCATCGCCCCCATGATTCTCTTCTGCCCTGAACTGAATTCCTAGGACTCCTTTTCCTAATATTTCAGCACTATGGATTCTGCCTGTTTGTGTCTGCCTTTTTCAGCTGGGATGTTGCTTATTTCCCCAAACTATTCTCTACTTCCCCCGCTACGTTCTTCAGGCAGCCAATTAATGTCTCTGATTCCTGCCACCAGATCTGCTATGACCCGGCTTTTCCCCTTGAACTTGCATTACCTGTTCTTCCCTGCCTCTGAAATCCTGAACCTTCCTACTTGCAAGTAAAATTGCCTATCCATCCTTCATCCTCGTCACTCCACTTCCCTTCCCGGATTTAAAGACCTCACACGTTCATTCCTGTGGTGACTGACTTTCTGACCACAACCCTGGCTGTGCAAATCTTAAAAATTCAGCACATCTTCCAGTTAGGCCAGACCTCTAGGCCTGACTTCTCAGCCTGCCCAGCCCTGGTGTTCTCTGAGACCCAGCTCGAGTAGGCCTTGAACATCCGTCTGCTGCAAGAGATTTTGTTGCTCTTTGTCCACTCCTCTAAGTTGCAACCTCCGAGACTATATTAACTTGCTAGTATTTATCTCTATCAATGAGCAATTCTATTGTGTTGGGTATGTCTGCTCCATGAGACAGGTTCTTTTCCTTTTTAGCATCTGCTTCCATCCTAACTCCTCCTGTGTCTATGTCCAAATTTCCCCCTTTTATAGGATCACCAGTCGTATCGGATTAGGGTCCATCCTAATGACCTTATTTTAACTTCATCAATCTCTGTAAAGACCGTATCTCCACATAAGGTCACAGTCTTAGATAAAGTTGGTTAGGACTTCAACACACCTTTTCGGGGGACACAAAGGTAAATCAGAGAGATTTTAAGAACCTGAAGGAAAAGTCTATTTAATAATCCAAGAAGCAATAGATTTCAGGTAGAGTCAAATACAGGCAAGAATATTTTAGGTGAGTTGGTGAAAGAATACTAGTATTAAGGCTCTACAATTTGTCCACTTTACAACCACTCAGAGCCTTTATGTGTGCAAACTCCCTGTCAGGCAGTCTTTTGACATTGATATATGTTATTGACACTGTCCACCTGGTAATAATGCAGTTTGCAGTTGTTGACTTACAAATCTGGATTTTCCAGTTGGCAGAATTCAATGTGAAGTGCTCACCAGCGGGGAGGTTACCATGCAGCAATCCCCCTCTCCGCGCTGTAGTCTCCAGGGCTGCACTGATCTGAAAGCTCCTCCAAAGAGGACCTCTATCATCAGTCCCCTGAAAAGTGTATCATGCCTATTTGGTAAATAGTTGAAGAGTCGGCCACATATTTTTGCTAAACCCTGCCTTAAAAATTAAAACCAGGAATGCCTGGGTGGCTCAGTCCGTTAAGCGTCTGCCTTCAGCTCCGGTCATGATCCCGGGGTCCTGGGATCCAGCCCCATGTGGGGCTCCCTTCTCGGTGAGGAGCCTGCTTCTCCCTCTCCCTCTGCTGCTCTCCCTGCTTGTGCTCTTTTGCTCACTCTCTCTCTCTCTCTCAAATAAATACATAAAATCTTTTAAAAAATTAAAACCCAAAAGGAAACTGGATCTAGTTCTGTTTTTTGTTTGTTTGCATATGCCCATGACCACACAACATACAACTCACCCATTGTAATAGGATGCAAAATTTATTAGCAACTATGTTCTCTTTATTACTTTGATTGTGGTGGACTCAAGAAAGTTCAGAGGGATTCAGATTGGTGCATAAATTCAGAGTCCCTCTTTCATGACTTTGGGTGCATGTCACAGTGCCCAGTACAGCTGAGACCCCTACTGGTGCTTCACTTCCTGTTGTTCCAAATATCCCTTTTGGTTCCAATTCGATAAATCAGCTGTTGCAAAGCATGGTTTCCCATTGACTATGGCGGTGTTCACTGCCCTGTTAAACACCCACATTCCTTGATTTACCCTTAAAATCTGCATGTGGCACTTGTTACTAACAAAACCAGAATTTAGGCTGGAGGTGGGAAGGTTTAGCTGTTCATTTCATTAGAAACATTTACCCTTCCTTTTCAAAGCAACCTCCTGAGAAAAGCAGGGGAGTTTTGATTTAGCAAAAGAAAATAATGGTCAAGCATTATATCAGCAAATTAATTATTTAAACATATTCCATTCCAAGTAATTGCTTACTACCTGTAGTTTTTGTCAGTTGTTTTCGTTTATCTACAAAATAACACTTGCTCATTTTTAAAAATGTGAACAATACAGTAGTGTATAAAGTAAAAAGTGTAATGTAAAAAGTAAAAGTCTCTCCTCCCGTTTCCCGATCCCGATCCCCAGCGGTAATTACTGTTCATAATTAAGCAAATACCTAAACATCCATACTTAGATGTTACTTACACAGTTGCTTATTTAAAAAATAGAATTTATTTGGCATTTGCCCTATAACTTGTTTTTTTTTTCCACTCCACAATCTATTATGAACTCTCTTCATGTCATTTCATGTTTCTTTTGAAAGAATACAATTTTATTTTTTGATCAACGGTGAAATAGTGACCAAAGGTGTAACTATGTGAACACGGACAGCTGGAGCCTGCCATGAGAAATTCCGGCTTTTTTCCTTGTGCAGGACTAAATTTTCAACAGGTTATACTGGGGAAAGTGGAAACTTTAGAGCAAAGCTGAGTGAACAGTATTTCCTGTGCCATGGACAAAGGTGGGGGATTTCATTACTTCCCCAAGTGCCCAATTTTTCTACTAAAAGAGGATAAACGCTTTCAATTACATGAATTCCCATCAGGCAGACAACAATAGGCATGGACACAATTCTATAGCTCTTGAGCAATAAAAAGTATATCATAGGATGGAGAACAGGACAAAGAGAAACAGCTCTGCCTCCATAATAAGGTGGAGTGAGAATCATTATCTGCAAAATGCTGCTGAAGCACATTAACTGAAAATTTTAAGCAAATAAGTTGTACACTATTTCTCAGTGATTTACGATACTTCTGCAGAAAATTCTAGTATAATCCATGCTGCTGGTGCATATCCGGCATATTTTAGCCATTTAGGTGTTGTCTTTGTATTTCTACTGTTTTTTTCCCCTTCAAACTTTTTTCCCTCTGGTCTGAACAGTTACTTTTTTTTTTTTTTTTTGGTTCAGAATCAACTGAAATGGTCAAACTAATCATTTCCAGATCTAATTTGAGGTACAGAGAGATTTCTAGAGTCTTCATCTCTCTAAACTTCTTTTTCTTCCCATTATGACAGAATCTTTATTAAAAAAGTAGACCCAATCAGATTTATAATAACAAAATTATATACATAACTAATCAGTTTTACCAAAAACACTTTTGTCTGGGATTCTACTATTGGCTTAATTCTTCTTTGTTTTGTATATATAGACCTAATCACATCACCATCACCTCTTGGAAAGCAGCAATTCTAGAATTCTTCTTCAGATAGATTTTTTTTAAAGACTTTACTTATTTATCTGACAGAGAGAGAGCGCGAGAGAGCATAAGCAGGGGGAGCAGCAGAGGGAGAGAGAGAAGCAGGCTCCCCGCCCCCAGATATTTTAAATTTTCACCTTTTCCAGTTATTTTTTATTAATTACATTTAATTATAAGTTACATCAAATTAAATATTACAGTTAAATTATATATTAGTTATAATTATAGATCAATTATATTTAATAACTAGAGTGTTGTAAAAGTCAAAATTATGGGACGCCTGGGTGGCTCAGTAGGTTAAACATCTGTCTTCAGCTCAGGTCATGATCCCAGGGTTCCTGGGATGGAGCTGAGTCAGGCTCCCTGCTCAACAGGGAGCTTGTTTCTCCCTCTTCCTCTGCCCACCCCCCACTCCCATGCTCTCTCTCACTCTCTCTCTCAAATAAATAATTAAAAAAAAAAAACTTTACAAAACAGTCAAAATAATGCCTGGCTTTGTTAGTGATGACTACACTTTTAATGCTGCATAATAAATATTTCTAGAGTTTCTTACCCTAATTTAATAAATATTTATAATGAAATCTCTCCCAAGCAAAATAGTTTTTCCATTTTATAAATGCATTAACATTTTCAGTTTAGCTCTTAGAAAAGTATAGCAAGTATCGTATAACATTTTCTTATTTATAAATGAAATATTAAGAGCGCATAATGCTGAAGGGACTTGATCTGGATCCACTAGAATGTCACCACATAATTCAGATTCACAAATGACCTAAGTTGGTTATTAAGGCAAAAAATTCCTTTCTTAAACTTAACTATCATTCCCATGTCCCCACGCCCTACTATTCCATCCAGGCTGATATAATCTGGGTTCGTTCACCCCCTTCAGTGCTTTTCTTTGTAACTCTTCCATAGAACATCAGGCCATCATATTTTATTAAGATCTTCCTTTCCGGTTATTCAAAGGAGTCTTAAAAATCTCATTTTCTCTGAAGCTTATTGACTGACAGGAATGTACACATAAATATTCAGCTTCCTATTTGACACCTTCACATATGGGCTTTTTACAGAAATATTCTTATGGATTGGATATTGTGTTCCCCCAAGTTGGATATGTTGAAATTCTACCACCCACTGTGATAGTATTTGGAGTTAGGGCCTTTGGGAGGTAATTAGGGTTAGGTGAAGTCATAAGGGTAGTGTCCTCATTATGGGATTGGTGTCCTTATAAGGGGGAGAGACTTTCTCTCTCTGGGAGCACACAAAAAAGAGGTCATATGGGGACAAAAGAAGATAATGGCTGTCTGCAAGCCAGAAAGGGCCTCACCAAAACCAAAGCTGCCAGAGCCTTGATGGTGGACTCCCAGCCTCCAGAAGCATGAGAAATAAATGTCCATTGTTTAAGTCACCCAGTCTATGGTCTTTTGTTATGGCAGCCTGAACTGACTAAGACAAACCTCAAACTTGATATGTCCCACACCGAACATAGGGGCTACTCTGCCCATCCCAAACGTTTTTCCTCTCGGTGTTCTCTCTGTCACTACATTCCACCATATTCAATTACTTTCAAAATATAGAAACTCATTGTCCATTCAATCACCAGGCCTGTCAGTGATAGATCCTAAATGCCCCCTGTCATTCCATTACTCATGATTTCAACTGCCATTATGAAAATCCATGGGAGAAATAAAGATGGTATCTATGACACAGTGTTTGTTAAGACCTATGTACCGTTGGGGCTATTATTAGGTTAAGTGCAGCTAAATGAAATCAACCTGTTGGCTCAGACTATTTGAGATTGTCCATTTAAATGTTGAGGAAAGCCCACCCCAAACAAAGAGTTTAAATTTATTGAGTTCTCCCTTCTGATAGCAATGAGCCAAAGTTCAACCAGCTCTTAGCAAAACTTCTAGTTGATACATGTTTTAATAGTGCAATCATAAAAACAGAATGCTGTGTATACATTCCAGATAACCATAAAAATATTTCTGGGTTTCTGACTGACATGAATACTCAAATTGGCACTTTAATGATTGGTTAAAACTCCTAGACTGGAGGAAAATTATCAAAGGTCAACATCAAAGGTCTTTTATGTAAACCTCTTTCTCATTACAATATTAACCTTATTTTGTTGCCATTTCCAGTGTCCCTCCGCTTGGTATCTAGACTCCATCCCTACAATGACTTCACATCAACAGATGATCCTTTCTACTCAAGGAGTTTCATACATGTTTACCGCATTGGATTCAGCTGCCTCCCCTTTTGTAACTCCCCTATATATTCCCCAACTGACCAATATTGACCCATTGACCCCAGGTAGGGACATCTCTATGCCCATATTCAGCAGGAAGACAGCACAGAAGATGAGACCTTCCACCTTCAACAACCTTAAATTTAAGGGTCAAAATTGTTCAGGGAGGAAATGGTGAGGGAGCAGAAGGTTAGCTGAAGACAAAGCATAGGCTGACACCCTGCAACCTCCCCCTACCCCCCACTCTTGGGTGGGACATGTGTGACATTCTTCCAGGAATCTCCCAGCTGTCTTAGTGTTAATACTTTGCTAGAGGGGAAAGCAACCTTAACTTGACAACTGCAAGACCTCTGGTATTTTGTAGGTATCTTGTAGGTCTGTCCTCTTTAGCATATGAAAGTTCTTTTGAAACCTCCCTTTCCTTACTTCCCCCAACTCCCAAGTATATAATCACCAGTCCTCAAGACCCTGGTGCAGCAGCTCCTTCTGCCCATGGATCATGTCCCCCATGCTTTAATAAACCACCGTTTTGCACCAAACAAACAAACTTCTGGTTGAGAAACAATAAATGACGTCGGTACCAAAGAAATATTCTTCTCTTCCATTTTCCATAAAAAGATGGAATGTGCTGTTCGCATGGTACTTATACCAAGGTGCTAAGGGATAAATTTAAGAAGTAAATACAACCCTACCTGATACCATTGAAAACAGAAATCAATTGGTCTACTAGATTATAAGCTTTGCAATGACAAAAACATTGCATTACTAACAGTTCACACCAAGCATAACATGTAATAAGAACTCAATAAATAATTGTTGAATACATGCACAACTTCATTATCTCTTCATTTTATTGGACTATTGTGATGCAAAATCCAAAGGATCAGTAAAAGTTGTAAATCAAGGTAATAGTTTGAATCACGATTATTTTTAGCTATGCATTCAAAGGCTAGTGAAAAGTCAATGGGCCTTGAAGACAGCTTTAAGTTTCCTGAACAATTTTTTTCAAATTGATAAATTCCATGTAATATGGTAAGCAGTGACAATGTGTCCAAAACCTATGTGTCCCTTACATTGGACACTCCTGGTGCCAACCCCACATCCATTTCCTTTAGTTTAATGGAATCCCAATTTAAATCATGCTATATTCCCCCACCAAACCATCTCCAGCTTAGAGGGAGATCCTGATGAATTCAAGCCAATCCATTGGTCCAAGGATAAATACAACACTTAAACTGAACTAGTAAGACTGAAAGGAACAATCAACATCCCATGCTTTGGGGAAATTTTTCTCTGTCTCCTTATTAAGGTGAACAAGAAAACATTATTCCAGAGACTGGTGGCAGCAATCTTTTGACAGTTTGATGATCCAGCCTCAGGGTAAAGCAGATACATGGAGCAGAAAGCTGGAAAGAACCTGAGTCTTTGATAAGACTGTTAAGCCACTGAACCAACCAACTGGGCATTCTGCCCCACATCTGGAGCCTCCGTAATGTGAGATAATTTTCTAATTATTTCAACGAGTTTGAGTTTTCTGCTAAAATGCATCCTGATAATTCCCTTATAAAAGATAGTTTGTTGAGAAGAGAGCTGATACAGGCTTTGGGGGAAATGTTCAAAGTACTAATCAGTCTTTAACGTTACTAAGGAAAGGATTTCCCATTTAAAGATGAACTTGATCTTACTTTTTATTTCTACTGAAAGAACTATTCCTGTAAGAGTAGTAAAGAAGGTAGATATTAAAAGAATGATACTTTTTCATTTTTTCCTTATTCAACAAATATTTATTTAAACAGTTCCTATTTAGGTGTTTTATCAACTATTTCATTTGATCTCCACAAAAACTCTGTGAAATAAATACCATTAATCACATTTTAGAAAAGGAAACAAATCATAGAGGTTAAACAACTTGACTAAGATCATAGAATCCCTAAGAACCAGGACCAGATCCTGGAACTGCACTCCACTACCCTCTGTTGCCTTCCATAATTAGGTTTTGCAAAAACTGGGTCTAATTCCCAAATTTGGTAAGCTGTTGGTAGAAAATGGTATGTGTTCATTTATATGGTATGTGTATACCATGCAAACTGGCATTTTGGAAATAATACACGGTAAGATTACACACAGACACACACACACACACACACACACACACTAATTAGCTAGCTAATCTGCGCATATTCTTAGATATAGCAATCTTACTCCTGGAAATTTATCCTCAGAAAATAGTTCAATAGAAAAGTATGTAGATGCTCCTGGGAAGGATGGTTATCATCTCTTAAGTTGGAGGGAAAAATTTCATATCCTAACAATAATGGACTAGTTGAATAAATTCTGGCACAAAATTTAATAAGAGAATATTACATATATAGTTTAAGTAATTATTTACACTATGTAGGAACACTGAAAAGGATTTATAAGTTTAAAAAGCATAATGCAAATCATATATCTTCTATTTAAAACTACAAAGCATAAATCCATATGAGCAGACTCAAGTGGAATCCACATACACACACAAAAAGATATATCATGATTAAGATGCGGGAATTTTGCATGTTTAAAATTTTTTTCTTTAGTGCTGTTTACAGTTAAACTTATTTATATGAGGTGCGCAATTCCAAATAGATTTTATTTCTTTTTTATTGTTATGTTAATCACCATACATTACATCATTAGTTTTTGATGTAGTGTTCCATGATTCATTGTTTGTGCATAACACCCAGTGCTCCACGCAGACTGTGCCCTCTTTAATACCCATCACCAGGCTAACCCATCCCCCCACACCCCTCCCCTCTAGAACCCTCAGTTTGTTTTTCAGAGTCCATCATCTCTCATGGTTCGTCTCCCCCTCCGATTTACTCCCCTTCACTCTTCCCCTCCTATCTTCTTGTTCTTTTTTTTTTTTCTTAACATATATTGCATTATTTGTTTCAGAGGTACAGATCTGTGATTTAACAGTCTTGCACAATTCACAGCGCTCACCATAGCACATACCCTCCCCAGTGTCTATCACCCAGCCGTCCCATCCCTCCCACACCCACCACTCCAGCAACCCTCAGTTTGTTTCCTGAGATTAAGAATTCCTCATACCAGTGAAGTCATATGATACATGTCTTTCTCTGATTGACTTATTTCGCTCAGCATAACACCCTCCAGTTCCATCCACACTTCTCAAATAGATTTTAAATAATCCTGGAGTCAAACAATTTTCTGGAAACTTTGTAAAGTTGCCAGTAATTAGTTGAGCATATTTTAGCTCTCAGCAAAGGGACTCTATACAGTTCAGTAATTTTCATCAATAGAAATTTACATCTTTATAATTCCTCTAGAAATACCTGAGAAAAGGCATACTAAAACAGTCTGCAGCATCGCACCTGAGAGATGAGCCCCCAAACCTCTCACTGATACTTATTTTAAAACATGTTTTGAACGGATAAATTATTTATATAAAGATCTAATCTTCATAAGGTAACTTCAGCTGGATTTTATTTGCTGTTGAGCAAATATATCAGCAAATATGACTTTGGAGTGTCTTTTCCTACCCATGTACAGTACTTGGTTTCTAAGGCAAGAGACAGACTGCTTCCAACAAATCTAACATTTGAAGACATCAATTAAAAGTGGATCTTCTCCAAAATGGGGCTATCAGAATGCTACCAACAGGTAACTTAAATGTGATCAAAGTGATAATTAAAGCATATTGGAATCTTTAACTCCACTTTACCTTCCTTGTCACCATAATCTGGCATGCACACAGTAGATGCACCCATGCAATCAGAGTCAAGACCAGGGGTACTGAGGATCCAAATAAGTTCAATAGTAAATCATCACTTCTAAAGAGTGTAAAATGACTATAATAGTTGTTCCTTGGTAAGAGATGAAAGTAAATATTTCCTTAGATTCCCAGAAACTGCCACTCAATATTATAAGCTTTTGTTAATAAATGAGTTTGATCAGATCTTTTCTTCTGTGGTTCAAGAAGCCACACTTGGAGAGATGCCTTGGGGAAATAAATTTCCAGCTCCAGATTTCCCAATGAAGTCTTGGCAAAACCACTGACAATCTGACATTCAAATCTACCCAAACATGTAAGCTAATAACAAAATAATAAAATGTTCCAGAATCTGCAGGATTGGTATGCAAATTACTAGGCAATGTCCATACATTAAAGCACACCAAATTACTCTTATCAGGAAAATAAAATCAAAATATGGAGAATTATGTTCTTTCCAGATGGCCAAGGAACTCCTAGACTTATATTCTGGTGTTAAACAGAATACTAGTGTCCAACCCAGCTTATCACTCCCTCAGGTTCTTTGATAAAGAGAAAAGTACAAGGCATATGAAAGTTTAGACCATCCTCCTTGGTTTTATTTTTTTTTTAAGATTTTATTTATTTATTTGTCAGAGAGAGTGAGCAAGAGACAGAGAGAGTGAGCAGCAGGCTCCCCACTGAGCAAGGAGCCCGATGCGGGACTCGATCCCAGGATCCTAGGATCATGACCTGAGCTGAAGGCAGATGCTTAACCAACTGAGCCACCCAGGTGTCCCACCCTCCTTGGTTTTACAAGAGGCTTAACAATATTTTAATACTAAAATAATTTCAGACTTTTAGGGAAAGCTTGCAAAAAACAAAACAAAATATTCCCATATATGTTTTACCTAGATTCTCTAAATGTTAATATTTTATCACACTTATTTTATCAGTCTGTGACCTACCTACTATCATTCTATCATCTATCTATCTATTCCTTTTTCCTGAAACATTTGAGAGTAAGTTGCCAACATCCATTTGTATATGCAAAAAAAAAAGTCATTTTATTTTACTTAACCACAGTACTCTTTATCAAAATCCATAAATTCACATAGATACAATACTGTTATCTAACCTGTAGGCATTATTCAGATCTTGCCAATTGTCTTACTTATGTTCATTTTCTGATTCCAGGATCAGAATCTATCAGCTGTCCAATCCAGGATCACACTTGTATTAGTTGTCATGTGTTCTTAGCCTCCTTTAATCTGGAACAGTTCATGATCTTGACAATTTTGAAGAGTTCTAGCCAGCTATTTTGTAGAATGTCCCTCAATTTCGGTTTCTCTGATGTTTCCTTATGACTCGATTCAAATTATGCATTTTTGGCAGGAACACCACACAAATGATGCTGTTCCTCCTTTGTGCATCATATCAGGAAGCACAATGTTAATTTGCCCCATTGTTGATGACATCACCTTTGATCACTTGAATAAAGTGGTGCCTGCTAGATTTTTTCCACTCTATAAAGTTACTGTTTTCCTGGGTCTCAGGCAGTCTCTGCACTGAGTGTGGGGCCTGATCACAGGATCCTGAGACCAGACCTGAGCTGAAACCAAGAGTTGGATGCCCAACCAACTGCGCCACCCACGTGTGCCCCTCTTTATTACTTTTAGCATCCATCGATGATTCTTGCTCAAAACAATTATTGTTCCATGCTCCCCACAACGTACATTTTACCTGCTCATGCAACTGAAATACAGCTCCTGGCTCTCTTTCTCGGAGGGCCAATACAACTAGTTCTAGCCCATAAACTATGATCACAACTGGTATATGCCCTGTCCTGCTTTGGCTCCCATTATCCTACAAGGCCTTTGCTTGTCAGTCAATTGCATTGTAAAGCGCTCCAAGAAGTCTTTGGTAATTGGGGAGTCACTAGAACCTTACATCTATACCACACAGGAAATCCTATAAAGTTGGACGGGAAAAATCTATCTTTTATTTTCATAAACTTTTGACTGGAACTTGGCATTTCCTTCATTTATGAATGTGGGCAACAATTATTATAGTGTTATCAGAATGTGGCTTTGTAACAGAAATTGCGGATATTTCACATTACATTATACTTGGTGCATATATCTTGAAGTATATTTACCTACCACTAATTTGAAATTAACTTTGAATTTTAGTTATTAGATCTGTCACTGTGTCTTTTTTTTTCTTTTTCACATCTAGAAACATTATTCTTAGAGGACACCTACAGACATCACCAGACCACTAAAGGGCTCCAAGACATAGGATAGGTTAAGACGGAGACAGCTGATTCCTGAGTCACCACAAGTCACTGAGATTCATGAAGTTATTCATTCAGCAATTATCGTACTCCAACCAATAGAAGAAATGAAGTCACTAATTTGGAAATTAATATGCAAGGGAAGACAGTTGAAACCATGATATTAGATGTGATAATTGAAGAAAAAGGAGAAAAAAACAGAAGCCAAGTGTTGGACTTTGGGCAATTATTACGCTTTGGAAAAAGAAGACAAAAACTGTTAAGGAAGCAGAGAGAAGAATTATCTGAATAGCAGAAAAAGAACCAGAAATGTATAGTGCAAGAGATTATATAAATGACACCACGTTTTAACTTCTCAAAAAATGAAAATTGCTAAGTGACAGGTATGGCACTTCTCCAAGTCTGTCTAAGATTCCTTATCTATAAAAACAATTGCTATCCAGATTAAACAGGGAAATGTAAGCAAAGTGCATGCAAAAGAAACTTAGCACAACTCCCTATGTGCACCTGTCACTAAATACAGTTAGCTCTTTTTCTCCCCAAACTTTCCACTCATCTCTACCATTTCACAGAATATGTTAGAGTTTAAGGTAAGAATTAAAGGGTACATTAAGAAAACTATAATTTTTTGAGTCAAAAGCATGGGTATTAGACTTACACTAGTTACAGTATGAAATTCAATATGAATTTATAAGCTATAAAACCAGAATAAGCAAAATCATGATTAGAATTCAAACAGAACCTTGACATTCTATTTGGGAAACAGACTGAGTGATAATTGTGGGAAAGAGAGCCTGCGATTTTAAAATGTCAATCAAATATAATCAAGAAAACACACCACATGGGGTGCCTGGGTGGCTCAGTGGGTTAAGCATCTGCCTTCAGCTCAGGTCATGATCCCAGGGCCCTGGGATCGAGCCCCACATGGGGCTCCCTGCTCAGCGGGGAGCCTGTTTCTTCCTCTCCCTCTGCCTGCCGCTCCTGCTTGTGTTTTCTCTCCGTGTGTGTCAAATAAATAAACAAAATCTTAAAAAAAGAAAAGAAGGGTCTTGGGTGCTATGTACAAATATGTGCTCCAGTCCTCAGGAAACCCACTTTGATTCTCTCCAATGTCTCCCGTTGATAGCTCATCCTGATCTCATGTTCCTTTACCACAAATGCAGTGTGAAGGGGAGGGGTGGGGTGTTTTGAAATGTAAAAACATGAATCTCATACAGGTATATATAACTTTCACTTATATAACATAAAACCCTACATGCATTCTAAAAAATTCAGTTACAAAACCCACTGGAAATGGGGGGGAAAAAAAGATCAACATTGTCACCGTCTGTAAAACAAAATCTACCTCTCATCTACTTTGAAAAGTTTTATTAAGGAGCACTTGGAATCGCCATTTCCAAAGTGTGGATATGAGCAAATGAAACATTTTGATCAAAGTCTTTAATTGTATCTTTTTCTCCTCTCACCTTAGAGATTTTCTCTTACCCCAAATTTAGGAACATGCAATTCTTGAGATTAGAGAAGAAGAGATTGTTTTCTTAATCAACAGCCCTCTGTACAGAATGACAATGGAGCTGAAAAGATTCTAACCTAATTTTACCAAAGAATGCTCCACAGAATTGACTCTATGAAAATGCCAGAATCGAAGTGACAAGTCCTAGTTTCAGGAAGAGCGTGCTGCCATCTACAGGGGGCACACGGAACTGATCCCTACGAAAAAGGACGGTGTTTATTGGGGTTTACATTTGTAATCAGCTAAAAAATAAAAAATGGCATGACAAAGAAACGTAATAAAATGTGCCCGCTTTTAAATTACTCTTGCTAAATATATTCTACTTCCTCGTTATCCAGTATAGTAGCCACTAGCCGTATATGGCCAGTATGAACTTGAAATGTGGCCAGTGTGACTGAGGACTGGAGGTTTTTCCCATAATTTTATTTCTTTCAATTAACTTAATTAAATTAAATTTTATAATTGACACTCAATTCAGTCATTGGAAAACTCTGAAGTATGTCTGTAACAACTTGGGTATATGAATCCACGTTTTAACTGTATGTTTTAAGGTATCTATGTACAGACTAAATAGTCCCAGGGAATATTAACAGCTGAATTGAAGTGTGCTAAAAAATACACACTCCATTTCAAAGAGTTAGTACAAAACAACCAGAATATATCTCATTAATAATTTTACACTGATACTGTTTTGAAATTATAGTATTTTGGACATACTGAGTAAAATGTATTAAGATTGATTTTGGGTGCCTCAGTGGCTCAGTAGGTTAAGCGTCTGCCCTCGGCTCAGGGCATGATCCCAGGGTCCTGGGATCGAGCCCCGCATCTGGCTCCCTGCTCCGCAGGGTGTCTGCTTCTCCCTCTCCCTCTGTCCCTGCCACTTGCTCTTGCTCTCTCTCTCTCTCTCTCTCTCTCTGTCAAATAAATAAATAAACAAAATCTTAAAAAAAAAAAGATTGATTTCATTGGCTTCTTTTTACTTTTGAATGTGGCTAGTAGAAAATTTTAAATGACACATGTGAATCATATTTTATTTCCTTTGCACAGCATTGTTCTAATTGATTTAAAGTTTTTTAAAAAAGGTAAATATGTTAAGTGTCTATGGAATTACATAAAGTGTCATATGTAAAAATGTTTTTAGGTCCTATCTGACCCCAAGATTAATAAAAAGTGTGTACACACTCTGGTATTAGTGTGAATAAATATACACAAGTTTTAGAGGAAATGATCTAATGCCATCTTCAATGATCCTCATTATTACTGATGAATATCTAAAAATGGTAGGAAATTTGGATATTGAGGAATGTAACTACATCACCATCTTTGTCATGGTTAATAAACTGGTGACAGAAACCACATTTTTAAGGGAATTCCAGTAAGTTCGCCCCCTGTTCCATATGTTGCTCCATTTTGTCCACCCACCTCCAGCATTCGATCTCCAGACTGTATATTTCAAGCAATCTCCCACTGCCCTTCCTTCTCACCAGTGCAGGGCACAGACTCCTCTGTGGACCTTCCCTTTGTCTTTAGCTGTGGAAACAATTCTCCATTGTAGGAACACATCCTTCATCAAGGATGGCCTCTTCAGAGCTACAAAAATCGTATCTTTCCTTCTCTTCTTTCCCTTCCTTCCCTTCAACTTCAACATATTCTTCTGTTACTCAGACAGAAAACAAAAGGAAAACAGGCCCACGATTCAGCTGGTAGAAACCCACACAAAGATAAGGTTTTCAACCATCAGTATTGAAAGTCTCACCTTCGAGGAAACCGGGACAGTTGGTCATCCTATTTGCTAATGTGACCTGTTGACAGCAAAGCAAGAGAGAGGCAAACTTCCCGACTTCCGCTCCAGTAACACCCCACTGCCTTCTTTCCCTGAGTGCTTAGCCTCCTTCCCTCTACCAACAGGCTGCCTGTCTCCTTACCACCCCCTTAACGGGTCTGACTCACATTAATCTTTCAGGCGTCATTTACTCCCCAAATCCTTCACTCACTCCTCCAGGCTAAGGTAAACGGTTAACTTTTAAAGTTTTAAATTCTCTGTCCATTCCCCAAGGCTCCGTCAGCTGTGACCTCCTTGAGTTAGAACTGGTGGCATTCATTTTTGTATTCTCATATAAGCTGAATTTCTGCATGAAGGAAGGTTGATGTGTCCTGGAAAAGCACCTGAGCTCTGGGCAATTTCTTCGGCCTTCTCCCAACTAATTCACTCCTCTTCTGCCATAACAACCAACAATAAACTGTTTTCAAGCCTGGATGTCCATTTCTCAGCCTTCAAGAATTTTTCCCCTTTCTTAGCCCCTCTAACACAGTGGATAATAAATACCATCTCATTACTAACCCCTGACTGACACCACTGCCATGCTCACCCCCAGGGGGCAGGGAGGGAGGAAGATGCACCCCAAAACACACACACCAAAAACAACAGCAACAACAGCCCCTCCCACAAAGCAAAAACAAAAACAAAAACAAATACAAAAAAATTAGTTTCTGTTTTCAACACTGACTAGTAATTTTTGCCTTTGGCTTTTGGAATGGCTCAATATGCATATTTCTTCCCATCTTGAGAAGAAAGAGAATCCACCTGTGCCACTGAAGGATTCAGTAAGATGGAGAAAATGTGTACAGCGAGTGAAAGAAGAATACCTAGAAGTTTCTGCATATGGAGCAGTGACAAGCAGTTCTCAAAGTGGTGGGTACTAAAGGAGATGCAAAAGAATATCAGGCACATATCAGACACAGTCCTACCTTTCCAGGAGCTACAGAGGATATTATTTGGAAATTACACAAATATGTTTTATAAGCATTATATAACACATAAGAAAATAAATTGCTTTTAGAAATACAGAGAAAAATTTAAACACATGTTAAACATTCTAACATATTAATTTATATATATTTGTTATGTAATCATATATTTTAATATGTTTAAATTTACATATCTTTATACATAAATAACATATTGAAATATACTCAAAGTGTTTATGGTTTCAAATATATTTTAAAACACTAAATTATTAATGGTCATTTTTAAAAAAGATTTTACTTATTTATTTGAGAGAGAGAGAGAGTGAGCATGAATGGGGGGAGGGACAGAGGGAGAAGCAGACTCCTCGCTGAGCAGGGAGCCCAACGCGGGGCTCGATTCCAGGACCCTGGGATCATGACGGGAGCCAAAGACAGAGGCTTGACTGACCAAGCCACCCAGGCGCCCCATTAATGGTCATTTTTGAGTGCTAATCATGTAAAATAACTACCTAATTCTCAAAATGCTACAAGGTAGGTTCTATAATTATCCCCACTTTGCAGAGAAACTTGTGGTACAGAGAAGTGAGGACACTCTTTCAAGATCATAGAATTTGCAAATGGAAGCGTTGGGATTTAAAGTGAGAGCAACTCCCTGGATGCAAAAAAGATGCCTACACTATCCTCCAATAATAAAATAACAAATAAGCAAAATTAATTTATAAAATAATCTGCAAAGTCCAAAGCAATTTTCAGCTACACCATGCTGTTTTGCTACCAGGTGTACAAAATGTGCCCCTATGGATGCTCCACAGATAAATATGCACCTTAGTAAAGAAATGCTTATTTCGGGCGCCTGGGTGGCTCAGTTGGTTAAGCTACTGCTTAAATCCCAGAGTTCCCGGATCGAGTCCCACATCGGGCTCCCTGCTCAGCGGGGAGTCTGCTTCTCCCTCTGACCCTCTCTCCTTTCGTGCTCTCTCTCACTCTCTCTCTCTCAAATAAATAAAATCTTTAAAAAAAAAAAAGAAATGCTAATTTCTCAGGGAGTAAACCCATGCAAGAAGGAGTAGAGAATAGGGTCTTCCTGATAAATTTCTTTTCTTCATTTAAGTTAGAATTATGGGTATTTTTGACCTGGAAAAGAAGTGGTTGTCAACCTTGATTACTCTTTAGAAGCACAAAGAGACCTTGAAAAGCTATGAAGATATGGTTAGCACTTGCAGAGATGGTGACTTAATCGGTTTGGGGGACAGCCCAGGCATGGGGATTTTTAAACTTCCTACATGAATTTAATGCGCTGCCAAGGAGAATCACTGCTTTGTTTAGAGTAAACTAAAGATTCTCAAAGTGGGTCTCCAGATGGGCAGCATCAGCTTCACCTGGAAACTTGTTAGAAATGTAAATTATTAGACCCCATTCTAGGTCTACTAAATCAGAAACTCCAAGAGTGGGGCCCAGAAATTAGTGTTTTACTACACCATCCAGGTGATCTGATACATACTTAAGTTTGAGAACCACTGAACTAGTTCACTTCTTTCATTTAGTGATAACTGAAATCCAGATTTAAATAATTTGCTCACGGTCACATGACTCATCAGCGTGCACTAATATAAAATACTACTAATAATGGCTAACAATTATTGAGGGCTCACTGCCAGCAAATAGGTATACCATTTTGCCTTGACTAATTCATGCAATCTCTGCAACAATCCAAAAGGGATGTGTTCTATTATTATCCTATTTTACAGATGAGGAAACCAGGGCCAGAAATTGCTCAAGGTCATAGAGCTGAGGAGTAGAGAAGCAGAAGAGAGATTTGAACATCAATCTCTCCAGCCAGGAATGTAATGGAAAAATGCCACAGAGCCCATGAATCTTATTCTGTCTAAGAAGAGGGGCTGAGGTTTAATTTCCCATGCAAAGGGTGAGGAATATAAGTGAAAGAGAAATGTTAAGGAAAAACATGCCTAACTTTTCAGTTCCACTCTTGGAGGCTTCGACTACTTTAAACCACTATGTGAGAATGGTTTTTATTTTCTTTTTAAGATTATTGAATGCATACCAAAAAATATATAAAGCATATTTAGGGGGTGCCTAGGTGGCTCAGTCAGTTAAGCAGCTGCCTTCCACTCAGGTCATGATCCCGGGGTCCTGGGATGGGGCCCTGCATCGCATCTGGCTCCCTGCTCAGCGTGGAGTCTACTTCTCCCTCTCCCTCTACCCCTCCCCCTGGCTCGTGCTCTCTCTCTCTCTCTCTCATAAATAAATAAAATATTTAAATGTTTATATAAAAATAAAATAAAAATGAATACCTAAGTGATCACCACTCAGATATTGCTGGTTAATTCTTTGTATTGTTGACCAACAGCTCCATGTGTCAAATAATTAACCATGGGAAAAAATGGTATATGGCTAGATATTAAGAAACACCTGAATACCATTGGCCCAAACACTGGTCCTCAGGAATAGAAGAACATGCAAGTAGAACATGATGTATATATATCTTCTCAAAAGTAATACCCTTAACCATAAAATTTATGAGATGTGTATGGAACATATTGATATGCAAAATATCACACATACATGGCACATATATTTACACATAGATTTCCAATATTCCATAGCAGGAACTCAATCATAAAGAGAGTTTGTATCTTTTAAGAGGTTAGAAATTGAAATTTAAGGGATCCATTGATATTTTCTGAGCATCCTAGCATATTAACAGCGTCTACTAATTTGTCTAGCACTTTTCAAAGAGCCACAGTTTCACAAATAGCTTTCATTTAGTTATCACAACAATTTGTGGGTTAGGTATGGCCAGGGATTTCACTGTCACAGAATCGGGAGAGGGGGAGATAGTGGGAGGCAGCAACTAGCCTAGAAGGACTCCAGGACTCTCTTCTTGCAAGAGAGCACTGAGGAAGCAGGCTAGAGAAGCACTAAGAAACCTATCTGGGAATTCCACATTTACCATAATAGACCCATTATTGTATCCATATATCTATGGGTATGCCAACATTTCTACTACAAGGTTTTTCCCTTAACAGAGATCCAGGTAATTTTCATTAAGAATTTTTTTACAACCCATATTTCTTCATGAAAAGCATCTGACTTGGAACTACCTTGGGACCATGAACACTTTTCTAAAGCAAGGAAAAAAGGATATATTCTAATTCATCACCCTAATATCTGTACTCAGTTCTACAGGTGTCAGAAAAGAGTTACTTTGATTTTTGGAGAAATATCATCAATGAAATACTAACTCCATTGCATTTCCATTGTTGCCCCTCTGTTTAAACCAATCTTGATATTCTGGCTACCTTCTCATGAAGAGAGAATTTTTCATTGTTTTCCTGCCATGGATAGATCCCACACTCCTCAAAGTTGGAATATTTTGCAACAACAAAAAAATATGACTCAACATTTCTAATTAAATGGGGTAAGTACATAGAACAGGCAGTTTTTTTGTTATTGTTTTTATATTCAAGTATAAACAATAATATGGGGGTATTTCTAGCTACCCATCTTTTTAGTAGTGATCCATTTTACTGGTATACCCTGTACACAGTGGACAAGAAAAAATTAAATAGCAGAATCCCAGTTGCTGCAAATAGAGACTGCACTGACAGGGACAAAACAGAAGGTAACCAGACATAATATTTGAGTAATAGCTGAAGATTTTATTGTGGAACACTCAACCCAGAATTTAGTTCTTCCACTCCAAAAGCCAGAGAAGCCTAAATTCCCATTGCTGAAGGGCAGTTCAGAGGCAGATGTTGCTAGGTACATAGAAAGTGCTTAAAAGAGTTGCACTTCCATAATGTGCATGGAACTGGACAGAAGCTGTAAAAAGAAAAAGCTAGAACTATACTCCAAAGACTCTACAGTAAAGTCAGATCCTTAAGCAGTTGCAAACAAATTGATTTTTCTCAGTGATTAGTACAGAAGCCTATATAAAAGGAAAAACTTACTCCAAAAGGAGAATGATTGAAGATGGACAAGTTAGGTAACTAAAAGAGGACCCAGATTTAAAATACAGCAGGCAATTTTCCCTTAGCTACCTGCGGCTAAAACACTCACCAGTCCTTCACGAGGAAGGACTAGAATTAACACAAGGTCCATGATGTTACTTGAGCTGTGTATTAATTGCAGTCAAGTGTGTGTGTGTGTGTGTGTGTGTGTAATAACTTATACATGTATTTATTTATAAAATCATAACAAGTGGTACGTGGCAGGGGGAAAATAGTCTTCATTTAGAAAAATAATTTAATGGCACATTGGGTCATTTTTTTGTGTTGGGGGGTTGTGTTGTTGTTTTGGCTTGGTTTTTTGTTTGTTTGGTTTGGTTTGGTTTTTGGTTTTTTAGTGCATAAAAATCAAGCAAGACCAGAAGGAGCGAACAAAACAAAGAATGGACCAAAATATTCTGTGTAAGACAACAGTAAAAAACAATACCGAGGTTGGGCTTCCTCTCAAGATGACTATAAGGAGAAAAGTAGACAAGAATGTTGCAAACACCAGGGATGTCGGATTCTCAGCTGGACAATGGATTTTTAAGGAGAGGGATTTTAAGATTCTATTTCCAGGTGCTTGTTTGTTGTGCTGTAAACTCGTCTTCGGTAGGATCTGGCAGTAACTAAGGTCTTGTCTAGGTGGCCTTTTGCAGAAATCAAAGAAAGAGAATGAATTCCACCTCTGAATCTACTCACTATAGAACATGGATGTGACCCACAAGAGGGTAAAATGATCCACATGGAGTTAATTCAGGAAGAAAGAGCTGGGTGCCAAAGACAGCCCTGAAGAAACAAATCTCCTCGTAATACATGTACATTGTAGGGATGGGGAAATTGGTCCTCCCAAATTGAGGGTTGTGCAATCTTACCTAGATTTTCCCTGGTAGTGACCCTTACCAACAGCTTGCTCACACGTACGCATGCAGACTTCAGTTAAAGTGCTTCATAAACGGCATAGCTTCTTCTGTATCTTAGATTCAGACACATTTGATTAATTCCAACATTCAGATTTCCACTAACCCTTTCTGGTTCTGATAAAGAAAGGTTCTAGAAGGACCCAACATTCTGATATCAGAGTAGTGAAGCCACACTTCTCTAAGAATGACCCCTGAGCAAGGGCTGTGCATTCTTGGGTATGCAACTTCACTTGAAAATATTTACGAAGTAGAATCACGACATTTTGCCATTTTTATTAAAAATGAAAATGTGTCCCGAGAGTCCCACTGTCTAGATATGAGCTCCCAGGTGATGGTCGGCAGTGCAAACAAAGCTCCACGGCACAACAGGGCTGGACATGCCAAGGAAAGAGTAACGAAGCTGACATTTTTTGAACACTTAAATACAATAATAAGAATCTAACCTATAAACACAGTTTTGAAAATATATTAGCAGTCCGATGTTGTCTTATGCAATGGAGATCACAGGAAGATTCTGGTTTTATTTTTGGTTCTCTAGATTATATAGTAGATCTTGAATATTTTGTTCTTCTGTTAACTCCAAAGTATGTAAGAATGTTTCTTTTTCTGTATGATTGAAAAATACAGAAAGTCTATTTCGAAAAATAACTTCATGTTATTTCTTCATTTGGAGAAATAACTTCTTCATGATTTAATGACAAGAGCAGCCAAGAGAGATTAGAGGAGTCAGCTTTTAATGCCCAATTCTGCCAGTAATTCAGTGTAAGACCTTGGGCAAGTTATGGTCCATCTTTACTTTTCCTCTTCTGTAAAACAAAGGATTGGGCTAGGTGTTCTCTAAAGTTTCCTGGAGCCCAAATATGCTGTCGTTTTATGATTCTAAATGCATCACTATCATTATTACTATTCTGTTGTAGTATTATGGAATAACTTGGGAAGAACAAATTGAAGAATACTAAATGCATAAAAAAGAACTGAAGAGATAAGCATATTTTAAGCCCCATTCATAAAAGGAGTCCCCCTAAGGCATCCTTATTAATAAAAGTAGTTTGCTTTTTCACATCTGTCTTCATATCTCTATTAGGAAAAAACAAACCATCCAGCCCATAACTAACAAAACTGCACAAAATCCCTGCTAAATTTCTATCATATAAAGAATGCTTTATATTCCTAAGGTTTTATAAGCTCCTGAATAGTTTATAAACTCCCTTGTTTGAGAATACATTTGAGGGTAAATACATGGAGCCCTAGACATGGCCTCTGTGTTTGGAAGCATACTTTAATAGGTTCCTCAAGTTCAGACCATTGCCTTATTACAGGAAATGGATGAAGTCATTACTGGCTTCCAGTTTGTCTAAAAAACTACCTGCTTTCTCAGTTTAACAGACAACCCTCCACTGAATGTCTTTTTTGCCTGTGTGGATGCAGCACCTGTTCTCGGCACCAAAGCCTTCATCTTCGTTCTAGTCAGACATGAAGAGACACCGGGGAGAAGACATGAAGAAGGACAGCATCCAAGTGAGAACTTCTCCTTCTAGGGGAAACGACAGCTAAACGAGTTCTCAGTATAGTGAATACGCATGAGCTCACTCCGTTAGAAGCAATAATTTGTGTAGCAGTTCCGAAGGCACGATCCAAGGTTCTAGGCCGGCTCCACTCCAGTCTGCTCTGACCAGAACGCATTTCCTCCAGACTCTCAGGGTCTTGCTTTCAAGCATTTGGGGTGCAATGAAGGAAGATGAGAAGGAAGGCAAGAGACAAGAGAGCTGGAAACTTTTTAATATGTCCCTAAAAGCCTCTTTTATAGAGATGAGTAATGAAAAGATTGGGGCCAGCAAATATATTCAACCTTTCCACATTTTCTCTAAACAGCTATAAAACTGAGAGTCTACTAAGGTCAGAATTAAAATAATACGGCCTTGTTTTTGTATTTTAAATGGTTTTTAGTGGAATGTTAAAATAGCCTCAGCACTAGTAAAAAGTGTGCTCGAGAGTAGCTTTGATTTGAATCAGGAGTGGGGAATAGGAACCACCAAGTCAAGGGGGAGACCACATGACTGTGATCTCTCCTTGCGATGACAAGCACAGTTCTCCGAAACTCCTCCCCCTGCCATACATGCATGTCCCTCCTCATCACAGCAAGGAATGATACATCATGAGTTCGTCTCATTTATTTTGACCAGTCATCATTTATTATTTTCAATTCATTCAAAAAACATTAATTGAATGCCTACTATGTGCCAGACACTAGGCATATGGCAATGGACAAAACAAAGAACCCAGCCCACACAGAACTTATATTCTTACGTAAGGAGACAGAAAAATACGTAAAGTACAGGGTAAGTTAGAAGGTGGGTAACATAACATAATAAAAATAAGAATAATAATAATAAATTAAAAATAAGAAAATAAATAAAATAGAAAAGAAAAGAAAAGAAGGTGGTAATGAGAGAAAATTAACAAAGGAAACGCAATGTACGCAGGGAGGAGGGGAGAAGATGGAGAAGTTGACCATTTTAAATAGGGTGGCCAAGGAAGCCCTCACCCCAGGTAAAAGTTGAATAATAACCTCAAGAAAATGAAGGAGCAAGCCATATGTCTGGGCAACTAGCAAATGTACAAGTTCTGGGTCAGGGGCATGCCCAGTGTGTCCACACCACAGTAAGGAGGTCAGTATGCCTAGAATGAGGAAGAGTTAGCAATAAATCAAAAAGTTAAGGATGGGTCGGGAACAGATTTGGCTTTTCTTGAGTGAAAGTGAAAGTTATCGGGAAGTTTAAACTTGACATGACATGACTTCCATTTTAAAGGATAGAGCAGGGAAGGAAGTTACAGATGGCTACAGCACTCCAGGCAAGAAATAGCGGTAGCTGGGACCAGGGTGGTGGGGATGGAGTGGTACGAAGTGGTTAAATTCCGGATATATTTTTTATTATAAAGTCAATGGGATTCTCTGGTATTCAGATGGGTGGTATGGAGGAGTTAAGAATTACTCCATGGCTTTTGGCATGAGAAGTGGAGGAAGGATTTGCCATAAATCAAGGTGGGATATGTTGTGAGATGAGCAGGCTTAGGGGGGATGTTAGGGATGTCTTTTCAGACTTGTCAAGTTTGAGAAACCTCTTGGACATCCATGCAAAGATATGAAGTAGGCAGTTGGATGGGTAAGTCTAAAGCCCAAGGGGAGAGACAGTGATATATGGTACATATGTATGTATGTATTTAATCAAAGTATAATTGACATACAGTGTTATATTAGTTTCAGGTGTACAATATAATGATTCAACAATTCTGGTATTTCTCAGTGCTCATCAAGATAAGTATACCCTTTAATCCCATTCACCTATTTTCCCCATCCCCCACACCTACCTCCCCTGTGGCCATAGCCAGTTTGTTCTCTGTATCTAAGAGTCTGAGTTTTTGTCTTTTTGCTTTGTTCATTTGTTTTGTTTCTTAAATTCTACATATGAGTGAAATCATATGGTATTTATCTTTCTCAGTCGGACTCATTTCACTTAGCATTATACCCTCTAGGTCCATCCATATTGTGTCCATTTCATTCTTTTTTATGGCTGAGTAATATTCCATTGTATATATACTACCTCTTCTTTATCCATTCATCTATTGAGGGACACTTGGGTTGCTTCCATACCTTGGCTATTGCAGATAATCCTGTAATTAACACAGGGGCATATGTATCTTTTCTAATTGGTGTTTTCTTTTTCTCTGGCTAAGTACCTAGTAGTGCAATTAATGGATCATATGGTAGTTTCATTTTTTAATGAACCTCTATACTGTTTTCCACAGTGGCTACACTAATTTACATTCCTACCAACAGTGTGCAAGTGTTCCTTTTTTTCCCACATCCTCACCAACAGTCGTTAGTTCTTGTGTTTTTTATTTTAGCCATTCTAACAGGTTTAAAGTGATATCTCATTGTGGTTTTAATTTGAATTTCCCTGATGATCAGTAGCATAAAGCATCTTTTCATGTGTCTGTTAGCCATCTGTATGTCTTCTTTAGAAAAAATGTCTATTCAGGTCCTCTACCTGTTTTTTAATTGAATTATTTGTTCTTTGGGTGTTGAGTTGTGTAAGTTCTTTATATATTTTGGATAGTAACCCCTTATTGGATATGTCACTTGCAAATATCCTCTCCCATTCAGTAAGTTGTCTTTTTGTTTTATTGATGGTTTCCTTTGCTGTGCAGAAGCTTTTTATTTTGATTAGTCCCAATAGTTTAATTTAATAATTTAATTTAATTCCCAATAATTAATTTAATTAATTTAATTCCCAGTAATTTAATTTAATAATTTAATTTTTTAAAAACCATGTCAAAGAAGTTACTGCTTATGTTTTCTTCTAGGAGTTTTATGGTTTCAGGTCTCACATTTAGGTCTTTAATCTATTTTGAGTTTATTTCTGTGTATGGTGGAAGAAAGATGGTATTTAAAGCCATGACACCAGGTATGATTGAGAAGAAGGAGGAGGCGGAGGAGGAGGAGGAGGAGGAGGAGGAGCTGCCGCTTAAGGAATGGACCCAGGGGAGTTCCCACTTTGAGAGATTGTGGGAATAAGGGGTAAGCAGCAGAGGAGACTGAGAAGGACAGGAAGGAAAGCAGAATATGCTGACAGCCAAATGAAGGGATGTTTCAAGATGAAAGCAATGATCAACGGAGTCAGATGTGGCTGACAGGTCAAATAAAATAAGGACTGAAAACTGACACTGGATTTAGCAATTATCCCAGGTAAGGTCAATGAGAATTGACTGCTGCTAAAATATGCCTGCCAGTCTGAGCAAAAGAAATTGATCAAGTTTTTGGCTAAATAATTAGATCTCAGAGGGGAAACTTTATCATATTCAGTTGTCCTTTATTTCATAAATATTACATTAGAAAAAGGGAGAGTTTCATTTTCTCTTCAGTGACAGTCAGACTTAACAGTGACACTTCTTAGCTAATAACAAAAGGCTTATTAACTTCATGGAAGGTACTTTCTGCTTTCGAGACTTGGGAAATTGCAGGCGATTTCTCTTTCTTACCTAAAAATAAACTTTTCCCCTTCTTCAGATCATACCTGGAATGCAAAAATGGATATTTCTGTTGACTGCCTTGCTGTGAGTTTTTGTCTTCTATTTTCTCTCCTTGCTGCTAATTCTGAAGACTTTCTGTTTGTGTGAACATCTTGGATGTCTCCCCCTGTCTCATCCCCTTGCAATTTCAGACTCCTCTCCAGCTCCTCCCCCTGCACTACCTTAGTCAATCCCATCTGGAGCATCATAAAGTTCTACTGGCTCCCACAGCAGCGGACTTGACGTCGCTGACAGACATGATGAATTCTGAGGACACCCAGCAAGAAGAAAGGTAAGCAAGGGCAAATATAAGCAAGGGCAAAAGAGGGAAGCTGGAGGAGGAGGCCTTCACTGACTGTGTGTTCCCATTATATTCCACATAAACAGGATAAGCCAGAAACTGCAGGATTTAGAAATTCCACATCAATAAAGTTCAACCAAACTTTTACCTAAATAATTGCATATGCCCAGTAAACACTACCATATTATCTATGCACCTCAAGTGATGGTACTGGTTGAGGACCAACCGATTCAAATTCAATAAAATAACCAATTTGGGGAATAACTTCCCATTTGCATAATTTTTCCAAACTGGGGCTTATGCATATAGAAATTGCTGAGTTCTTGAAGATGGGCAGTACAAACTAAGACCGTGACAGTTTGTAGGATCTTCTCGCCATGATATCACAATCCTAACTTTAAAGCACATCAACACATGAATTATTCTTCATTACAGTGAATTTCAGTATATGATCAGCAAATAAAAATTGCTAGATATTTGGGGAGCCTGGATGGTTCCATCAGTTAAGAGCCAATTCTTGGTTTGGCTCAGGTCATGATCTCAGGGTCATGGAATCAAGCCCCGCGTCTGGCTCCGCGCTCAGCACAGTCTGCTTGTCCCTCTCCCTCTTCTCCTCCCCCTGCTCACTTGCTCTCTCTCTCTCTATCTCTCTCTCAAATAAATAAATAAATAAGTTTTTTTTTTAAAGTCTATGCTGCAATCTGTACTTTCAATGCAATCCCGACCAAAAGGCCAACAGCATTTTTCCAATTGCTGGAATAAACAATCCTAAAATGTGTATGGAACCAGAAGAGACCCTGAATCACCAAAGAACTGTTGAAAAAGAAAAACAAAGCTGGGAGCAACACGTTGCCTGATTTCAAGCTCTATTACAAAGCTGTGATCAGCAAGACAGCATGGTACTGGCACAAAAACAGACACATAGACCAATGGAACAGAATAGAGAGCCCAGATATGGACCCTCAACTCTATAGTCAAATAATCTTCGACAAAGCAGGAAAAAATATCCAATGGAAAAAAAAGACAGTCTCTTCAATAAATGGTGCTGGGGAAAATGGACAGCTATATACAGAAGAATGAAACTCGATCATTCTCTAAGACCAAACACAAAGATAAACTCTAAATGGATGAAGGACCTCAATGTGAGACAGGAATCCATCAAAGTCCTAGAGGAGAACATAGGCAGTAACCTCTTCGACATCAGCCACAGCAACTTCTTTCAAGACACGTCTCCAAAGGCAAGGGAAACAAAAGCAAAAATGAACTTTGCAGTGAATTTGGAACTTTTGGGACTTCATCAAGATAAAAAGCTTCTGCACAGCAAAGGAAACAGTCAACAAAACAAAGAGGCAACCCAAGGAATGGGAGAAGATATTTGTAAAGGACACTACAGATAAAGGGCTGACCAAGATCTATAAAGAACTAAAACTCAACACCCAAAAAATAAATAATCAAGTCAAAAAATGGGCAGAAGACATGAACAGACACTTCTCCAAAGAAGACATACAAATGGCTAACAGACACATGAAAAAATACTCATCATCATTAGCCATCAGGAAAATTCAAATCAAAACCACACTGAGATACCACCTTAAGCCAGTTAGAATGGCCTTGTCTGACAAGGCAAGAAACAACAAATGTTGGAGAGGATGTGGAGAAAGGGGGAACACTCTTATGCTATTGGTGGGAATGTAAGTTGGTACAGCCACTTTAGAAAACAGTGTGGAGGTTCCACAAAAAGTTGAAAATAGAGCTACCCTATGACCCGGCAATTGCACTACTGGGTATTTACCCCAAAGATACAGAGGTAGTGAAAAGAAGGGCTACATGCACCCCAGTGTTCATAGCAGCGATGTCCACAATAGCCAAACTGTGGAAAGAGCCAAGATGCCCTTCAACAGATGAGTGGATAAAGAAGATGTGGTCCATATATACAATGGAGTATCACTCAGCCATCAGAAAGGATGAATACCCACCATTTGCATCAACGTGGATGGAACTAGAGGAGATTGTGCTAAGTGAAATAAGTCAAGCAGAGAAAGTCAATTATCATATGGTTTCACTTATTTGTGGAACATAAGGAATACCATGAAGGACATTAGGGAAGGGAAAAATGAAGGAGGGGATATCAGAGGGGGAGATGAACCATGAGAGACTACGGACTCCGGGAAACAAACTGAGAGTTTTAGAGGGGAGGCGGGTGGGGAGATGGGTTAGCCCAATGATGGGTATTAAGGAGGGCATGTATTGCACGGAGCACTGGGTGTTATATGCAAACAATGAATCATGGAACACTACATCAAAAACTAATGATGTACTGTATGATAACTAACATTTTTTTAAAAAATTTAAAAATTACTATATGTTCTACATCAGACTTGATTATTTTGGTGTTCTTGGCACTTTTAAAGAATTATAACTGAGAATTTTTGAAAAGATACAGTTGCAAATGATTATTTTATTAGTCTATTAGTCTTATTAGAAACTAGTCGCTCCAGAAAATGCTTAACAGATGTCTTTCTTTTATAATATCCTTTAAAAGAGAAAAAGCAGGAAAGCACAAGGAAGGAAGATTATACTGCCCAGAACTCCCAGACATACTTTCAGAGTGTAAACAAACATTTTCAGGGAAAGGTATCAAATGTTCAAGGAAAAAATGCTGAAAACACTTTAAAATAAGTAATATATGTTGAAGATACCATTTTTATAGTATACAGGAGTCCTTTCCATTGCAGTGAGTTTGAAACCTTGAGAAGAAATTGAACGTTTTTTTCTATGTCTTTGCAATTTGGAACTGTTACGTTTATTATCCTGGTGAACGATTTTGCAGAAAATGATGGAAACATACATAGGGAACCAGTGTCCACACTGTAAATTTCTAAGAAAACAACAATATTCATATGAAAATGAAATCCAAAATTTGAAAGTAAACTGTGAGAAAACAGTACTTTTAAATAATGTGGATTTTTAAATGCCACTGATCGCACACTTGCCTCTATATTTTAAATCAATATTAACAATACATTTCAGAGTGTTTCTATTTTGCCATTGCTAATTTTCTTTATTCTCCCAGGGTATAAGATTTGTTATTTAAAAAAAAAAAAAAAAAGGCTACATTAAGATTCAACTTCCAAAGAGGTTGAATTCCTAGTAACTGCAGGTACATGGCACTTACTGCTAATTGAATGTGGTTGCTTTTAGCAAATCTGGTAGCTGCTAAAAGCTATTGTTGCTGTCTGCTGCCTCACCTGCCCACAGGGCAGCACACACCTCTCCTCCACCAAAGCTACACATGTGCAAAATTTGCCTACCAAAATGTGGAGCTAACTCCTTCCCTTAAATGCATAAAGACAGAAATCTTAAAGAGCTGCCTACAAGGTCACTGCAAGAAAAGGTGGGCTTCCTCATGCAAATTAAATTTGCAGCTTCAGTACATTCTACTAATACTGTCCAACAATAATGCCATAAAACATTCAACAAAAATGTTGAATCATGCATCCATTGTTGTGCATCATTGTTTCCATTCATAATCCAAGACTCTTTGAGTCTTATTGTCTGCATTAGACACCTTCTATGAGGGTAGAGTTATTTCAAGGGAATTACCGAGGACAAGGAAAGAGAGAAAAATCCAGAAGTAGTGACTTTAACTCTCAAATGTCCCAGGAATGAATTTCCCAGCTGTACAATTGTTGATCAAACAAATGTAAATATTAAACAAATCATTATATGCCCCCTCCTATTTCATAGCTAGGATCCCACAGATCACAACCCACAGGAAATATCAGTGGAGCTCCTTTCACTAAAGAAGTTAATATTACCCATTTCAGGCAAATTTGTCCAGGGTCATATGGCAAAGTCAGGGTCATCCAAAGACTGAATCCACTAATAATGACACCCGACCGATTGTCATGCTTCTTTAAGATCTAAATAGTCTATGGAGAGGTACCTGGGTGGCTCGGTTGGTTAAGCAGCTGCCTTGGGCTCAGGTTGTGATCGCAGGGTCCTGGGATCGAGCCCTGTGTCAGGATTCCCACTCAGCAGGGAGTCTGTTAGTCCCTCTCCCTCTGCCCTTCCCCCTGCTCTTGCTGTCTCTTTGTCTCTCTCTAATACATAAATAAAAACTTTTTTTAAAAAACAAGACCTAAACAGTCTATGGAGTGCTGTTTTAAGTGTCTAAAGACGGTGAGGAGACCATTTCACCATTTAGATTGCAGTTCCTCAAGACGATCTTCTTTTACTGCTTTTCACACAAAAGCAATTTCTTTTTCTCCACTTGGGTTAGTTTTCCAGGTTTCTCCCCAAATAAATCTTGGGCTCCTGGAACAAAAGCTTATAGAGGCAGGATGAACAGTCTGAACTCTGACCTTTCCAGTGGAGAGAATGTGGTTTTTTTAAATCATTGTCATAAAATTAGACCTGATTTCCAGAACAAAGCTTGGCAATGACTTTTCCAATCCAGTATCTTCAGAAATTGTACATTTGATGCCAAAATTAAAAACTTGCCTCAAAGGGTCTTGTTTTAAGGTTAGCTTTCCAAAAGCAGAGACTGCTACTTCAAGATAATCAGAGGATTGTTTCTCACTCTAAAGGAAAACCGTTTGGAAAACTTGGCAAAATTATACCTGGTCACTAAAAAAAATTTTTTTTATTGGAAACCTGGGAAATGTTCTTCATCAGAGATGTCCTTCTGCTGGTTCTAAAAGAAAAACTACAAAATGTCCCTTTTAAAATATCTACAAACAAGGCAATCCCTACCTAGAACTCTGAACGCTCCTTGCTTACCAGTGTTATTAGGGAACATTGACCCAAATCTGGGAAGACGGTGAGAAGAAGAAACCAAATAGCACGTCTCCTCACCCACTGCCCCACTCAATATAGTCTACAAATTACAAGGCACCAACTCTCTACCAAGGTCCAAACTGCCACTTTTCGAACTATTAAACAGCAGCAATTATCAGAAACAGTTACATGGGTAACTTTTGCTTTCCAGAAAATTTTTGCTGAAGGAAATATATACTCATAAATGCACACTCCAGAAAAAACTTAATTCCTAAAAAGAGTGGATATAAAGAACCACAGCCATGTTTTTCATGAAAAGTTTTAAATATATGAACACATGATTCTACATGAGGCATGAGGAAATATCCCTAAAAGTAGGTATTAGCTTACATAACATAATAGCCAACATATCTTAAGGGTCTCCTCTTGATAGCACCAATTCACACATCTCTCCCTCCCTCACTCCCTTTATATGTAAACATCTATGTCACAATTGGCATTTTACACAAATCCTATTACATAGCATTTACTATGTGATCACATGAATCATATTTATTATGTCACCATAAGATTTTTTTAAGATTTTATTTATTCATTTGACACACAGAGAGAGGCAAGCGAGCACTAGTGGGGGGCAGAGAGAGAGAGAGAAGTAGGCTCTCCACTGAGCCGGGAGCCTGATGTGGGTCTCGATCCCAGGACCCTGAGACACAGCTTACATATGTGTGATATTGTGTGAACCTCTATTCCATATCCTTTATGAGTATTTGTCTATATGTGTCTCCCTTACTAGACCATATATTGCTTGGGAGCAATATATGTCTCTTACCATCCTTCCTTTTTCTAGCACTTGAAGTTCTGCCTGGCCTACAGTAACTGGTGAATAAATGTCAACTGTATAGATAAAAGGACCAATGCACTATTTCATCTAGCATATGGTTTTACTAATTATTAAGGCAAATTTAGACTATCTCAATCCCTGAATTTATTTCAGAAATTTGAAAGCTTAATCCTATTATCTGGGATTCAACTTCAATACACTGAGAAAGTTTAACTTCAAACTTTATAATAATATACACTTGATTCACTCTTACAGGTCAAACTCACTTTCATTAAGCTATTTTTCAGCTACCACATTGGCCATGACAGGAAAATCTGACGGCCTTTAAGGTATGTTTGATATTGTGCTATATAAACTCATTCCTACTTTGGGGGATATTCCTTCATGCCTTATCTTTTAATGCAGAATCATGGGTTTTATATGTTGGAAAGACCGTGGGCTGACAGGTACTTTCATCCCCTATCCGTGGGAACATGAAGCAGCATAATTAATTTTTTTCATGAGTATCCTCACAAATGTACTCAAAGACAACCTCACAAAGATGCTCAAGGGGACATTACTTGTAACAGCAAAATCCTGGAAGCAGTGAAAATGCCCTTCAATAGGAAAACTGTTTATATGAATTGTTTATATCCTCAAAAAGGAATACCCTGCTGAGAGTAAGAATAAAAGGGTAGAGCAACACATTCTTATATAGAAACTGCTCTAAAATATATTATTAAGTGGAAAAGAATAATACAAAAGGGTACATACTCTCAGATATGTTCTTTTTAAATTCTATATCTAAGGATTATTGTATATGCAGAGACCACTCTGGAGGGCTGTAGAAAAAATTATAACTCTGGGAGGCAGGCCAGACCTGGACAGTGTTTTCTGTACTACTTATATTTTACTTTTACTCTATACTGCTTTCTTTAATTAAAAAAAAAAAAAAAGTATTTTCACCACTTCCTCCAGTTGTGATGGCTAAAATCAAGACGACAGACAATAACAAATGTTAGCCAGGATGTGGAGAAATTGGAACCCTCATACAGTTGGAATATAAAATTGTGCAAGCATTTGGCAGTCCCTCAAAATGCTAAGCATGGAGTTGCGGTATGAGTCAGCAATTCCATTCCTAGGTATACATCCAGGAGAATCAAAAACACGTCCACGGTGGCTCAGTCAGTTAAGCATCTAACTCTTGATTTTGGCTCAGGTCATGATCTCAGGGTTGTGAGATCAAGGCCCATGTCAGGCTCCACGCTGGGCACAGAGCCTGCTTAAGATTGCTCTTCTTCTCTCTCCCCCCAAACCAAACCAAACAAAAAAACAAAAAACAAAAAACAAAACAAACAAACAAAATATATATATATATATGTCTCCATAAAAGCTTGTACACAAACATTCATAGCAGCATTAGTTATAATAGGCAAAAAGTAGAAACCCAAATGCCTATCAACCGATGATGGAAAAACAAAATGGAGTATATCCATACAATGGAATCATAATCTGGCCATAGAAAGAATAAGGTACTGACACCTGCTACAACATGGATGACAAGCCAGACACAAAAGGCCAGATACTATATTGATCCATTCATATAAAATGTCCAGAATAGGACTCCACCAAAACATAAAGGAGTTGAGCATGTTCTAAGATTAGACTATGGTATTGGTTTCATAGTGAGTACACTAAAAACTCCTAAACCAAATACACTTTATGTTACACAACTATATCTCAATAAAGCTGTCAAAAATTGTTTATAAAGTACTATCACATACACTATCTCATTCGATCTATCCGTCCTGAGGAAAAAAAAAATGGCTGTGGAGAGCAGATGAGATAATATATGACAAAACACATAAAAGAAAAACAGCAATTACTTTATTATTAAAGAATGTTCATAGTCATGAATGGTGGGCATTTACTGCTCAGAAATATTTCTGTAGTAAAAGCAAAAATTTACTAGGGGTTTGCTTCCCACAGCCCATCTGCCTACTCATTGATTCATTTATTAAAGACTCTTACAATCACCCAGAAAATATTTGTGATGCACTCACTGAATCTCTGGGTATTCCCTGCGCATTCACGATCTAAGAGCTTTCGGGGTACAAAATGTTCAATCCATCATTCTTTCAATTCATGCACTACTAATTGACTAACAGAAAAGGGATTTTAGATCTTTGGTTAGTCCAGATTTGTAAAACCATTCAGGAAAAAGAAAATTCTATTTTTTTGCAGATGGCAACATTGACGCCCTGGATAATACAAGGTATGTAGAACAATCTAAGAACTCATGGCTGATTAGAAAATCAATAGCAGGGGTGCCTGGGTGGCTCAGTTGTTAAGCGTCTGCCTTCGGCTCAGGTCATGGTCCCAGGGTCCTGGGATCGACCCCCACATCGGGCTCCCTGCTCTGCTGGAAGCCTGCTTCTCCGTCTCCTGCTCCCCCTGCTTGTATTCCCTCTCTCACTGTGTCTCTCTCTCTGTCAAATAAATAAATAAAATCTTTAAAAAAAAGAAAATCAATAGCAAAATCTTACATAGCACAACCTCCCAGTCATTGTTCTAGCAAGTTACATATATTAACTTATTTAAATGGCATAACAACCCATTACCAACTGCAGTTTTCAGATGAGAATGTGAGGCTCTGAGTAGCGTGCCCAGTGTCACCCAGCTAGTAAGTGGCAGAGAGTGGACTGGCACCAAACAATGACTCTAGAATCGCTGCCCTTGACCTCTTCTACCCGCTCCTTATTTAAATCCCAGTTTGATATGGAAAAGAGAGGCACAATATTATGTTTTCTCCAATAATATTTTTAATCAAGATAAAACTTAAAATCAAATGCATATGGTCGCCCTAATTTTACCCTTCATCTACCTTAGTCTTCCTCAACCAGATGCATTTATACTGTATATGGCACTTCAATTTCAGCTACCATATTGAATGTAATCACAGTCATGTTATCTGTTATCTAGAGGGCTTTGATAAGTATCTGTGATCTGCATTTTGATGGAAAACAAACTTGAAGTATTAGAGAGTTTAACTTTGGGGTTAAAGTACATAGGGTATGTTATAAAACACAAAAACAATCATGAGCCATTTGAGAAAATTACTGAAATCCCTTCTAGTTGTTACAGGAACAGTTTTAAACAACGATCCTCTTCATGTACTGTGTCTAAAATGATAGAATCCTCACAAATTTATAGAAGCAAAAGAACACTTAAATCCATCAAATATTGGGGCTACATACTTGTAAAAAAAAGAGAGAGAGAGGAACTCATTGTTCCTTTTTCATTAAGATGAGATCTTGGAATTGCACAATGTCTTCCTGAATTAATGTAGAGCTAGCCAACAGCCCAATGGTAACAATAGTAATTGGTCTGCTTATGTTTTAAGGTCTCCAAGTTTGGTAAACTTTAGTACTTCCACTTTTGGAAAAGAAAGCATAGGCATGTGGAATTCACAAAGTAACTTGTTCGTGGTTACCCTAATGGATATGTTTTAAAAGAAGCAAAATACAGAGATCGAAATGTTCAGAAAACAATGAAAAGCCTAAATCAAGAACTGTGTGTCACTGGCTGAGAATCATTTGATTATTCAGTGAGTTTAGAAAGATGCTAACCGTGGGCCCAGAGAATCCAGAGGAAAATAAATCACCTTCATCTTAATTATCTATAGAGTTGGTTACGAAAGTTCAACCTAAAGAAATAGAAGGCCATTTTCTATGATAGTCCTCTTAGTTTATACAATGTACGAAGGTGAAAGGGTGTGGTTTGATAGTTTCCTATGGGGAGCATACCTTTTAAAGCAATAAAGACACCGGAAGTACATGGGTAACACTAGAGACAAAAACTAACTTATTATGTTTCCTTTCAGATCAACTGAAAAATTAATGATTCTCCTTACACAGTGTTGGCGGGAATATAAAATGGCGCAAGCACTATGGAGAACATTATGGCAGTTCCTCAAAAAATTAAAAATGTAACTGTCATATGATCCAGCAATCCCACTTCTGAATGTATACCCCAAAGAACTGAAAGCAGGGTGTCACAGAGATAGCTGCATGCTCTTGTTCATAGCAGCATCATTCACAATAGCCAAGAGGTGGAAGCAACCCAAGTGTCCGTAGCCAGAGGAAGGTGTATCTACGTACATTCAGATATCCTCTTATCTCCCTCCTGTATTCTCACTCTATGAGGCCTGAAGGAAGGAAATCGGGACTTGCGTTTCTTTGTGTCTATATTACCCAGCACAGTCATTCGTTCATCCATTCAAAAATACTGATTGAATGCCTACTGTATCCTCAGTCCCATTTAGGTGTAATGACCATCCTTGGACAAAATATGCTTCCTCACGAAATAAATGGGAGTGGTGAGCTTGATTACAATGATTCTGTTAAACTGAATTCAACACATACTAGTAGGCGTTTATTTTTTTTTAATAGTAAGCCTTTAAATAGCACTTATTACATGGCAGAAACTGTTCTAAGCATGATGATCACCTCCAAGGTGCAAAAGAGAAAACTGAGGCACAAACTGAGGCAGAGAGAAGTTAAGTAAGGTGCCCACGGTGACACAGGGAAGGGCCGGGGAGGCCGACATACGAGCGACAGCAGGCTCGTTCCAGCGTCGGTGCCCAAACGACTCCACCGTATTTGCTCCACATGAAGACTCTGCCAGGCTTAAGAGAAATGGTATTTACAATACCCTGTACTTATCCTGTAGGAGCTCAGGGTTTAGCAGGGTAGAGAGAGCTATAATATGAAATGATAAGTGCTACAACAGAGAAATGACCACAGAAGCACAGAGGAGGATTCAATTAATTTTATTTTAAAAATGTGAAGGCTTTAAAATGAGGAACATTTAAGGTAAGCCTTGCTCAAGGAGCCAGGAGGAGAAGGAGGAAGGAGAGAAAAAGAAGTAGGAAGACGAGACAGGGGAGAAGAGAAGGAGATGGTTATGATACTGGAAGGATTACCACCAGGGAGAGAAAGAGCATGGAAAATCAGCCTCTCTGTGGACTGCCGGGGAGCAGCAGCAAGTGACAGACCCGCCTCGCAGGCCCCAGTCAGAGAAGGAGCGATTTCCTCCCTCCTAGGAACCAGCCCCATCTCTGCTGACGGCGGCTCCGGGGAAGCCACAGGTGGTCACAGGGAGCCGAGGTGGCGCCAAAGCCCCCTGCTGAAGCATCCATGGTCCTTGAGCCACACTCACCCACCGCCCACCTGAACACAACATCCGCCCTGAAATTTCTTACATAAAAGCCTAGGGTTTAAGGAGAAGCGGTAGAAATGCTAAACGAATGAGTCAAGAGGAATTTTCAGAGTGAACCAAATTCTGAGTAGATTGGGCACCAGATTCAAAGAAGTGTTAACCTAGGTATACACCTGCATGCCAGAAACAAGGTCTCATAATAGTCTGTTTAAATATATAGCGAGGGGAGAGGGACAAAATACTTATTAAAAATTAACTAAGGGGGCACCTGGGTGGCTCAGTTGGTTGAGCGACTGCCTTCGGCTCAGGTCATGATCCTGGAGTCCCGGGATCGAGTCCCACATCGGACTCCCTGCTCAGCAGGGAGTCTGCTTCTCCCTCTGGCCCTCCCCATTCTCATGCTCTCTCTCTCTCTCTCTCTCTCTCATTCTCTTTCTCACATAAATAAATAAAATACTTTTAAAAATTAACTAAGGAAACTCCAAGAAAATGTGAAGAATGTTTCGGGAGAATAACAGAGAGGCTCAAGACAGAGGTGAAGGCCGAGGTGAGCGCCATTTTGCCAGCTACAGGATAGCACAGTGGAGTGAGGGCCTGGCAAGCAGCTCAAATACCAGTCCATTCATAAGTAGCAGAAAATGCAAAGACCTTCAGAGAACATTTGTTTTAACAAGTATAGGGAAACCCTTGAGATAATACAGCAATAAATCTCAACTGACCTGATAATCTTCAGTGACAGAGCAAGCAAAGATGGGGTCCAGGCCAGCTCTTAAGGAGTACAGTGCTTTTCACATAGTAGCCTCTGAATAAATATTTGTGAATGGATAATGAGAAAACAGGGAGGGATACAGGGAGAGAAGAGACAGCAATGAGGACCACGTAGGATGATCGCGGGTAGATGGCTTCGAGATGAAACTAAAACGTAGGAAAGAACTTCAGCCAAAGAAATTGAAGTATGATACCTATATATTAGGATAGGAGTTCAAAATCAACTCAGAGCTTGAACAACAAGGTGAAATAAAGCAATTTAATCTATGGCATGGTCATATTTTGGACATGGGATTAAAAAGGTTTGGGGTTATAGCCCACAGGGACTTCTTGGCACCTGAGGGCAGATGGCTTAATGAAAAACAAGTCCTTGAAGTATATTACACACAGGATGCTAAAGACTTTTACAGTCCTGACAACAGCTGTTTTTCACTTTGTTTGATAACATGCGATCAAAACTGGACTTAGAATTCCTTCATGTTCATGAGAAGAAAGACCATCTACACTGAAGATAAACAGAAGACAATCTGGTGTTAGTAAAATTCTTCTAGAAAGCAAGCCACACGATGGTTTTAGACCTTTATCTTGAGTAGTTGGAGTAATAAATAAAATCTGATTGGCCTCCGCATTATGACTACAAAATATAACAACATCAACAGTCCCTACCTTTATATTACACTCACATGCCAGGGACTTTGCTAAATGCTTTTCATGCTTTTGCTCATTTAGGCTTCACAACAGCTCTGTGAAGTAAGTACTAGTATTATTACCCCTATTCTAAAGGTTAGAAATCTAACAATTACCAAGATGAAGAAACTTGACCCTGAGTCACCTAGGGGTCAAGCCAAAATAGTCCCATTTGATGAAGCCTCATCTTATGAATAAGATAAAGTATGAAATATTAGAAGACTCAGGATAGAGAAATCTCTACCAATAGCTCACATTCCATGATTTGAAAATGGCAGCACGTGTCCTTCAGACACTAGGAAACACCTGCTGAATACTGAAAGCAGGACCAATATTCCAAGCTAACAAAAGTAGGAATGGAGGTAAACAGGTTTTCAACATTGTCCCAATACCTTCTTTAACAGCTGTTTCACCAGCAACAGATCCCAAGCCAATATAAAGCTAATCATTCATTTTTTTCTCTCTTTCTTTTTTTCTTTTTCTTTCTTTCTTTCTTTCTTTCTTTCTTTCTTTCTTTCTTTCTTTCTCTTTCCTTCTTTCTTTCCTTCTTTCTTTCTTTTTTGTTTCTTTCTTTCTTTCTTTTCTCACTAGTCAGTCATTTCATCTTAACTCCAATTCAAAATCAAAATTAAGGCCACTTTGACCACAGACATTGAATTTCAGCTTATGTCTATTAGAAATCATTTTGTAGATGAGGCATATATAAAATCAGACTAATCCATAAGAGACAAAAGTCTGCCATTCTAAATTCACATGGGCTTATCATAATTTATGATATTACTTTTATGGAATATGTGAAACTGTAAGGATGTCCCTTGAAAACTATTTTAAAATAATAAATTCTGACAGAAATGTTGTATTCAAAACTGTTGATTCTCACATCCATTATGATGGCTAATATCAAAAACCCAGAAAATATCAAGTCCTGGCAAGGTTGTGGAGATATCAAAACCCTTAGTTGCTGTTGGTTGGATTGTAAAATGGTGCAGCCACTATGGAAGACAGTATGGAGGTTCCTCAAAAAATTAAAATAAAATTACCATATGAACCAGTAATTCCACTCCCGTGTACATATCCAAAGAAATGTAAAGCAGTGTCTCAAAGAGATATTTGCACCTCCATGTTCATAGCAGCATTATTCACAATAGCCAAGAGGTGGGAGCCGCCCAAATACCATTCAACAGGTGAATGGACAAAATTGGCATATACGTATAATGGAATATTATGTGACCTTAAAATGAAGGAAATCCTGTCACATGCTACGTGTGGATGAACCTGAAAGGCATTATGCTAAGTGAAATAAGCCAATCACAAAATGATAGCTAACATACGATTCCACTTATATAAAGTATCCAAAGTATTCAAATCCATAGAGAAAAAAGAGCAGAATGTAGTTGCGGGGGGCGGGGGGAGCCTGAGTGGAGGGGAAAATGGTGAGTTGTTTTAGGAGTACAGAGTTTCAGTTTTGTGAGATGAAAAGTTCTGGAGATCAGTTGCACAACAATGTGAATATTCTTAAAACTAGTAAACTGCACACTTCAAAATGGTTAATATGGCAAACACACACACATTACTATAAGGGAATGCTTCCATCCTATTTGGGTTTTTTTTTTTCTTGCAATGTTGTCTTACAGATTTTAAGTAATACATCTAAAATATGGATTGTGGATCGCTGCATTGAAACCTGCTGATGTACTGTATGGTGACTAACATAACATAATAAATAAAATTTTTTTTAAATTAAAAAAATAAAATATGGATTGCTTAAGGGAGACTTAAAAAAGAATAAATTATTTTTAAAAATTGTCCATAAAAGTGAAAACAAATCTGTTTTGCGTTTATTAAGAAGCCAAAACTACACAGAAGATTCACAGAGCTGTGTTAAGGTTTATTCAGTAAAAGGCTTTATAAAAATCAGACCTGGCCAACGGAATGGGTTTTGTTAAGGTAGTAAGCTCCTGGTCATGGATTCATTCAAGCAAAGGAAAAGGAAAACCTGTATCTATCAACACTGCTATATGGGATTTCGCCCTGACTGGAAATTTTTCCTCCATTAACTCTAAGGTCTTTCTAGTCCAAATCCCATGATTCTATGTCAAAAGAATTCAAGTAAACAGAGACAGTGGTAGCCTTTGATCATCCTAGGAAAATCATTCATAAACCAAACCAAAAAGATTGATAGTTTTCATTAGATGAAAAGATTTCTCCATATCCACACTGAAACAAAACAAATAAGCAAACCAAAACTACCACCACAAAACAAAATTAAAAGACCAGCAATTAAACGTGAAATAAAATTTGCATTCACTTAACACAAATGGACTGGTAAACTTATTATACAACAAAGTTCTACAAATCATCAACAGTAACAAAAAAATTAAACCCGCAATTTTAAAAAAGACTCAAAAAACACTGATGGGCAGTCACAAAAGAAGAATGCCTATCACCAATAAACAAATGTTAATATTTGCAACAATTTCCCTATAATGCAATTGTATGCAGACATTAAAAATAATAAGATAGTTCTTTTTTTACTGATATGTAATAATCTCCAAGATATTTTGTGAAGTAAAAAAGCAAAGGGCAAAACAAGATGTATAACGTGCTTCTCTTCATGAAGGAAAAATTAGCGTGCATGCACACACACATGTGTTTTTGCTCATCTGCATCTTGGGTGTATATGAATAATTATTTTAGGAAGACTACTAGAGAAAATTATAACAGTGGTTTCCCTCTAAGAGTTATTATTGATGGATGTCTGGGAAGCAGGTGTTGGAAGTACATATCATTTTCATGGGATAATATATTGTTTCTTTAACATTTTGAACCATGTATATTTATTCAAGGGATAAATAAATTTTATTAACTTTTGTACTTCTTGCAAATCAAAAAATGTACACTGAAATGAGAATTTTTTCTTTTGTTCTGTCTATTTAATAAAAATAGTAGGAAGAATAATAACCCAGAGGCATCCAGTGTCCAGGCAAATAGGCACTCTTGTTCACTGTTAGTACTAGTGTAACTTGAGACGATCTTTCTGGAGGACAACCGGTAAGATGAATAAAGGGACTTAAAATGTGCATATCTTCTACCTCAGGCTCAATCATTCAGAAGTGATTCTAGGAATTTATCTTTAGGAAATAACCAAACGTATGTCTAAAAGTAAGGTACAATGACATTTATTACAGATTTGGAAGTGATATAAATGGCTTCTAATAAGAAATTTAATTTTGTAAATTATATGTGCTTCCGTACAGTAGAGCATCATGCAGCCAAAAAATTATGGTGGTGAAGAATAATGTGACCCGAGAAAGTACAAAACTACAAAACAGTATGCACAACTAAACTACCATTTTTATTTTGTAAAAGTTGATACGCACATAAAAATTCAGAAAAGTACATAGAGCTAGGTTTTTTCCCCAGCTTTATTTGAGATATAACTGACATATAACGTTAAAATTTAAGGTGTACAATGGGCTGATTCATACAGGTATTCATAGCTAAGTTTTACCTGTTTCCTTTTAACAGCTATTGTTGAATGGTGGGGAAATGGGCAGTTTTTTCCTCTTACTTTGCCCCATGTTTTTGCACTTCTCTGCATTAAATGCAGCTCAGTTGTTAGGAGAATGGGCTTAGAAGCCAGCTGGAGAGGGCGCCTGGGTGGCTCAGTTGGTTAAGCGACTGCCTTCGGCTCAGGTCATGATCCCGGAGTCCCGGGATCGAGTCCCGCATCGGGCTCCCTGCTCAGCAAGGAGCCTGCTTCTCCCTCTGACCCTCCCCCCTCTCATGTACTCTCTCTCTCTCATTCTCGCTCTCTCAAATAAATAAATAAATCTTTAAAAAAAAAAAAAAAAAGAAGCCAGCTGGAGGGATTCGAAAGCCCATGCTCCTACTTGCTATTTTGGGCAAGTTACATAACCTTTCTGTGCCTCCATAGTAATGCTTCACTCTCCTATCTGTTGAATGGGGTAATAACAGTTACTGTGAGTTCAATCCATTAAAAAAAGCATACTGCTCAGAACAGTACCTGGAGTATATTATCTAGTATTGTTGCTGTTACATTGAGAATTAGGTGGAAAGTCTTTCAAAAACTCAAGTTAATGATCTATTATACATTTCAACTTTTACTTTATTATCTATTACATGCTAAGAATAAAAAAGCAAATGTATAAGTTTTAGAGAACAATGAATGAAAAAATATTTAATACAAGATTCTTGCAATGGAATGACTGCTATTAATTTGGCCTTCCAAATTAAAGAGGCTTAAAGAACCTTTCTATTACACATATCCTTATACAAAATCAAATAAATGAACCGATAAAAACCACCCCCCACCCCCCCACCCCCCGCTGAGGTGAAGCCTGCCATGTGATCTCTTAAGAGAGAGCCTCCTTATTTGGACACCTGATCATAGATTCACAAGCAGGTTATGTTTTTCTATTTAATCGGTGGAAGAGCAGGCTTTTAAAAAAAGAAAAATGATCTGGGGATGTTCTATGAGTGATAAGAAGCAGTGCAAAACTTTTACCAACCCATGGGAGACCGGTGATCAGGATGATCCTACTTAAATACGAAATCTGTTGCTAGGATTCCAACGCGTCAAAAATCTGCAGGACAACAGGGGACTGATGAAGTAGAGCTTGGCAAAAAGAATCAGCCCAGGAGGATCATGACAAAGCATTATGCTAAGAAACCTAGTCCAGAACTATTAAAAAAAAAAACAAAACAACCTGCAGATGTTAGATTGATTTTATTAGCTATCATCTATCCCCCAAAATAACATAATTATGAAAGACAGGACTTTTGTCTAATGAAGGAATGGCCAAAGAATATAATTTGCTCACAGTCTGCTTTATAAATGTTTTATTTTAGTCAACTTTTAAATCTCCCAATGGCCCATTAGAACCTGGACTTCATTTCAGTTTACACATTCCTTTTTTTTGGGGGGGGGGGCTTGGTTTTGCTTTTACATACAAAGCAGCAAGCTGCCCAAAAGTGCAGCAACAATTCCTGAACCTTCTGGCCCATGTTGCAAAGCCCCCTCCCCAGAGGGTCAGGAGTGATGAACTGGATCAGATGCCAGGGAGCAGCAAGCTGCAGCTCCTTTGAAGTTTTCACAAATTCACCTAATTATAGCAGCTGAGGTGGTCACAACTTGGCATTTGAAGGCATTGGCAGTCTCCAAAGATAGCTCAAGGGGAAATGCCCTCCGTGACCCTGGGAGTCATAGCTGTCACTCTGGTCTTGGCAGATCACAAGGATGGAACTCACACTGGATTATGCCTCCTTCTTTTTCTGCATCTCCCTTATACATAATAACCCCTCACAACCCCTTGCAAGCGGTCAGGCCTCTTATACGGCCAGCTGGCTGTCCAAGAAAGCCCAGGGAAATGCTTCATTATTTCAACACCAGTTTGTCTTTCTTAAAGTACCCCTATGTTCCAAAATAACTTCTCAATTCCGTAACCATTTAAAATTCCCATTCCTGCACTACTGTAAGCTGAAGTGTTACAAATAAAACAATCTGATGCAAAAGCTTCATGCTAAGTTGGAAATTAAGGGAACTGTCTCAGTTTTAAAACGGGAGGGATAACCCAATTATCCCAAATGAATATGTACTCAACAGAACGTGTAGAAGATAATAATTGTGTAAGGGGGAGACATGCAGTGGAAGACAGAGGTATCATTGTGAATGTAAGAAAACCAGGATAAACACCATGGCCCATCACTTCGTGGAGACAGCTACACATGACCTCGGCATTCTAGAATATAACGTGAAGGAGAAAGAAATCCTAATACCTGGGGGAGCAAAACTCACCATGTCATTGTTTTGGGTTTTTTTCTCAGCTACTCCATTCCTTCTGTCTTAATTAATTGAGCATGTAATGTCCAGTGGTTAAGGGAAAATATTCTGGAACCCAATGGAAGGGTCTCAAATTCCCATTCTACCACTTCCTAAATGCAAGGTCTTTTAACTATAAAATGGGGATAACATGAACCTCATAAGACCATTTTGAGAATTAAATCTAATTATGTGAAGTGTGCCTGACACATGAATGTGCCTAGTATGTGGTAGATGATGAAGATGATGATTAACAGTTATAGGGCACCAGCCATGTGTAGCCCCAGGTGCTGGAAATGGCATATATTTCTCATCACAGGTAGCATACAATTAAGCAGAAAAGACAGACATGCGCTGCTTATTTATACTATGTGATGATGCCCTACATTTGTTTTCTGGGGTTTTTTCTTCTTTTTAATTTAAATTCAATTAGCCAACATACAGTACATCATTAGTTTCAGATGTAGAGTTCAATAATTCATCAGTTGCATATAATACCCAGTGCTCATCACATCACATGCTCTCTTTAATGCCCATCGCCCAGTTATCCCACCCCTCCATCCATCTTCCCTCCAGCGACCCTGTTTGTTTCCTATAGTTAAGAGTCTCTCATGGTTTGTCTCCCTCTCTGATGACTTCTGATTCAGTTTTCCCTCCCTTCCCCCATGATCTTCTGTGCTGTTTCTTAGATTCCACATATGAGTGCAACCATATAACTGTCCTTCTCTGACTGACTGACTTCACTCAGCATAATACCCTTCAGTTCTATCCACATCGATGTAAATGGTAAATATCCATTCTTTCTGATGGCTAAATAATATTCCATCGTATATATATACCACATCTTCTTTATCCATTCATCTGTTGATGGACATCTTGGCTCTTTCCGTAGTTTGGCTATTGTGGACATTTCTGCTCTAAACATTGGGTGCATATGCCCCTTCAGATCATTTGTATCTTTGGGGTGAATAACCCAAAAGACTCCACCCCAAAATTACTAGAACTCATATGGGAATTCATCAACAGGGCAGGATATAAAATTAATGCACAGAAATCAGTTGCATTTCTATACACTGAGACAGAAGAAAGAGAAATTAAGGAATCGATCCCATTTACAATTGCACCAAAAACCGTGAGATACCTAGGAATAAACCTAACCAAAGAGGTAAAGGATCCATACCCAAAAAACTACAGAACACTTACAAAAGAAATTTAGGAAGACACAAAGAGATGGAAAAACATTCCATACTCATGGATTGGAAGAACAAATATTGTTAAAATGTCTATGCTACCCAGAGCAATCTGCACATTCAATGCAATCCCTATCAAAATACCATCGACATTTTTCACAGAGCTGGAACAAATAATCCTAAAACTTGTATGGATCCAGAAAAGACCCCACATAGCCAAAAGATGTTGGGAAAAAAAAAAAAAAACTAAAGCTGGTGGCATCACAATTCTGGACTTTAAGCTCTATTACAAAGCTGTGATCAGTGTGGTGTGACAGTATGGTACTGTCACAAAAACAGACACATAGATCAGTGGAACAGAACAGAGAACCCAGAAATGGACCCTCAACTCTATGGTCAACTAAACTTCAACAAAGCAGGAAAGAATATCCAATGGATAAAGGACAGTCTCTTCAACAAACGGTGTTGGGAAAACTGGACAGCCACATGCAGAAGAATGAAACTGGACCATTTTCTTACACCATACACAAAGATAAACGCAAAATGGATGAAAGACCTAAATTGAGACAGGAATCCATTAAAATCCTAGAGGAGAACACAGGCAGCAACCTCTTCAACCTCAGCCAATGCCATATATTTGATTTGGGTTCAAGGTGCAGGATAGTGTGATGGCCAATAACATGGGTTCTAGAATTGGACTGCCTGGATCCAAATCTTGGCTCTACTCGTTGCCAGCCATGTAGTTTGGGACAAGTTTAGCCCCATAATGCCTCAATTTCATTCCTCAGTAAAATGAGGGTATGAATAGAACCTATCTCATTGGGTTGTTGTGAAGATTGAAAGAATCAGTACGTGTAAAGTACCTAGAACAATACACGATATGTGGCAAGTGCTCCACAAAGGAATGTTATTTGTTATTGTTGTCTGGGCTTTTTACAGGTCTAGAAGGAGCTGAGAACTCCAGAGGAAGGAACAAGAGAAACAAAGGGTGGTGGTCGTGGAAGGAGAGAGACTGGAGCACAGGGTGTGTGGCCAGGCGGCCCTGGGAGATGTGGCCAAGGAGGTTAGACTCAAAAGGTCAAAAACTTTTAGCTACTCTCTTGTCCAAAAGGCAACCATCCCTTAAATACCAATATAATGGTTTGTACATCCATCATAGGTCATGGTTAGATTAGCCACAGTCTGCAAAATTGGATCTTATGGCTGGTAAAAAGAACTTCTGCCCCAAAATATATTCCTTGCTAACCTCTATGAGAACAGTCTTTAGCATCATTGGAGTTAATTTTCTGGATTAAGGCACTATATCCAAAGAGTTCTCTTAAAATGCAGTAGGTCAACTGGAAAGATAAGCAAATTGAATTAATACCTACTAGCATAGAAGCATGAGTTATACGCACCCGATATAATCACATATACCACACAAAATCAAGGAAACCCTATTTACCTATATGAAAGTCCTGAAAGTGAAAAGTCTTTTTATTTTTTATTTTATTTATTTATTTTCTTCAGTAGGCTCCATGCCCAGCATGAAGGCCAATGTGGGGGTTGAACTCATAACCTTGAGATCAAGACCTGAACTGAAATCAAGAGTCAGACGCTTAACTGACTGAGCCACCCAGGGGCCCAAAATCTTCTTTATTTTTATCAGAGAAATAACCATGGTTTCTTGCTCATAACCAGAATAACTTCAATTAACAAATACAAGTAAATTCTTAGTGCTTTGAAATTATACTGGCAAGATTATGAAATCACTTTTTACATTTCTGACAAAAAGGACCATATACAATATGCAACAACAAGATATCAGTTACTTTTTTATGTTAGTTTAATGACTCACACATTTTTTTTACACTGCAAATTAACTGCCTGATAAGACTAATACCTATGAACTTGAGCTGGCTATTTATAGCAGCAATTTTATAATTGAAATAAAAATGTTATCCTGGAAGAAAAGAAACACAGCTTTCTAAAATCTTATTATAAAAAGTTACTGATTATAACTTGAGGAAACTTGCATTTTCAGATTTATCTTTCTTAAAATAGGAAAACTGAACAGACTTACAGAGTAAACAGCAGCCCATGAATAACAGGGATCTAATGAATAAGGTGGAGACAGCAATGCTCATAATTGCACATACCCAGTCTGTTTCTTGCCTTCCATTTCACAGTGAGCCCATTTCTTTATGGCTAGCAATTTTTTTTTTTCTGATTAGTGGGAAAATAGCATTTCCTACTAATGTAGGCACCTGCTGCAGTCTATCTCGACACAGCCATAGATTTAACCTCTATCTGGTTCTTGCAATTGCATAATGAAAGTGGCAATGTAGACACCTTATTCTGTCTTGCTGATGAGGGAAGAAGGGAAATTATGAAGGTTAGCAGAACCCAAAGGCCCTGCAACTTCATTTCGCTGATTCTCTGGCTATTATTCCATGAGGTCAGGATGAAATTTAATCAGTATTCCATCACAGGCAAGCCACGGTTGAGGCACTGGATTGGTGTAAACTCTCTAGGAGTTTATAGAAGTCTTAAGCACTGACAAGAAGCAGCAGAGACCCCCGACATCTCAAATCGTTTCCCGTGTGACTCTGTGCTAGGCCTCCACATGGACCCCCACAAGCAGCTGTTCCATGTTCACATTAATCGAGGTGCCTGGCCAGCCAAGCACAATCCTTCCAAGGATTTAAATGTAAAAACTTTTTTTCAAAAACCACATCTGCATCCACGTTTCTGTCTGCTAATCTATTTCTCAGGAGCAGAGGAAGAACGTACAAAGAACGAGTGTGGTCCTTACCCTTGGGTGACTCAATAGGTGACTTTCTAAAGAAAAAAGGCAAGTAAAATGCCTTTTTATGATTAGTTTTATACAAAGATCCTTCTAACCGCAGTTTGCGTAGACAGAGAAAATTGAATCTATTTAATTTAATGACGTATTAAAAATTGTGTGATTGCGGGCGGAGCAAGATGGCAGAGGAGTGGGAGACCTGGATTTCGTCTGGTCTCAGGAATTCAGCTGAATAGGCATCAAACCATTCTGAACACCTACAAACTCAACAGGAGACCGAAGAAGAGAGTAGCAACAACTCTCTGAACAGAGAAGCGACCACTTTCTGGAAGGTAGGACGTGCGAAGTGAATCCGAGGCGATATTCAGGAGGATAGACGGTGGGGGAGGGGGCCTCCATTGGCCGCTTCTGGCAAGTGATAGAGCCGCGGAGCACAAAATCGGAACTTTTAGAAGTCGGATCCGCTGAGGGACGTCGCGCCAGTGGCTAAGCGGGGGGTGGCACCCTCGCGGGACAGTGTGGTCTCAGGACCCTCGGGGTCACAGAAAGACCGGGGGTGCCTGAGTGAGGCAGAGCTCCCAGGGATTGGAGCGGGGAAGCCGGCTGCAGAGACGGAGCCGAGGCGGGGCTCTCAGCTCGGGGTTGCCATAAACTGTGATCCGCGGCCCAGTCGGGCCACTGCTCCTCCAGCAGGGACCCAACAAGCGGCAGAGCCGGGGAGACTCCCCTTCCTCCCCCGGGAGGAGCGGCACAGGAACGCACCGCAGGGATCTGCTGGGTTTGGAGACCACACGGGGCCGGGTGCCAGAGATAGAAATGCTCGGTCACAGGCCGGGTGAGCACGGAGTGCGGCCGGAGACCGGGGAGACGGGAGTGACTGCTTTTCTCTGGGGGTGCACTGAGGAGCGGGGCCCCGAGTTCTCGGCTCCTCCGAATGGAGACTGGGAGGCCACCATTTTCACCCTGTTCCTCCAAAGCTGTACCAGAGCTTGCAGGGAACAAAATCTCCTGAGAGCAAACCCGAGCAGCTTGCTTAGCCCGGACCGACAAGGGCGGGGCAATTCAGCCTCCGGCAAAGACATTTGGGAACCACGGCAATAGGCCCCTCCCCCACAAGATCAGCACGAACAGCCAGCCAGCCAAGACCAAGTTTACCGATCAAGGAGAACGGGAGAACTCCAGCGCTAGGGGAATACTGCACATAGAATTCATGGCTTTTTTACCATGATTCATTAGTTTTTCAAAGTTAATTTTTTAAACGGTTTTTTTTTATTTTTTTTCCCTTTTTCAACCAACATTTTATCAATCCCTTTTTTAAAAAAACATTTTTTATTTTTCATTTTTAGAGTCATATTTTATCCCTTCATAGTAGTTACCCTTATTTTTGGCATATATATATAAGTTGTTCTCTCTTTAAAATTTTGAGATACAGTTTCTTCTAACAGATCAAAATATACCCTAAATCACTAGTGTATGGCTTTGTTCTAGTCTCCTGCCTGATCACATTCTCTCCCTTTTTTTTTCTTTTTTTTTTTAAATCTTCTTTCTTTTTTCAAACAACTTCTTATCTTATCAATTCCTTTTATAAAATCTTCTATAATTTTCATCTTTACAGTCATCTTCCATCCCTTCATTGTATCAACACTTATTTTGTACATATATAAGTCTTTCTTCCTTTAAAATTTTAGCAGGCACTTTCTTCTAACAGACCAAAATATCTATGCACTGATCTATGCACTAGCCTGATCATATCTGATCATATTCTGTTTTTTTTGTATTGTACTGTTTTTGTTTTTATCTTTTTCTTTTTGTTTTTCTTCCTCTTTCTTTTTTCTTTCTTTCCCTTTCTTTTCCCCTGGTGTCAGGTCTTTTCTGATTTGTATAGAGTATATTTTCTGGGGACGTTCTTAACCTGTTAGCATTTTGTTCTCTCATTCATCTATTCTCCTCTGGACAAAATGACAAGATGAAAAAAATCACCTCAGCAAAAAGAACAAGAGGTAGCACAGTCAGCCAGGGATCTACTCAATATGGACATTAGTACGATGTTGGACCTCGAGTTCAGAATCATGACTTTAAAGATACCAGCTGGGCTTGAAAAAAGCGTGGAAGTTATTAGAGAAACCCTTTCTGGAGAAATAAAAGAACTAAAATCTAACCAAGTCGAAATCAAAAAGGCTATTCATGAGGTGCAATCAAAAATGGGGGCACTAACTGCTAGGATAAATGAGGCAGAAGAGAGAATCAGCGATATAGAAGACCAAATGATGGAAAATAAAGAGGCTGAGAAAAAGAGAGAGAAACAACTATAGGATCACGAGGGCAGAATTCGAGAGATAAGCGATACGATAAGACGAAACAACATTAGAATAATTAGGATCCCAGAAGAAGAAGAGAGAGAGAGAGGGGCAGAAGGTATACTGGAGCAAATAATAGCAGAGAACTTCCCTAATGTGAGGAAGGAAACAGGCATCAAAATCCAGGAGGCACAGAGAACCCGTCTCAAAATCAATAAAAATAGGCCAACACCCCGACATCTAATAGTAAAACTTACGAGTCTCAGAGACAAAGAGAAAATCCTGAAAGCAGCTCGGGAGAAGAGATATGTAACCTACAATGGTAGAAATATTAGATTGACAACAGACCTATCCACAAAGACCTGGCAGGCCAGAAAGGACTGGCATGAGATCTTCAGAGCACTAAACGAGAAAAATATGCAGCCAAGAATACTATATCCAGCTAAGCTCTCATTGAAAATTGAAGGAGAGATAAAAAGCTTCCAGGACAAACAAAAACTAAAGGAATTTGCAAACACGAAACCAGCCCTACAAGAAATATTGAAAGGGGTCCTCTAAGCAAAGAGAGAGCCTAAAAGCAGCATAGATCAGAAAGGAACACAGACGATATACAGTCACAGTCACCTTACAGGCAATACAATAGCGCTAAATTCATACCTTTCAATAGTTACCCTGAATGTAAATAGGCTCAATGCCCCAATCAAAAGACACAGGCTATCAGACTGGATTAAAAAACAAGACCCATCGATATGCTGTCTGCAAGAGACCCATTTTAGACCCAAAGACACCGCCAGATTGAAAGTGAGGGGGTGGAAAACAATTTACCATGCTAATGGACACCAAAAGAAAGCTGGGGTGGCAATCCTTATATCAGACAAACTAGATTTTAAAACAAAGACTGTAATAAGAGATGAGGAAGGACACTATATCCTACTTAAAGGGTCTATCCAACAAGAAGATCTAACAATTGTAAATATCTATGCCCCTAACATGGGAGCAGCCAACTATATAAGGCAATTAATAACAAAAGCAAAGAAACACATTGACAACAATACAATCATAGTGGGGCACTTTAACACCCCCCCTAACTAAAATGGACAGATCATCTAAGCAAAAGATCAACAAGGAAATAAAGACTTTAAATGAAACACTGGACCAAGTGGACTTCACAGACATATTCAGAACATTCCATCCCAAAGCAACAGAATACACATTCTTCTCTAGTGCCCATAGAACATTCTCCAGAACTGATCACATCCTAGGTCACAAAACAGGTCTCAACTGGTACCAAAAGACTGGGATTATTCCCTGCATATTTTCAGACCACAATGCTTTGAAACTAGAACTCAATCACAAGAGGGAAGTCGGAAAGGACTCAAATACATGGAGGCTAAAGAGCATCCTACTAAAGAATGAATGGGTCAACCAAGAAATTAAGGAAGAATTAAAAAAATTCATGGAAACCAATGAAAATGAAAACACAACCGTTCAAAATCTTTGGGATACAGCAAAGGAAGTCCTGAGAGGAAAGTATATAGCAATACAAGCCTTTCTCAAGAAACAAGAAAGGTCTCAAATACACAACCTAACCCTACACCTAAAGGAGCTGGAGAAAGAACAGCAAATAAAGCCTAAACCTAGCAGGAGAAGAGAAATAATAAAGATCAGAGCAGAAATCAATGAAACAGAAACCAAAAGAACAGTAGAACAGATCCACGAAACTAGGAGCTGGTTCTTTGAAAGAATGAACAAGATTGATAAACCCCTGGCCAGACTTATCCAAAAGAAAAGAGAAATGACCCAAATCAACAAAATCATGAATGAAAGAGGAGAGATCACAAGCAACACCAAAGAAATACAAACAATTATAAGAACATATTATGAGCAAATCTATGCCAGCAAATTAGATAACCTGGAAGAAATGGGTGCATTCCTAGAGATGTATCAACTACCAAAATTGAACCAGGAAGAAAGAGAAAACCTGAACAGACCTATAACCACTAAGGAAATTGAAGCAGTCATCAAAAATCTCCCAACAAACAAAAGCCCAGGGCCAGATGGCTTCCCAGGGGAATTCTATCAGACATTTAAAGAAGAATTAATACCTATTCTCCTGAAACTGTTCCAAAAAATAGAAATGGAAGGAAAACTTCCAAACTCATTTTATGAGGCCACCATTACCTTGATCCCAAAACCAGACAAAGACCCCATCAAAAAGGAGAATTACAGACCAATATCCTTGATGAACATGGATGCAAAAATTCTCACCAAAACACTAGCCAATAGGATCCAACAGTACATTAAAAGGATTCTTCACCATGACCAAGTGGGATTTATCCCTGGGCTGCAAGGCTGGTTCAACATCTGCAAATCAATCAACGTGATACAATACATTAACAAAAGAAAGAACAAGAATCATATGATCCTATCAATAGATGCAGAAAAAGCATTTGACAAAGTACAGCATCCTTTCTTGATCAAAACTCTTCAGAGTATAGGGATAGAGGGTACATACCTCAACATCATAAAAGCCATCTATGAAAAACCTACAGCGAATATCATTCTCAATGGGGAAAAGCTGAGAGCTTTCCCCCTAAGGTCAGGAACGCGGCAGGGATGTCCACTCTCACCACTGCTATTCAACATAGTATTAGAAGTCCTAGCCACAGCAATCAGACAACAAAAAGAAATCAAAGGCATCCATATCGGCAAAGAGGAAGTCAAACTCTCACTCTTTGCAGATGATATGATACTGTATGTGGAAAACCCAAAAGACTCCATCCCAAAACTGCTAGAACTCATACAGGAATTCAGTCAAGTAGCAGGATATAAAATCAATGCACAGAAATCAGTTGCATTCCTATACAACAAGACAGAAGAGAGACAAATCAAGGAGTCGATCCCATTTACAATTGCACCCAAAACCATAAGATACCTAGGAATAAATCTAACCAAAGAGGCAAAGGATCTGTACTGAGAAAAGTATAAAATACTCATGAAAGAAATTGAAGAAGACACAAAGAAATGGAAAAACATTCCATGCTCATGGATTGGAAGAACAAACATTGTGAAGATGTCAATGCTACCTAGAGAAATCTGCACATTCAATGCAATCCCCATCAAAATACCATCCACCTTTTTCAAAGAAATGGAACAAATAATCCTAAAATTTGTATGGAACCA